>NC_040091.1:52818972-53121084 GCF_003369695.1 Bos indicus x Bos taurus
TTTTGTAAGGTGAGCCTTAGAATTTTGTAGCTTATTTCCTAGAGAGAGTTCAGAGTTCAGTGAGAGGAAACCAAACAGTCTGGTGGCTCCACTGAGCTGAAGAAACAGTGTGGAGTTTGAGAAGGTCAAGGTAGTTGGGATTTGTAGAAGGTTCCCTTGAGTCTTTGGCAGAATACTGATCTGTGCACATATGAGAGGAAACCATTTGAGGCCAGAAAAGAACAAAAGTAAAAAGACAGAAAAAGATACAGCATGCAACCACTGATCAAAAAGATACAGCATGCAACCACTGATCAAAAAGATACAGCATGCAACCACTGTCCATCACCAACTCCCAGAGTTCACTCAGACTCACGTCCATCGAGTCAGTGATGCCATCCAGCCATAAGTTTGAGCAAATTCCAGGAGTTGGTGATGGACAGGGAAGCCTGGCGTGCTGCAGTCCATGGGGTCACAAAGAGTCAGACACCACTGAGTGACTGAACTGAGCTGATCATAACGTTAAAGCGGTCAATTCATCAAGAGGACAAAAAGATACTATGAACCTAGTAACAAAATATCAAAGTAGACGAAGCAATAAATGGTAGAACTAAGAGGGTAGACAAATCCACTATTAAGTTTTCAACATCCTTCTCTTAATAATGGATAAAAGGTATATAAATAATAAGATAGAAAAGACATGAACAACACTATCAACCAACGTGACCTAAACAGCTTTATAGATCACTCCACCCAACTATGGCAGAATACAAATTCTCTGAAGAGCACATGGAATGTTTACCAAGACAGGCCATGGTCTGGACCATAAATTAACAACTTCCAGCAAATTTGTAAGAATTGAAACCAAGCAAAGTACATTCTTTAAACAGAACAGCATTAAACTAAAAGTCAATGACAGAGTAACAGAAGCATTGCAGGCAGACGCTTTACCGACTGAGCCACCAGGGAAGCCCTGAAAGAAATCTGGAAAATGTTAAATATTTGAAAATCAAACAACAAAGTTCTAAATAATCCATTGTTCAAAGAAGAAATAATAATAGAAACTAGAAAATATTTTAATAAAAATGAAAACACAATATATTCAGGTTTATAAACTACTTGTGAAATTTTATATTTTACACTTTCTTTTTACTTTATAGTGACATGTAAAATATAAAATGCTATTCTATTCATGTGTATATATTTATAGTGTAAAATGCTATCAGAAAAGCAAAAAGGTCAAAGATCAAAAGCCTTAACTTCTACTTTAAGAAACTATGAAAAGATGAAAAGATCAAATCTAAAACAAGAATAAAGAAAATAATTCTGATGCTGGGAAAGACTGAGGGCAAGAAGAGAAGGGGGTGACAGAGGATGAGATGGTTGGATGGTATTACCAACTCGATGGACATGAGTTTGAGCAAACCCCGGGAGATAGTGAAGGACAGGGAAGCCTGGGGTGCTGCAGTTCATGGGGTCATAGACAGCTGGACACGACTTAGCAACTTAGAAATCAATGACATGTAAAAGAAAAAAATAATTCAGAAAATCAATGAAACCAAAAGCTGCTTTCTTATAAAGATCAATAAAATCAAAAAAGTCTCTAGCCAATAGTAATTAGGACACAAATGACCAAAATCAAGAATGAAATTACTACAGTTCACTCAAAGGGCAAAAATAGACAGTTGGAATAGTCTCATATCTTTTAAAGAAATTAAATTAGTAGCTAAAAATAGTCCCACAAAGAAATCTCCATGCCCAGGTGGTCATTGATGAATTCTACAAAACATTTAAGAGTGAAATAGTGCCCACATACATTGAGAGGAGGAGAGAGAGGGACTCATTCCCCAGCTCAATTAATGAAGCCAGCATTACCCTGATGCCAAAACCAGACAAAGATAAAACCACAAACCAATATTTCTCAAAAATATAGATATAAAAATATTTCATAAAATTTTAGCAAATTAAGTTCAGCAATATATTCAAAGGATAATATGCCATTGCCAAGTGAGGCTAGTGCCAGAAACGAAAGGTTGGATTAACATTTGAAAATTAGTCAGTGCAATTCACCATATTAATGGGCTAAAAAGAGAAAACCATATGACTACCTCAATATATACAGAAAAGAGGTTTTGAAAATTTTAACACCCACTTGATAAAAACTCTTAGCAAACTAGAAATAAAAGTATACTTCCTCCACCTGATAAAATACATCTACTAAAATAATACATCTAACATTATTCTTAAAAGACTTAATGCTTATCTTAGAATATATGGAACAAGATGAAGGAGGCTACTGTCTCCACTCCCATTTCAACAATGCTTAGGAGTTCTAGCCAGTGCCATAAGGCAAGAGAAAGAAATAGGTAGGCATAAATGTTGAAAGAAATAAAACTGACTTCATTTGAAGACTAAATGATCATCTATACAGAAAATTCAAAGGAAGCTACAAAACAGAGTCTCAGGCCCCCTCTTCTCTTTCCAGCTGACCCACTAACCCTGGAGACTGAGATTCCTCTCCCAAGACTGGCTACGAAGTCGGATACAGCCACCCCAGTGCTTCTTCCACTCCCTGCTACTTCTGAGAGCATCAGGGTAGAAAGAGCACAGACATGGGAGAGCTGCTTGATCTCACTAAGCCTCAGCTCCCTCACTGGCAAAAGTGGATCCGTCCCCCTTATACGAGTTTCACTGAATTTCCACAGGAAATAGCTAAGGGAAGTAACAAAGTTAACCAATGTGAGAAAGTTACAAAGTTTTCAGAAAACACAAGATTCTTGCAGTCCCTAGTTGTTTATATAGATACATAGAAAAAGAAACATTTTACTGTTAAATAGATTATTATATATGGTTAAATGCATGTATATTATATATGTAATATAAATATTAAATATATTATATTGCTAAACATAGAGCTTCCTTGGTTGCTCAGATGGTAAAGAAACTGCCTGCAATGCAGGAGACCCAGGTTCCATCCCTGGGTGGCGAAGATCCCCTGAAGAAGGGAATGGCAATCCACTCCAGTATTCTTGCCTGGAGAATTCCATGGACAGAGGAGCCTGGCAGGCTACAGTCCATGGGGTCACAAAGAGTTGGACACAACTGAGGAACTAACACTTTCACTTTTACACACGAAACAATGAATATAGACCCTTCCACACCATATGCAAATTTGTGTGGAGAATTCCATGGACAGTTGAAATCCATGAACAATTCTCCACATTGGTGCCAGGAGAATTCCATGGACAGAGGAGCCTGCCAAGGCTATGGGGTTGCAAAGAGTCAGACATGACTGAGCAACTAATACACCATATGCAAATATTAACTCAAAATGGATCACAGACCTAAATGTAAGAGATAAATTATGAAGCTTCCAGAAGAAAACAGAAAAAGAATTTAAAAATCCTTGGGTTCAGCAGAGTCTACTTAAATAGGCAAGGATTACTTAACAGTATAAAATTCAAACTAAATAAATAATATACTTTATCAAAATTAAAAACTTTTGAACTTTAAAAGAAACTGGAAAGATTCTGGAGATTGCACAATAGTGTGAATATACTTAATAAAACTGAACTGTAGACTTGAAAATGGTTAAGATAGTAAACTTATGTGTATTTTAGTGCAATTTTAACTTTTTCTAATTTTTAAATATATATATCCAAACTAAAAAAATATATATAATACTAGGGAAAAAAATGAAAATGAAAGCTACAGACTGGGAGAAAATATTTAGAAAACATATTTGATAAAGGATCCATATCCAGAATATATGAAGACCTCTTAAAATTCAGTTACGTGGTATAGAAATTAAATAAAGAATTCAAATAGTCAAAAGTTTTGAACAGACACTTCACCGAAGTATATGCTGCCACTGCTGCTGCTAAGTCGCTTCAGTCGTGTCTGACTCTGTGCGACCCCATAGACGGCAGCCCACCAGGCTCCCCCGTCCCTGGGATTCTCAAGGCAAGAACACTGGAGTGGGCTGCCATTTCCCTCTCCAATGCATGAGAGTGAAAAATGAAAGTGAAGTCACTCAGTTGTGTCCGACTCTTAGCGACCCCATGGACTGTAGCCCACCAGGCTCCTCCGTCCATGGGATTTTCCAGGCAAGAGTACTGGAGTGGGGTGCCATTGCCTTCTCCGACCGAAGTATATGAAAGGTAGCAAATAAGAACATAAAAATATATTCAAACTAAATTATCACTAGGAAAATGCAAATTAAAGCCCCTGTGAGATGCTACTTCATACCCTGTGGAATAACCATAAATAAAAAGGATTGGAGAGGATGTAGAAAAACTGAAATCCTCCTATGGTGCTGAGGGAGAATGTAAATGTTACAAAGTGAAAGTCACTCAGTTGTGTCCAACTCTTTGAGACCCCATGGACTATACAGTCCATGGCATTCTCCAAGCCAGAATACTGGAGTGGGTAGCCTTTCCCTTCTCCAGGGGATCTTCCCAACCCAGGAATTGAACCCAAGTCTCCTGCATTGCAGGCAGATTCTTTACCAGCTGAGCCACGACAACTCCTTTGGAAAACAGATTAGGAGTATTCTTATAAAGTCACCACCACTTACCTTACGAGTCAGTAATTTCACTCCTAGGTATTTATTACGGAGAAATGAACTTCCACATAAAGACTTGTATATGAACATCAAGAGCAGCTTTAATCATAATTGCCTAAAACTGGAGAGAACCCAAATGCCCATTATTTGTAACTTGTGATAGAACCATAAGATGGAATGTCACTTAGCAATAAAAAGGAACAAACTACTGATTCATGCAACAATATGCATGACTCTCAAACACATCATGCTGAGTGAGACAGAAAAGTTTATATACTGAGTGATTTCAACTATATAAAATTCTAGAACAGGCAAAACTACAGGGATAGTGATCAGGGAGTACAGAGAAGGGGCTGACTGTAAAGGGGCCTGAGAAAACTCAATGGGGTGATTTTTTGTTCTGTCACCAAGTCGTGTTCGACTCTTTACAACCCCATGGACTGAAGCACACCAGGCATCCCCCGGAGATGCCATCCAACCTTGTCTCATCCTCTGTTGAGCCCTTCTCCTGTTCTCAATCTTTCCCAGAATCAAGGTCTTTTCCAATGAGCTGGCTCTTTGCATCAGGAGCTTCAGCATCAACGTGCTGATGGAATGTGCTGTATCACCACTATGCTGGCAGTTACAACATGATATGCAAATTCTCAAAACTCAAAGAATTGCACAGTGCAAATGGATTAATTTATTGTATGTAAATTATACCTCAATAAGAGTGACAAAAAATCAGAGTCCAATATGCTAAGAATTGTCCAATTTCAGTGGGAGCAAAATAACTTAGCTCACACAAACCACTGTGGTTCTCAAAGAGGAATGGATTTATTTTAACATGGCAGCAAACTCAAGGGCATTCAGCGTGACTGTTTTGCTGAGGGAATAATTGTCCAGTGGAAGTACTGGGAATCTTTGAATCAGAGAATCAGGGGTGAACCAGAGGCTTAGAAGACACCTTGGAGAAAATCTTCCTTTTTTGTAGGGATCAAATTTACTTGCTCCATCATAACAGATCCCAGAATCATGTGCTATCACAGGGCAAGAAATAATTACTGTTTTTCATGATGTTTACTTGAAGGATGAGTGTTACCTGTGTGTGGTTACACATATGTCTATGTAGAAGAATTAGGGATACATTTTTCCATTGTAAATAGTCAGGGTGAATGTGTCAAAGAGAAGGAACAATCCGTCTGAAGCCCAGATAGCTAAGATCTGATTGGCACCCCACCTGGGTATTCAAATGGAATGCATGCCGTTTGCTCACAACCTGGCCTTTTTCTGGATCTCTCTCTCCACAGGGCCATACCTAGAAGCCTCTAAGGGTCATTCCTGACATGTCCATCTTTACACCCAATCCTAACCTGGTCTTCTTGAATTTACCTTCTGATCATTCATGGCCACTTCCTTCCATCCTACAGGGCAACTCCATCTGATCCACTATTATCTGGTTCCCAAGGGGGCCTCCCTGCCTCCATCACTGCCTTCCATCCATGCTCCTCACTGAAGCAAGACGGGTCTTTAAAAATGTAAATCTGTATGTGATGATTTGATTAATGTCTGTCTGCTTCCAACTGGACTGTGGAACAGACCTTGTCTGTTTTGCTGACAGGTCCTAGTATAATCTGACACACAGTGAGTGATTGATAAATATTTGCTAAATGAAAGGATATGTGGGAGGGTTGCTTGATTTTATGAAGATAAAGGAAAAAGAAGAACAAGGCTGAAAATAACATCTGGGTCAGTGTCAGTCCCCATAGATGCTGTAAGTGAGATCGCATATTAAAGCTGCCATTCCATTATACCAGGCTCAGGGGAGGGTCTTTGAAGCTAGTGACCAATGTGTGTGTGTTTACGTGTGTGTGTGCATGCTCAGCTGCTCAGTCATGTCTGACTCCTTGCGACCCTATGGACTACAGCCCGCCGGGCTCCTCTGTATGGAATTTTCCAGGCAAGAATGCTGGAGTGAGTTGCCATTTTTTCCTCCAGGGGATCTTCCCAACCCATGGATCAAATCTATGAATCCTGTTTCTCCTGCATTGCAAGTGGATACTTTACTGCTTAGCCGCCAGGGAAGCCCATGTATGTTTGTACATGTATGTATTTCCAGGGAAGGGCAGCGACCTTCCTAGCTCTAAGTTACTCAGATGCTTCCCATCCCAGGACAAATTCATAGAAAAACTCTTAGTTACCTGAAAATACAACATTATTATCACGTCCTACTTACAGACCACTAGCTCTGAGTTGGACACTGTGCTAGGAAGTTACACAAAATCGCTTATCCTTCAAAGCCATCCTATCAGACGTTCATCATCCCATGTTTTAAGAAAAGGCAACTGAGGTTCCAAGAGATTTATAAATTTACCAAACACATATAGCTGGCAGGTAACAGAGGTAGGGTTCAGTTCTAAGTTACTGATTTCAGAGTACACTCATCCAATGTCTCTGTTGCTTTCCACATTTGTTTTATACTAAAATGTATCTATCTCCCATCCATTGATGTTTTATTGTCACCTGACTATGCCAAATTGATAGCCTATGAGAAAATGCTTTATGCACGAATAACTTAGACACAGAGATCCTGGGTGGCTTAAGAGCAGCAGGAAGAAATGGAAGGGTGAGGGCAATTTGGTTTGGTCTCCGGCGGCAGGGGACCTCGGGTCAGCCAGCAAAGCACAAGAAGAAGCACGCTGCTAAGAATGAGTGGCTCCAGTGCACAGGGGGTTTGGCAAAAACACACATCACCTGCTTCCCAGGTGGCTCAGGAGTTCGCCCTAAGATTCAATTATCATGGACCCATTGCAATTCTGCTTCCCCCTTGGGAGCACACAACATTAACTCCACGGGATGCAGTTAAGGGTTGGCTGGGGTTTCAGGACAGATGTGTAAGAAGGCAGACCTGGCCCTTCTTGTAAGACAAGGAGGGGTGTTCACTCTCATCTCCCCATAGCTGGTTCCTCTTGCCTTTGCGATTTCCACATTCCTCTTTCCTGGACTGCCTGGGGGCAATGCTGGTTTTCTTCTCCTTCAGGAGGATGGCACCTGAGAGGAGATTGTGGGAGTTAACACATCTCTGAGAGATAGAAATTGATTCCCAGCAGGCCTTGTGCAGTCACTTCAAGACCACAGATGGGTTTACATTATTGATGACCCTGCTTCACCCTCCAAGGGATAAATGCACCAGGGAATGTTCAGTGTCGAGGCAGCCCTGCTAGAAAGATTCTAGAATGGACAGTGTGCGTGTGTGTGTGTGTGTGTGTGTGTGTGTGTGTCTTCAAGTTAAGCTTCAGTGTCACATTGATTATTTAAATCAGGATGGGCCATAGCCAACATGTCAGTGAAGGGCTCTGTCTGTGTACCAGTAAAACTTTATTTAAGAACACTGAGATGGGCCTAGAGATTATTATACTAAGTAAAGGAAGTCAGACAGACAAAGACAAATACCATATGATGCCACTTATATGTGGAATCTAAAATATAATACAAATAATTTATTTCCAAACAGAAACAGACTCATAGACACAGAAAACAACCTAATGGCTACCAAAGGGGAAAGAGGGTGATGAGGGATAAATTAGGAGTTTGGGTTTAACAGATGTACCCAACTATATATCACATAGATAAGCAATAAGGACCCACTGTATACCACTGCTGCTGCTACTGCTGCTGCTGCTGCTGCTAAGTCACTTCAGTCGTGTCCGACTCTGTGCCGACCCCATAGACGGAAGCCCACCAAGCTCCCCTGTCCCTGGGATTCTCCAGGCAAGAACACTGGAGTGGGCTGCCATTTCCTCCTCCAATGCATGAAAGTGAAAAGTGAAAGGGAAGTCGCTCAGTCGTGTCCGACTCTCAGCGACCCCATGGACTACAGCCCACCAGACTCCTCCATCCACGGGATTTTCCAGGCAAGAGTACTGGAGTGGGGTGCCATTGCCTTCTCCGGTATAGTACAGGGAACTATTATTATATTCAACATCTTGCAATAACTTATATTGGAAAAGAATCTCAAAAAAGAATGTATATATATGTATGTATGTAATATACATATTTATATATAATATATATTTATATATATAAAACTGAGCCACTTCACTGTACATCTGAAACTAACACAACATCGTAAATCAACAATGCTTGAATTTAAAAGAGGACAGTGAAATTTCAATTTCATAAAATTTTCATTTGCCATGAAATATTTTTTTTATTATATTCAACCATCTAAAAACATAAAGCCAGTCTTAACTCAGGGATCACACAAAAACAAAGGACAGGGTGTGACCTACAGGCCGTGACCCCAGTTTAAATCATACTAAGAATGTGTCTCATCATTTAGAGAAAAACAGAGTGTGCGATATTTATATAGCAGACTTCATCTTAAGTCTTCCGTCTTGTGTCCCAGGACGGTACCAAGTGGCCATGTCATGCATAATACATTGCAATTCAGGACCATCTTCAACAATGGGACCCCAAGTGGCAGATTGATCCTGAAGAGTGCTTGGACATGGCCATTTTAATTAACACCCACATTTAACTGACAACTAATAGCCAGTAGGCTTTTCTGCTTACTAAAGCAAACAAAGGATTTATTTGAAGAAGGGTGAGCTTTTAAATTTAATTTCTCTCTCAAAAAAAAAAAAAGAAAGAAACTCTGCATGTGCCCACAGAGTGATGGAAAGAGATGTATCCATTGGATAATTTTTAATTAAGGTGAATGAACCTTCACTAGCTAAAAGGTTTTCTTGGGGGAAAGGTCTCAAACTGTTCACACATCAATATGTTTCTGTCCATTAGCTTTTCCCAGGGTGACAAGTATGGCCTTAATGGCACTTTCGAGGAAGGTTCTTTCTACATCTTCAGGGCTGTTTAGTGATGAGGTCTTAGAAAACACGGAAACTTCTCCAGAGAGGTCAAATTTCAGCTGTAGCTCTTAATGACAAATCATTACCTGGGGTTGTCAAAACAAGTTACACAAGCTGGCTCTGTACTGACCCAAGATTCAGACAGGTTTGTGTGCCCCAAACTCTATGTGCCGCCGAGGTTTTTATAGAAGGATCCAGGAAAGGAGTCAAACAGAAAACACTCAGACCACCATGATTATGCACCATCCCATGACTCGTGCTGTGTATATAGTACCTCTTTTAATTCTCAACATCATCAATGGCGTAGGTACCACGAATATTTTCATTTTCCAGATTGGGTAACTGAAGTTCAGAAATGATAAAGGACTTGTCCAAGGTCTCTCAACAAATACTTACTGAATACCTGCTGTTTGCCATGGATGGAACTCACATCTAGTGGGAGAAGCAGACAAATAATTACAAAGACACATATATAATTATGGTGGCACAGTGGTAAAGAATCCACCTGTCAGTGCAGGAGACACAGGAGATTTGGGTTCAATCCCTGGGTTGGGAAGAGCCCCTGGAGTAGGAAATGGCAACCCACTCCAGTATTCTTGCCTGGAAAATCCCATGAACATCAGAGCCTGGCAGACTACAGTCCCTGGGATCACAAAGAGTTGGACATGGCTTAGCACATACATGCAGTACACATACATAATTACAAACTGTGATAACTGCTAGGTAGAAAAAGTACAGGGAGCTGCAAGAGTGTATAAGAGCTGGTAAGCATCAACAGCGTAACAGACCTCAAAGTTACTTAATTGCTAAGCCACACTGAGCAGTGTAAGATGCAAAAATACATATTTTTCATAGTAATTATTGTACAGTAAGTCCTCTATATACGAATGAGTTCCATTCCAAGAGCACATTCATTAGTTCAATTTGTAAGTCCAGCTAACACAATTGGCTATTTAGTACTCTACTAGATATAATAGTACTGTAGATAAAATACTTTTCACACAATATATTAAAAAAAAAACACCAAAAATAAAACATTTTTAATCTTACAGTACCTTAAAAAGTACAGTAGTACAGTATAGCAGTTGGCATCTAGGGGCTGGCATCAAATGAACAGGCAAAAAGAGTTACTGACTGGAAGAAGGGGAGGAGGTGGGAGGTAGTAGAGCTGAAGGATTGTCAGGAATAGGAGACGGAGGGCAAGCTGCAATTTCACTCACTCCAGATGTTGATGGAATGCATGTTCTCATCCTTGAAAGTTCACAACTTGAAGGTTTGTGTGTAGAGAACCTACTGTATTCATGTTTTTGTTGTTGTTGTTCAGTTACCTAGTCATGTCCAACTCTTTGTGACCCCATGGACTGCAGCACACCAGGCCTCCCTGTCCCTCACCATCTCCCGGAGTTTGCCCAAGTTCATGTTCATTGCATCCGTGATGCCGTCCAGCCATCTCATCCTCTGATGCCCTCTTCTCCTTTGGCCCTCAATCTTTTCCAGCATCAGGGATTTTTCCAATGAGTCGTCTGTTTGCATCACATGACCAAAATACTGGAGCTTCAGCTTTAGCATCAGAGTCCTTCCAGTGAGTATTCAGGGTTGATCTCCCTTAAGATTGACTGGTTTGATCTCCTTGCTGTCCAAGGGACTTTCAGGAGTCTTCTCCAGCACCACAGTTCAAAAGCATCAATTCTTTGGCATTCTGCCTTCTTTAGAACTGCCATAATAAAGTGCCACAACTGGCTTAGGATACAGAAATTTATAGTCTCATAGTTTTAGAAGCTAAAAGTCTGAAATAAAAAGTGTCAGCAGAGTTGGTTCCATCCTGAGCCCTCAAAAGTGAATCAATTCCCTCCTCTCTCTGTGCTGCTGACGAGAGTCAGCCATCCTTGGCGTTCCTTGGCTTGTAGATACATTACTCCAATCTCTGCCTCCATCTTCACATGGCTATGTCCTTGTGTATATTTCTGTGTCTCTTCTCCTTTCCTACAAGGACACCTCCTATACTGAGTTAGGCAGCCATCCCCAACCTTTGTGGCACTAGGGACCAGTTTCGTGGAAGACAGTTTTTCCAAGAACCTGGGGTTGGGGCATTTTCAGGATGATTCAAGCACTTTACATTTACTGTACACTTCATTTCTATTATTATTATCATTACATCAGGTTCATCCCAGATCATCAGGCATTAGATCCTGGAGTTTGGAAATCCCTGGATTAGGGTACACCATAATGACTTCATCTTAACTTTGAGTATACCTTCAAAGATTGTATTTCCAAATTGCATTTCACAGGTACAGGGTGAGGGGAGGATTTGACTTCCAATGTATCTATTCAGGGTACACATTCAATTTCAAACAACTATCTATACTAGCTTTTCTGTTTTTGCTTTGGTTTTCCCCCCAAGCTTTCAGTATCACCTCAGAGACCTTCTAGGTCTTAAAAAACAAGCCAGTCCCAGGGGAACAGTGGGCAGCTTTAAATCGCGGCTGCTGTAACCACCAGGCTGAGGGCCAGAGAGATAGGAAATGAGGCTGAGGATCAAGCTTCTGAGTAACATGTGAGTCTTCTAAGAAGCAGCCCTCCCTAACACATCTATAAAACCCTCCTCCTAACTCACATCTAGGAAAAACTCTACAGGCATTTCTTACAGAGGGCATTTTTAGGAAAGAAGGCTCCCATTATCTGCATTTCTGTGGATGGTCACAATAGCAAACCATCAGAACACTTAGGACCCATGGAACTGCAGGGAACAAAGTCCATGAAAAGAAAAAAAAGGCATGCATGCTCAGTTGCGTCTGACTCTTTGTGACCCTTTGGACTGTAGCCTGCCAGGCTCCTCTGTCTGTCGAATTTTCCAGGCAAGAATACTGGAGTGGGTTGCCATTTCCTTCACCAGTGAATCTTCCTGGAGGCAAAGCAGGGATCAAAACCACATCTCTTGTGCCTGTTGCACTGGCAGGTGGATTCTTTACCACCTCACTACCAGGGAAGCCCAAAGTCCACGAGGGGACAGCCTAAAGCTCCATTTAACAGAAAGGCTAAACTGAGAACCTTTCTGACAATCACAAACTGTTACAAGAAGGCAACTGGTTCAACAAAAGATGTTCATCCCAGACAATGGAGCTCAATAGCTGTGTGAGAGGCAGGAAACAGAATAAAGGCGGAGAACAAGGACTGTGAAGTCAGGACACCCAGATGGACTCCAGTGCAAGATGAACTGCTGGCCAGCTGTGTCAAGGTCAAGACAATGTCCCCCTGTGCACACCAACATCCTTGTCCTCATCTTTATTTCCATCGTCTGAAGCTCATGGACCAGTTCTGCAGCCCCAGACTGAGCCAGGTGTATGTCCAGCCCTGCAGCCATCTTTCAGGGGTACCACAGAATAGTTTCAACTGGGGGTCCAGGCAACCTTTTCTATAAAGGATCAGATGGTAGATAGTTGAGGCTTTGCAAGCCATAGTCTCTGTTGCTACTGCTGCTGCTGCTAAGTCACTTCAGTCGTGTCCGACTCTGCGACCCCATAGACAACAGCCCACCAGGCTCCACCATCCCTGGGATTCTCTAGGCAAGAACACTGGAGTGGGTTGCCATTTCCTTCTCCAATGCGTGAAAGTGAAAAGTGAAAGAGAAGCTCAGTCGTGTCTGACTCTTCATGACCCCATGGACTGCAGCCTACCAGGCTCCTCTGTCCATGGGGTTTCCAGGCAAGAGCACTGGAGTGGGGTGCCATCGCCTTCTCCGATGGTCTCTGTTACCACTGCTCAACTCTTCCGTCACTGGATGAAAGCAGCCGTGGGCAATATGTGCTGTAGGCAGAACTCAGAGTTGATTACCCCCAGATGACAGCTGGCATTGTCTGGAGGCAGTTGGGGTAGCAGACTAGGGCCTGCTGTAACAAAGCACCACAAGCTAGGTGGCATAAATAACAGAAACGGATTGTCTTGCAGTCCTGGAGGCTAAAAGTCCAAAATCAAGGTATCAGCAGAGTTGGTTCCTTCCAAGGGCTGTGAAGGAGAATCTGTCCCCATGCCTGTCTCCTAGCTTCCAGAGGGGTTTTGTCTTGTTTTGTTTGTGTGTTTGTTGTATTTGGCATATGACTCTTTTCTCTTTGAAAAAATTTTATTTTTTAAATTGGAATATAAATGCTTTATAATGTTGTATTGGTTCCACTGTACAACAACATGAATTGACTATATGTATACATATATCCCATCCTTCTCGAGCCCCCTCTAGGTCATCACAGAGCACCGAACTGAGCTCCCTGTGCTATACGGAACTTCCCACTAGCTGTCTATTTTACACATAGTATTGTATATATGTCAATCCAACTCCTAATCTATCACCCTCTTCCTTCTCTGTGTTCACACATCTGTTCTCCATGTTTGTGTCTCTATTCCTGTCCTGCAAATAGTTCATTTCTACCATTTTTCTATATTCCATATATATGCATTAATATACAATACTTGTTTTTCTCTTTCTGACTTAATTCAGTCTGTATGACAGACTCTAGGTTCATCCACATCACTACAAATGACTCAGTTCCATTCCTTTTTATGGCTAATATTCCAATATATATATATATATGTACCACATCTTCTTTATCCATTCCTCTGTTGATTGGTTGTTTCCATGTCTTGGCTATTGTAAACAGTGCTGCAACAAACTTTAGTTTGCTGGAAATTGTTGGCATTCCTTAGCTTATAGGTGTTAAGCTAAGGTCTCTGCCTTAATGTTCACAAGAATTCTCCCAGTGAGTCTGTGTCCAAATTTCCCCTTTTCATAAGGACACCAGTCACACTGGATTAGGGCTTACCCTCAATGACCCCATCTCAACCAACCGCATCTGCAAAGAACTTATTTCTAAATAAGGTCACATTCTGAGATACTGTCACCTGCAAAGCCCAGTAACAATTCTTGGGAAATAAAAACAGGATCTGAGTAACAAAGTCTAACTTTTTTTCCCTTTGTGCTTAAGTCTAGTGTTACTTGCTCCCAGGCTTCCCTGATGGCTCAGGCTGTACAAAATTCATCTGCAATGAGGGAGACCTGGGTTCAATCCCTGGGTCAGGAAGATCCCCTGGAGAAGGGAATGGCAACCCACTCCTGTATTCTTGCCTGGAGAATCCCATGGGCAGAGGGGCCTGGTGGGCTACAGTCCTTGGGGTCACAAAGAGTCAGACACGACTGAGCAACTAACACTTTGACTGTTGACTTGTGCCCAGGGTGGCACGTGCAGAGGCCTTGCAGCTGGCCCTTAAGACCATAGTTTCCTGTGCAAAAGGGCTGTGCAGACTCCTCAGCCTGGCAGGCCATGTGCAGAAAGGCTGCACCCAACAGCTCAATTCCAGAAGGCTGCAGTGGGCCAGGTGCAGAGGTGCTGCACTGAGCATTGCATAGCGTCAGGAGAGGTCAACTTGCTTTGCCTGGGGAGCTCTGTCCTCAGTCATGAGCATTCTCATTCTCTGCCCTTTGTCCAGGGGAACACCAATCTCCAGTTTGCCTCCCATGAGGTGGATTAGTAGCTCCCAATTTATGAAGACATCTCTTTCTAGCGGGGATATAGGGCATTCAGGAACATACAGGAAGGAAATGGGTGAATGTGTGTTCATCCAATTTACATCCTGATGGCTCTATGAGTGCCTGTTCTAAGATCTTCCCTGATACCCATCATTTTATAACTCTTGTGACTGAGTTTGCCTGAGCTGGTGTTCAGAATAAAGTTAAGTGGCACCAGTGTCAACTAAGACTTTGATAGGTTTGCCCCTCACATCCAGTGTCAGCTGGGGCTCCTTGGGAGTCAACTGCAGTGCCAACTCAGGAGTCTCCTGGCCCCATCATGCTCCATCTATGTGGACCATCTTTCTTCAAGGGTAGTGGCCAGGATCTGTCATTTCCAGCCCCTTTTCAGGGGTGGCTGGGCCATTCTCTCTTCCAGCGTCCCTCTTGTTTGCATATGATACACTGATTCAGTCCCATTTCCTTGGTCTGCTATCCCTCAGTGGGGATTAGGGTCACTCACTGGAGTCGGGAGTCTCTGTGGGTGGTTAATCTAGATTCCCCTGCTGATAGGCTGACAGCAGAGGGCAACAGTCAGTAGGTGGGCTTGCCTCCAGGCCTTTTTATTGTCTGACCTTTTCCTCCTCTATATCTCAGTTATTAAACATTCAGTAGGGAACCTTGATCTGGTGAGAGGCAGGGGTATCTGGTTCTATGTTCAGTTTCTGAAGTTCACCTCTAATGTCAGAGGCCCTTTGGGTGATTAAATGCAACCTCAGGATTCTTTTCCCTTGCAATGATGCAAGGTCAAGGGGGGTACAGATGTAGAGGCATTTCTTGAGGTGCTATTGGAATGCTAAAGGCTTTTCTGTTGGCTCCTGATTGATTTCCTTTATCTTGTACCAGTTGACAGGTTTCTTTCCTGCTGCCTGGATTCCCTTTTTGGATCATATTTTACCAACAGGTCAGACTCTGCCTTCTGCCCCCTCTCCATGGTCTTGGTGGTCCCAGTTGGTTCCTTATCTGGGACCACTTGATTCTCTGGTCTGAGAGTAGCATGACCTGTATTGTTTCTGTTCTCTTTGTCTGCTTTTTGGGGGACTTTTGAAAAGAACGTGGCCTTTTCTTCCTGAGCTTAGGGGAATGCTAGCCCCAGGAAGGCTTTGGATATCAGCCCAGGTAGGGTCACAGGTCTGAAGGATTTCCCTAATCAGATTCAGGAACCTTTCTGAATCTTCCCTCAACCCCTTACTATGATTCTCAGTATTAGAATCTCAGGATTAGAAGCGGTCAATGGTGTGTGTAACTGGATGACCATCCTTCTCCATCGGGGACCTGCCTCAAAGAGGGCATTTTTCCTGGAAGGTTGCTGGCTCCTGGCTAATGATTAGTCCTGTTTGTGCTGCTGCTGTACTGGATTCTGCAGGAAGGGACTGATGTGGAGGCAGTCCTTTGGGCCTGTGGCCCAAATTGGGACATTATGAAGGAAGGTAGTGGGGAGGGAGCAAGAGAAGGAGGCTGAGGGAGGAGATCAAGAAGGTCCTGGGGGAAGGGGGGGGTCAAGGACTGGTATGACCTCACATCCTTCTTGAAGACCTCTGTTTTGATAGAAGACTATAAAAAACTGGACATAGGGAATTTTATCACATTTCTTTTGTCTTTGGCACAGTGGTCCAACTGTAAAATGATGCTGTAATTTAGAGACCCACTGACAGGCCAACTTTCTCCATCTCCCAGCTGGTATTGGGACCAGGCTGTATTGCATGGGAAGATTAAATGCTACCCAGAGAAACAGGGCCCCTGGAGCTTGAATGTATGGAAATCCTGATCTATTCGAGTTGCCCTCACCTAGGAATTGGGCCTCTCCCAAATGCCAAAGAGGAATGGTTTACAGATGAGAGCAGTTTTATGAGGGGGAAAAGTCTGGCAGGATACACACT
Organism: Bos indicus x Bos taurus; assembly: GCF_003369695.1. Classification (NCBI taxonomy): domain Eukaryota; kingdom Metazoa; phylum Chordata; class Mammalia; order Artiodactyla; family Bovidae; genus Bos; species Bos indicus x Bos taurus. Next base: position 52,835,797 of record NC_040091.1, read on the forward strand.
AACCTCTAAGACCTGAGTCATTGAAGCAAAAAGCCCACCCACAGGGACTTCTCCTCAAAAGGTGAAGCTGAGAGCCCTCCCCTGATCTAGTTCAGGACAGGGAAGATCTCCCGTGCTTACAAAGACTCCTGGTATACCTATACCATTCTACACAATTGTTTAGAAGGAAAGAGGTGTGCTTACTGTGGAGAGTAAACAGGTGAAATGTGGCTTAAGCATTTCAAGTTCTGAAGCAGCACAGCTTCCCAAAAACAGGTGGCAGTGACTCACCATAGGGGTCGCCAAACGGGCATGCAGAGGTGTTATAATAAAGGGAAACAATAAAGTGGATGTAACTGCCAGCAGGGCGGCCCTAGAACCCACACCTGGCAACTACCTCTCAAACCCTGAAGGCCAGATCCACCCAATTACTCCCTAATCTACACAAAGGAAGACTTGGACAAAGCCTCCAAATGGGATTTCAATAGAGAACTGAGGTTGGGGGTGGTGGCAATGGGTGGCTAGTTAATTAAGATAAGCGATAGTTTTTCCCTGAAATTCAGCTTGTCAAGCCATCAGGGAAGCTCATCAAAGCACTCTCAATGGGAGGGAAGTCCTATGTAACTGGTTAGTTGAGGTCATGGTAACTACTAGCATGAAAAGTATAATCAGTGGGATGGTCAAGACATACCCCTATTTACACGATGAACAATCCCAACACCAGACGCCTCCAGAGATCCCCAGATAAGGTCCTTTCAGACCAGAAGGACACATCTTAGAAAAGACTGACAGACTGATATCACTGCCTGCTGAGAGTACCAGGTAATTTCAGCTGTCTCTTAGTGCTAGTAGACACATTTACGGGGTGGCTAGAAGCATTCCTTATTAAAACTCACATAGCAGCTGAAGTGGCTAAGGCATTACCCGAATAAAGGATCCCCAGATTTGGCCTCCCAGGATCTCTGCAAAGTGATAATGGTCCAGCATTTGTGTTGCAAGTGATGAAGGGGATAACAAGTGTCCTGGACATAAAATGGGACTTCACACTCAATGTGGAGACCCCAGTCGTTGGGAAAAATGGAGAGAACCAATCAGACCCTGAAATGGGCTTTGCGGCTGCTGCTGCTTAGCCATTTAGGTTGTGTCCAACTCTGTGTGACCCTATGGGCTGCAACCCATCAGGCTCCTCTGTCCATGGAATTCTCTAGGCAAGAGTACTATTTTGGGTTGCCATGCCCTCCTCCAGGAATCTTCCTGACCCAGGGATTGAACCTGGGTCTCCTGCATTGCAGGCAGATTCTTCGCTGAGCCACTAGGGAAGCCAGAAATGGGCCTTAGCCAAGTTGTATCAGGAAACTTAACAAAACTGAATTAAGTTGCTTCTGATGGCCCTACTCTGCATGTGATTATCTCCAAGGGATTAGTTCAAGTTAAATGCATCTGAACTCATATATGATAGACCCATTCCCCATTCCCAAGAGAAGAGGTAACTTAGTCTCCTTGAAATGGAACAACTCAAGTGTGCCCTCTGGGTAAGAGAAATCAGGTACCCTCTCACAGAATAAGGATGCCCACATCCCCAGGCCTGGTTCTCCAGCACTTCTGGTCAGGAGCTTGTGTGTTAGTCGTTCAGTCGTGCCCGACTCTTTGCAACCCGGTGGACTGTGTAGCCTGCCATGTTCATCTGTCCATGGAATTCTCCAGGCAAGAATACTGGAGTGGGTAGTCATTCCCGCCTCCAGGGCATCTTCCTGACCCAGGGGTCAATTTCAGGTGTCCTGCATTGCAGGCATATTCTTTACCATCCGAGCCACAAGGGAAATCTAGTCAGGAGCTTGGGTTTGGATGGACCTTAAAACCTAGAAAACCAGCAGCCCAAAAGCCCAGCTCCTTCCTAAATGGAACAGACTCCAGTCCATGATCCTTAGCATGAATCTTGCCTTAAAGTTGCAAGGGGTGGCTCCATGGACACACCAGACTTGAGTGAAAGGGGCCCCTTGAGCCCCAGACTCCAGACAACCTGGGGCAACAGACCCCTGTCACTTGTGCATTCCTCTCTCTGACCTGAAGCTTCTCCTCTGAAAAACAACCAAAGTGCAATCAGGAAGATGTAGGCCCTGGCAGTGAGCCTCAACATAAGGGCACACTTGCCCACAAGCAAAACGGACACACCTTCATTTTTTCCTTTGTCTTCAAAAGGTTAGACAAATGGGGGTTGCTCAGAAATAGGAACAGTCCAGACCAAGGCCTGGTGACCACTGCACACAAATCTAAAGGAACTGGATGAGCACTTCCACTCCTCTGCCCAAGATTGTGACAACACCTACATTCAGCAGGAAGCAGTTGCAGAAGACGGACTTGTGCCCCTGAGGCAGGAGGTAGATGCCCTCCCCCACCAGGGGTGAGCAATTTGAGTTCATTCCCTGTGGATAGAAGTTCCAAAATATTAATAGCAGGAAAATCAAGAGATGTGGCTGGTCCCTGTGCAGATGAGAGACCATGTGTGTCTCACACCCAAAGTCAAGGAAACCTTCTCAACCAGAAAAGTCCTTGGAGATCAAAAGGAGAATGATGTCGTCTACCCATAGGCCTCTCGGTGGAATCTGCTTTGACTAAGAGATGCGTGCACACACACGGGAGGATCCTGAGATTTACTAAATACTGACTCAAAACCAGGCAAAGCAAAATGATTGGCCAAAGGAAACTCAGAACAAATGCCCCCAAAAAGTGATTTAAACTACCCCGAGGGCACAACTCTTCCTCTGAGTCCATCCATGTGTCTATCCACCATACCGTACTCTTTTTCCTCCTAATAAGCTTTTCTTGTTTCACTACTTCCTGTCTTTGGGGGAATTCTTTTCTTCAAAGGTGATGAGCCAGGTCTGGTCACTGACCACTGATCTTGTCACTAGGATTTGGCTCCCTCACTGATAAGAACCCAACCTCAATCTCTGGCCAGGAACCAAAGCCCTGCTTCAAGCCACTGCAGGCCAAGGCCACCCGAGGTCACCCCTCAGCACACCTCAAGAATGATCAGTGGAATGAAAGACAGAGGAGGGATTTGTCACCAGCAAAGCTCATTAACAAGTTTCAGGGAATAAAAATCAAATCTGGGTAAGAAAGTCTAAACTTTTCTTTCCTTTGTGCTTAGTCTGGTGTCACTTTTCAGAGAGTGCCATCTGCAAAGGCCTTCAGGACCAGAGATTCTAGTATTATACGCCTGCTCGGACATCTCAGCTTGGTAGGTTGCATGCATAAGCTCTGCTCTGCACACAACATTGCAATTCAAGATGGTGGCAAGGGGCCATGTGTAGAGAGGAGCCCTCTGGAGTCCTGATCAGCCCAGCTGCACCCACCCTGTCCTGTGAGAGTTCTACCTTTCTCCCCTCCCACAATGAGAACCAAGAAAGCAGCCCCAACCATGGACTATTGGGAAGAGCAGGTACTCTAGAGAATGAGCTCCTGCTTCTCCGTTCTTTGATCAAAGAATAAAGCTTCCCTTTGCTTCTGAACCAAACTAGGTCTCATTCTATTGGTGCTAGGACACCAGCCAGGAGGACCCTTGTTAGGACTCTACTCTAGAGGGGTACCGGTAATGATACAAGGGGTTACGACTTTAACATGTGCATTTGGGTGAGCACAATGCAACCCCAAAGAGATAACTATTGATATTTAGTGAGCAGAGTTCAAGGACCTGTCAAACATCTTAAAATGCACAAGGCAGCCCCTCAGCAAAGAACCAAATGCCAGTTATGCCAAGGCTGAGACTCCCTGGTGCAGACCTGTTCTGGGTGGGTCACTTTCCAACAGAACTGCTCCCTGGGAAAGTGCAAAACAACCGTTTGTAAAAAAAAAAAAAAAAAACAACCTTCCATTATCATCCTGAGTTTGCCTGTGTCCATAAGCTTTGGTTACTTTTTTAAGGTTTACCCAAATCATTATTTTTTTAAGTGCAAAATTCATTGCAGCATCTTTATGTTCAATACCCAACCATTATCTGCAACGCTTCGAAATTCTCAAGGAGTACTGCTGGTGTTTTATTTTGTGTACCTTGATGTGTGCAGAGGTAGATTAATACTACTTCTAAAGAAATTCGTTTTCTCCTGTCTTGCAACAAAGGTGATATACAGAAGAAATAAATCACAGGAAACAACCATTAGTACAAGAGTGAGTTCCACCAGCTGCACCAGGAGGAATCCAGGCGGTGGTTGCTTTAACTTATGTATATTTCAGCAGGGAGACCAAGTGGTAAATAAAAATTAAAATTAACATTTAAATGAACTCTGATTGCGTTTGAGGATTTTTGTTATTCATGTGGTTAAGTGTTAGACTAAAAAGAGAAAAGATTTGTATTCAAAGTCCCCATTATACAACCACTTAGTACAAGTAATTAGCAATTTGAGTCAAATATTTCATTCCTGGCATCTCTCCCACCCTAACTTTTTTCTCTTTAGTGACCGAAAAGAGGAAGCAACTATTCTCAAATGAGAAATAAAATAGCAGATTTAAAATTACTTCTTCTCTTAACTTCTGCACAAAATCAAAGTTTATCATGAGTCAATGCAAATGACAGCAAAACTGTTTCTTTTCAGGGGCTGGAAAATCATACTTCAGACAGCCTCATTCAAGACCCTCATTTCATGGATGAGAAAACTGAGGACCACAGATAAACAATTTGTCCAAGGACACAAACTTAATCTAGCAGCAGATGCTAACCTGGAATTGCAGTCCACATATCTCAGTCCACTGCTGTGAGATGTAGTTGGGGTTCTTCTAGACATCTCATCAATGCCTACCAGAGACATTTCAAACCAGTTCTGCCCTTGGGCCTGGGGGACAGGGACCCTGTCCTGGGCTGTACACTGTAGAGGACCTGCTCTTGTCCTTCCCCAGTTGCGCCCTCCCACAAGGCAGAGTCCAGAGGGCATACAGGGACATGCCCACCCACAGCCTACAGCCCCAACCTGTTCAGACCTTCTGATACCTGGAACATCAGAATGACCCCAAGTTTCCTCCCAAGACTGAGGCACACTCTTACTCAAGTTCATTCCCAGGTGAAGGTCACATCAGTGACTTAGCATGCCTTGCATCCCCATTCCCTAGCCTGAGGGATGGTGAAGGGTGATGGTTTGCAGAAAATCCGGACAGACTTTTGGCACACAGGTTAGGATGTGCACATCCTATGCCAGAGGCTCCTTGTGTGACAGAACACAGCCAGGGAGAGGGGGCTGGTGGCTCCAGAGGGCCAAGAGCCAGCACTCCCCAGTAGCCACCAGCCAATGCAGGCCTTAGCAGAGTCCAGAGTTCTATGTTAGAACCTGGTTCTTCAGGTCAGCATGTAGGTGCATCTGCAAGGTAGGAGGATAGTATGTAGCTTGTTGCATAACTTTTAAATATTTAAACAGAGTATATGGGCATTTGTACCCACAAATGTTAGAGGTAAGGTAATTTGAGACACATTAGAAGCCTGGTTGCACAGAGTCAGACACGACTGAAGCGACTTAGCAGCAGCAGCAACAGCAGAAGCCTAGAGGGCTGGATCAAGCCAGAAGAAATGTTTTGTTCTGGTCTCAGAATGTTGGCCAAAATAAATATATACATAGATAAATAGATTAAGATGATAATGAAATAAAATAAAAAAGAATCTGAATCTCTTTAGCTCTCAACCACACAGAGCTCACTGCACACATTTATTCCTGTGCACTAGTTCATGGCCACTGCTTAGCTCTGCAGCTCTATTCACATACACACAGTTAATCATTCCTGTTACCCAGTCTTCGTAAACTTGTTGTTTCAGCAAGTATTAAAAACATTATCAATATCTTTCCCTCTCTCTCCTCTCACCCATTGTTCTAGCTGCATTCCCTTGCAGAGTTAATCACAGGAGCCTTGGGTGGATGCTGCTTTCTCCTCCACTTGATCTCCTCCACAATGACGGTGTTAATCCCTCATCATTTGCTGTGGTTTAGCCCCTCCTGCCCTGACCTGGGCAACAGTAACTACAGTAAGTCCCCTACATACAGACTTTCAAGTTGTGAACATTCAAAGACACCAACATAGGTTCACATGCCCAATCAGATTAGTTCATGCATCTGGCATACACTGTCACATGCATGCATCCTTTACAAGTGGTTGTGTTTTTATATACTTGACTGTACTGTATCGTATAGAATACAGTAACTTTATTTCAAGCCAATGGTGTCTGGAAGCAAGCGTAAAAGCAGCAATATATAGTTAATTGTGTTAGTTGGGTACCTAGGCTAAGTTTGTTGAACTTATGGACAAATTGGACTTATGAACACACTCTCAGAATGGAAACTGTTCATATGTATGGGACTTATTAAAGAAGATAGTGAAAAATCTGGATTAAAACTCAACATTCAAAAAATAAAGATCATGGCGTCCAGTCCCATCACTTCATGGCAAATAGATTGGGAAAAAGTGGAAGTAGTAACAGATTTTATTTTGGGGGGCTCCAAAATCACTGCAGATGGTGACTGCAGCCATAAAATTAAAAGGTGCTTGCTCTTTGGAAAGAAAGCTATGACAAACCTAGACAACATATTAAAAAGCAAAGATATCACTTTTCTGACAAAGGTCTGTATAGTCAAAGCTATGGTTTTTCCAGTGGTCATGTATGGATGTAAGAGCTGGACCATAAAGAAGGCTGAGCACCAAAGAACTGATGCCATGGAATTGTGGCACTGGAGAATACTCTTGAGAGCCCCCTGGACTGCAAGGAGATCAAATTAGTTAATCGTAAAGGAAATCAGCCCTGAATATTCATTGGAAGGACTGACGCTGAAGTTGAAGCTTCAGTAATCGGCTACCTGCTTCCAAGAGCTGACTCATTGGAAAAGATCCTGACACTGGGAAAGATTGAAGGCAAAAGGAGAAAGGGGAAGCAGAGAATGCAGTTAGATAGCATCACCAATTCACTGGACATGACTCTGAGCAAATTCCAGGAGATGGTAAAGGACAGGGAAGCCTCCCATGCTGTAGTCCCTGGAGTCACAAAGAGTCGGACATGACTTAGTGACTAAACAACAAGGGGACTTACTGTGTTATACATTCAGGATCAATCTTGATTGGGTAACGCTTCTGCCGTTGGCTTCTGGCCATGGAAAAATGGTCTTCAGAAGCTGTGACTTTTGGCTATCAAGAGCAAATTTGATAAGGCAATGGACTCCAAAGCATGTTTGCAGAATCTTACAAAATCTTTCACAAAAACAGTTGTGTTAGCTCCTGATGGCAGTACCCCTTTCCCTCTTGGAATCCGTGGGGTCTGGCAAAGTCCAGAAGCCTGCCAGTGTGCCAACCCCATGCCTTCTCCCTACCCCTTCAGCCAAACAACCTGGCAAACTCCAATGCACCGTGACTGGAGAACAGACATCAGCGAAGTCCTGACCTTCTGGTTCTAAAAACAGACCATGAATCCCAGTTTAGCTCCATCTGAGAGCCTCTAAATGCAGGAAAGAGTGACTTCTGCAGTTAAAGTCTGTGTCCTGAGTCTCTTTTCTATGACTGCCTGTGCCTGACTTCTTCTTCTATTATGTGATTGTACACATGGACTTCACTCTGGCCCTGCAAGAAAAAGAAAGCCTGGGGTCCTTCCAGGTGGGGTTTATATTTGTGAGAATCACCATAGGAAAACAGAAATTTTCAGGGGGACTCTGGTTTGAACCCTGACTCATTCTCTGAGTGGCTGTGAGATCCTGGGCAGATTGCTTAATCTCTGCTCTGTCCCCCTTCTGTATGAGGAAATGGTGATACTCTGAGGTTTTGGAACACTCAAATAAGATAATTATGGTTTAGGTGAACCTAGCACGATGCAGTAACACATCAGTTCTATAAACCAAATGCCTTAAAATAATCTGCATAGCCCATGACCTCAGAAATGAGCAAGACATGTGCAAAACTCTGAACTCTTGAGCAAGCATATATTGGAGTTGCCAAAAACTTCATTTGAGTGTTTTTCATTATTTGTTATGGAAAACTGTACAGATATTTTGGCCAACCCAATATTTTATGATGCCTGCATTGGAAGAGACCCTGATGCTGGGAAAGATTGAAGGCAAAAGGAGAAGGCAGCAGCAGAGGGTGAGATAGATAGTATCACTGACTCAATGGACATGAATCTGAGCAATCTCCAGGAGACAGTGGAGTACAGAGGAGCCTGGCATGCTGTAGTTTATGGAGTTGCAAAGAGTCAGACAAGAATTAGCTACTGAACAACAACAATATCAAACGTTCTTTCTGATATTAATAACAGTGGCAAAAGAGTTGTAGAAATGACTTTTTACAATGGGAAGGGGAGGGAGGTGTCATTTTAACCCTCATCATTAATTTCTATCATCTTGCCTTCCTAACCACTTCTCTGCCATCAAATTATCCCTTCCAATGAAACAGTGATACTTTACCACTATTGAATTTACAATAGCTTTCCAATTAGGGTATACTCAAATGCTTTTCCTACCTGTATGAATTGGAGGATCTCTGAAATTCCTTACAAACAAAGATTGTTTCTGCCAAGAGGTACAGTTTTGTTTGGGTTTCAGAATAAGCAAATAAAAAATAATCAAATCTCTCCCCTGGCATTTTACACCTCTTTCCTTTCTCTGTCCTTCCTGTATCCCCCACACAAAGAGCAACAGGAGATGGAAACATTTATGGCATTCTCCAGCTTTCTCTTAATGAGCTTCCCTGGTGGCTCAGTGGTAAAGAATCCTCCTGCAACGCAGGAGATGTGGATTTGATCACTGGGTTTGGAAAAGCCCCAGAGGAGAAAATGGCAACCCACTCCAGTATTCTTGCCTGAAAAATCCCATGGACAGAGGAGCCTGGTGGGCTACAGTCCATAGGGTTGCAAAGAGTCGAACACGGCTGAGCACATGGCTTTCTCTTTAGGATGGCCTTGTCCACAGCTGATAAGGAATAAACAGGCAGTCGTAGTAAACCCAGAAAAGGTTCTCCTTCCTTCTTCCTAAACAGCTCCTGCTCTTCAGAAAATCCAAGGAGCATTTTTCAGAAATAAAAGTGAAAAATTAAAAAAGATGAGGTATACTAGGCTGAAAATATGAGGCTTTCAACATTTCCCCTGGTTGCAGTTAGGTCTGCAGCCACTCCGAAAGCCTGCTAAATCTTCCAAGTACCACAGACAGAGCCCCAAATAACAGATCTCTATCATTTGGCTTCATTTGGACAGCACAGATGAGTTGAAATTTGTAATTACACCAGTTTGGAAGTCAACAGGTCTTACTTGTAACGCTTGAATAAAAGCTTTCCGAGTCCCAGGGCACTATGCATGAAAGCCAGCCCCGAAGACCTCTCACCACTCTCTTCTAGGAAATAAGCGCAGTTATTTCAGGAGGTGTCATTACAGAATGAGCAGTTTTCATCATGGAACACTGCTAGCAAAATCGTGTAATCATACCACTTGACATGCCTGGGACACATGCTGTCTGCCCCCACACTTAACTGAGGAACACGCATGATACATGTGGTTATGGATCTACCTAGCCTGTTTCATTCTTTCCTATTGACCCAAATCAGCTCCTGGGTCAATAATGAAATCCATTAGTGGACAATTAGCAGAAGACCTTGGTTAAGAACTCAGCAACTCCTCACTTCTCCACTTCTTGTCAGACACAAGACCTTGATAAAAGGTCAGAGTTGTTCTCTATGGTGAAGAAAGCTGCAATTATAACAAGATTGGGAGGGCAGTAGAAGTTCGTGAAACCCCCAAGGCTCTCTCCTACCAGAGAACCATGATACCACTGTTCCACCCAATTCAGCCACAGAAATTCACCAACAGGTCAAGCCAATAGTTTCCTAACCTGGTTGCATGTTCAAATACCCTGATAAGATTTTTACAAATGCACATCCCTGACTCCACTAAAGACTTGCATAAACTCTTTTGGGGTGTAGTCTGAAAATCTGTTTTTGCTTTTATTAATTTTATTGGAGTATAGTTACTTTAGTACTCTTGCCCGGAAAATCCCATGGATGGAGGAACCTGGTGGGCTGCAGTCCATGGGGTCGCTAAGAGTCAGCCATGACTGAGCTAATTCACTTTCACTTTCACGCATTGGAGAAGGAAATGGCAACCCACTCCAGTGTTCTTGCCTGGAGAATCCCAGGGATGGGGGAGCCTGGTGGGCTGCCATCTATTGGGTCGCACAGAGTCGGACACGACTGAAGTGACTTAGCAGCAGCAGCAGCATAGTTACTTTACAGTGTTAGTTTTTTTTTTCATTTTCTTTTTTTAAATTAATTTGTATTGGAGAACAGCAGCTTTAGGATGCTGGGTTAGTTTCCACTGTGCAACAAAGTAAATAATTCATACGTATAAACATATCCACCCTTTAAAAAAAATTTTTTTTCTTCCCATTTAGGTCACTACAGAGCACCAAGCAGAGTTCTCTGTGCTATCCAGGAGGTTCTCATTAGTTATCTATTTTATACATAGTAGTTATATTTGTTGGAGAAGGCAATGGCACCCTACTCCAGTACTCTGGCCTGGAAAATCCCATGGACGGAGGAGCCTGGTAGGCTGCAATCCATGAGGTCGCTAAGAGTCAGACACGACTGAGCAACTTCACTTTCACTTCTCACTTTCCTGCATTGGAGAAGGAAATGGCAACCCACTCCAGTGTTCTTGCCTGGAGAATCCCAGGGATGGGGGAGCCAGGTAGGCTGCCCTCTATGGGGTCGCACAGAGTCAGACACGACTGAAGCGACTTAGCAGCAGCAGCAGCAGCAGTTATATTTGTCCGCCCAATCTCCTCATTCATCCCACCCTCACTTCCCGCCTTAGCATCCCTAAATTTGTTCTCTATGTCTGTGACTTTGTTTCTGTTTTGCAAATACATTCATCTCTCTGAGAATCTGTGTTTTTAAAAGTGCCCCATCTGATTCTGAAACAACTTCCCTGGTACATTTCCTAACTGGTGCTTAGGAATCACAGATTAGAAGCACAAGTAAGAACACTCTTTCTAGGAAACAATGATAAAACTGAAACTCACTTGTACACAAAGGGGCTGCTTCCTCCAAAAGTTTATTATGTAGATGAATTTACTGGACAAGATAGGGATATCTTTGTCTCTAAGACAGAGTTCAGCATGAAGGAGGTTAGTAGGCAAGAAGACACTTGAGGTTTTTAGACTCCTTATTGTTGTTGTTTAGTCATGTCCAACTCTTTACGACCCCATGGACTGCAGCACATCAGGCTTCCCTGTACTTCACTTTCTCAAATTCATGTGTTTGCTCAAACTCATGACCATCAAATCAGTGATGCCATCCAACCATCTCATCCTCCATCATCCTCTTCTCCTCTTGCCTTCAATCTTTTCCAGCATCAGGGTTTTTTCCAATGAGTCAGCTCTTCACATCAGGTGGCCAAATTGTTGGATCTTCAGCATCAATACTTCCAAAGAATATTCAGGGTTGATTTCCCTTAGGATTGACTGGTTTGATCTTGCTGTCCGAGGGACTCTCAAGAGTCTTAGGGTGGCAGTGATGGTTTAGTCACTAAGTCGTGTCCAACTCTTGTGACCCCATGGACTGTAGCCTGCCAGGTTCCTCTGTCCATGGGGATTCTCCAGGCAAGGATACTGTAGTGGGTTGCCATTTCCTACTCCAGGGCAAGAGTCTTATACAGAACCACAATTCAAAAGAACCAGTTCTTTGGGGCTCAGCTTTCTTTACAGTCCAAGTCGCACATCCAAACATGAAAGTGAAAGTGGAAGTCAAGTTGCTCAGTCGAGTCCAACTCTCTGTGACCCCATGGACTGTAGCCTACCAGGCTCCTCCGTCCACGGGATTTTCCAGGCAACAGTACTGGAGAGGGTTGCCATTTCCTTCTCCAAGGGATCTTCCCGACCCAGGGATTGAACCCTGGGTCTCCTGGACTGTAGGCAGACACTTTTACCATCTGAGCCACCAGGGAAGTCATAGTAGTCCATATATGGCTACTGGAAAAACCATAGCTTTGGCTATATGGTCCTTTGTTGGTAAAGTGATATCTCTGCTTTTTAATACGCTATTGATGTTTGTCATTGTTTTTCTTGCAAGGAGCAAGCATCTTTTTAGTTTCATGGCTGCAGTCACCATCCATGGTGATTTTGGAACACAAGAAACTAATGTCTGTCACTGTTTCCATTGTTTTCCCATCTATTTGCCATGAAGTGATGGGATCAGAGGCCATGATTTTCATTTTTTGAATGTGAGTTTTAAGCCAGCTTTTTCACTGTCCTCTTTCACTTTCATCAAGAGGCTCTTTAGTTCCTCTTTGCTTTCTGCCATAAGGGTGGTGTCATCTGTATATCTGTTATTGATATTTCTCCCAGAAATCTTGATTCCAGCTTGTGCTTTATCCAGCCCAGCATTTCATATGATGTACTCTGCATATAAGTTAAATAAGCAGGTGACAATATTTAGTATTGATGTACTCCTTTCTCAATTTTGAACAATTCCATTGTTCCATATCCGGTTGCTTCTAGATCTGCATGCAGGTTTCTCAGGAGGCAGGTAAGGTGGTCTGATAGTCCCATCTCTAAGAATTTTCCACAGTTTGTTGTGATCCACTCAGTCAAATGTTTTAGCGTAGTCAATAAAGCAGAAGTAGATGTTTTTTTGGATTCCCTTATTTTTTCTATGATCCAAAGGATGTTGGCCATTGATCTCTGGCTCCTCTGCCTTTTCTAAATCCAGCTTGTACATCTGGAAGTTCTCTGTTTACAAACTGTTGAAGCCTAGCTTGGAGAATTTTGAGCATGTCTTTGCTAGTGTGTGAGATGAGTGCAACTGTGTGGTAGTTTGAACATTCTTTGGCATTGCTCTTCTTTGGGATTGGAATGAAAAATTATCTTTTCCAGTCCTGTGGCCACTGCTGAGTTTTCCAAATTTGCTGGCATACTGAGTGCAGTACTTTCACAGAATCATCTTGTAGGATTTGAAATAGCTCCACTGGAATTCCATCACCTCCACTAGCTTTGTTCGTAATAATGCTTCCCAAGGCCCACTTGACTTTACACTCCAGGATGCCTGGCTCTACGTGAGCGATCATACCATCATGGTTATCTGGGTCATGAAGATCTTTTTTGTATAGTTCTTCTATGTGTTCTTGCCACCTCTTCCTAATATCTTCTACTTCCATTAGGTCTATACTGTTTCTGTCCTTCATTGTGCCTATCTTTGCATGAAATGTTCCCCTGGTATCTCTAATTTTCTTAAAGAAATCGCCAGTCTTTGCCATTCTATTGTTCTCCTCTATTTGTTTGCATTGTTCACTTAAGTAGGCTTTCTTATCTCTCCTTGCTATTCTTTGGGACTCTGCATTCAGAAGGGTATATCTTTCCTTTTCTCCTTCGTCTTTCACTTCTCTTCTTTTCTCAGCTGTTTGTAAGGCCTTCTCAGACAACCATTTTGCCTTTTATCAAATGGTTGCCTTTTTGGAACCATTTTGCCTTTTTGTCTCCTACATCCACATGTTTGGAAATAGCACCTCAATTTTCCTTTTGGAATACAGTAAGTCCCCTACCTATGAACAAGTACCATTCCTACAGCATGTTCATAAGTCCAGAAAAGTTAGCCTAGGTGCCCAACTAACATAATCGGCTATCTAGTACTGAGCTGTAATAGGTTTATAATTCTTTCACCCAGATACTACGTATTAATAGAAAAGAAGCACAAAATAAAGACAACGCTTTTAATTTTACAGTACAGTACCTTGAAAAGTACACTGGTACAGTACGACAGCATACAGGGATTGGCACTGAGTGAACAGCAAAGAGAGCTACTGACCGGAGGAAGGAGAGGAGGTGGGAGATGGTAGAACCGAAGGACCATCAGCAACAGGAAATGGAGGGCAAGCTGCAGTTTCACTCAACAGGTTCTGGTTCCTTGCTGAAACCAGAGTATGTTCATATCATTGAAAGTTCACAATGTGAAGGTTCGTTCATATGTAGCAGATCTACTGTGTCCCATCCCTTCCTCGCTCTCTTGCCAGTGGGTAAGGTGGGTTTTACCCCTCCCTCAACTCCAAGAGTGGGTATGTAATCCAGGCTCACCCAGCTGGAACCCTCCTGGTGCTGGGGAGCCCTAACTGGTCAGGAACAAGAGTGTGATAAGTTAGACCAACCTCAGATATTCTTCCTGCAACACTACAGAGCAAAAATGCCTCTGTCTCCCAGAAGTGCTGGTTGGGCAGAAGCAGGCTCCCACATGGGGAGGATCTGTCTGACACAGAGAGACTGAAATGAAGTAAAGCCAGTCCTTATGACATTGGTAGAACCTTTTGCCAGTGTCATTACTCCAGAACTTTCACGGTCTGAAACTGATTCATCCGTCCCCCTTAAGATGCCTCACCAAGCTTGAGCTGGACTCCTGTCGACCAAAAGAGTCCAGGAAACAAAATGAGACAAGCCCAGAAGCCAGGGTGGAGCCTGGTGGCACTGGGGCCGAAGAAGCCAATATTAATTAATCGATGTTTAAAGAGCCCCCACTAAGCACAGGACTAGGTCAGGCACTAGAAATACAAGATAAATAAGCCTCAGTCTCTACCTTGGAGGAGCTCACGGTCTTGCAGGGGACACAAATACAGTCAGACAATTGGGGTTTTATGGACTTCATTGTTTGAGGAAGAACTGGTTGGAAATTTACAGTTCTATTCCTCCAACTGTAGGAAATATCATGAAATAACTTTCAAGTTTTAATCTCCCCAGAAGCTGAAATATCTCTTACATGTTATCCCAAAAAGACACGGAAGAGTGTCATACTCCATCTACATTGTACCCAGACAATTGTTGTTGTTCAGTTGTTAAGCTATGTCTGGCTCTTTGAGACCCCATGGACTGCAGCACACAAGGCTTCTCTGTCCTTCATCATCTCCAGTTTTCTCAAACTCATGTCCATTGAGTTGGTAGTGCTGTCCAATCAACTTATCCCCTGTCACCCCCTTCTCCTGCCCTCAATCTTTCTGAGAATGAGAATCTTTTCCAATACGTCAGCTCTTCACATCAGGTAGCCAAAGTATTGCAGCTTCAGCTTCAGCATCAGTCCTTCTAGTGAATATTAAGAGTCACTTTCCTTTAGGATTGACAAGTTTGATCTTGCTGTCCAAGGGACTCTCAAGAATTCAGCACCACAATTCTAAAGCATCATTTCTTCGGGGCTCAGACAGTAAAATCAGCAAGAGGAAAAAGTATGAAAGAGTTCTTTCACTCATTCAACAAACATGTACTCAGTGCTGTCATAGCCAGGCACGGTGCAGGCTCTGTTTACAACAGTTAATAAGACAGCAAGACCTGGTGCTCATGGGTCTTACTTGGGGGAGAGGGAAACGTGGAGGGAAGAACGAGCAAATAAATGTTACTAGATGGTGGTTTCTGATATTGAGGAAATAAACTGGGTAATGTGGTAGTCACCCAGTAACCAGGGAGGATGTAGGGAGCTACCTGAAGTGGATAGTGAAGGGAGGTGTTTCAGAGCAAGCGACACTGAAGCTGAGTCAAAATTATTTTTTCCTTAAAAAAAATTTTTTTTGATGTGGGTCATTTTAAAAATCTACTGAATTTGTTACAATATTGCCTCTGTTTTATGTTTTGGTTTTCTGGCTACAAGCCATGTGGGATCTCAACTTTCCAGCCAAGGACTGAACCATAACCCCTAGCATTGGAAAGGAAAGTCCTAACTACTGGACCACCAGGCAAGTCCCAAAATTGTTTCTTCTGCTCAGGGGGAAACTAATCCAAGGTCCTTGTTGAAGCACATAAGCACAGCAATCAAGGACTTGGCTAAGCTTACAGACTCAGGTTCTCAACTATTTCTATGCCAGGTTCCTTATACATTTTTGTACCCATAGCAGAATTCAACCTGAAATCTACTTTCTGTAACATATTGACTAATATGGAGGTTGTAGGGGAAGGGATAAGAGACTCTCACCTACCAGTTCCCCATATTCACCCAAACGGCCTGAAAGTCCTACCATCTTCCAGCATTGGAAGCCTGTGGAGGACCACAGCTAAAGGCAAATGAAGCTCAGCTCAGAGAACTTAGGCAATGAAGAGTTTTCTGATGGTGAAAGACCAAGACCATGTCTTAACCATAAATCAACAGCTTGTTCCAACCATAAATTAGCAGCTTGTTCTCCTGCCTAGAAACACAAAGCAAATCTCATACTCACTGGGCAAAAGACCCCCAACCTTTTGGAAGCAGGAATGAGAGGATTTGACGCCCATTCCTTTCCTACTTTGAGAGAAGTCACAAGCATGCTGGCAGCAGAGTATAGATAGCCAGGAAGATGCCAAGCCAGCTCATACGCATCAATCCTCAGACAAGTCCAAAGCAATGTGGATTAGGTACTGGCTGGAACCTGCTGGAGTAATTGGAAGATCAGACATTGGCTTTTATGTGCTATTTGAAGCAGTTTTCCTTTGGGGGTTTTCTTTTTTAATGCATTTCTGATTTGGCCCAGGATTTTAAGAATAACAGTAGCTTATGTGTGCTTAGAAAGCTAAGAGAAGAAAAACAAAAGATTCAAATCGTCCTTTTAGCTTTCAAAGGCAAGCAATCTTTTTGGAAGTGCCTATTTCAAAATGCATTAGCCTCTTTTACCCTAAAACAGTTTGCTCTTCCCAGTCTCGTATGTGTGAGAGAGAGGCAGAGAGACAGAGAGACAGAGAGAGAACATAAAAGCCTTATGCTTTCTGTTCTAAGGTTTTAAGACGTGCCAAAATGATGCCAACACAGTCACCCCAGCACATTTCCTCCAAAAATTCTCTGTCCCTTTGCCACTCATGTGTCTTTGGGAGCTTTACTGTGCTATCAAAAATAGAGGGTGATGCTGAATGATGCCCCAATGAGAATCTTGCAATATCGTCACATTGCATGAAATCACACTTGTTGTCACAGCAGGTCCCACCATAACATTTGCAGAACCCAGGACAAGAGTACAAATGGAGCCCCATGCACGCCATGTCTGAATATTTAAAAGTAGCAATTGACATCTACCCAGGATCCCCAGCGTGTCCCCCAACACCCGTTCTCCTTGAACTGCAGGTTAAAGGAGACATGCTGTACCCTCAGTGGCCATTGGCAAGCCTGAGTGGTGCCCTGAGCCCAGGGTAGGATGGAAGCTGAGCCAGGGGCCAGGATTCTGGGGGTGAACAGACCTGCCCACACCTGGGATAGGGACAGACCTGTACAAGCTCCCCAGGGAATGCAGGGTGCAGGTTTCCTTCTGTTGCCTGAGGATGCCCAGGCCTGTAGGACTTTCCAAACTACACCATCCCAGGAGAAGGGGAGAGACAAGACCAGTCACTTGGGGAACGCAGTCTGGGTAATTCGAGGCAGGCAACCTTACAGCACTGGCATTTTCCGTATTTCCCAGGCTTAGCCTCTGACTGTCTAGTCCACCGACCCCATACACCTGTGTTTTCCATTCCACACTGAATGGAAGCCCCATTCAGTTTTCCCACCTCTCATGCATAATGCCTACTTGCTCAAATGGGTACCAGACATTCAAAATGCTTCCTTATAAAACCCAAACAAACAGAAAACACGGTCTTTATGTTGATGGTCCCTCTTGGACAGATCTAAGGATGAGTTGTAGCAGAGTGAACTGAATTAGATGTTGGCCTGGACAAGGTTTCCTGTTGTGCCGTGCTGTCTTGTCTGGCTCTTTGCGACCCCATGGACTGTAAACCACCAGGACCCTCTGTCTGTGAATTTTCCAGGCAAGAATACTGGAGTGGGTTGCCATTTCCTCCTCCAGGGGATCTTCCCCACCCAGGAATCGAACTCACATCTCATGTGTCTCCTGCATTGTCAGGTGGATTCCTTACCACTGCACCACCTGGAAAGACTGCTAAAGTTTGCTGGCCACTAAGGTGGTTACCAGGTGATGTTGCCTCTTTGATAATAGAACCTTGATCTTCCATTGAAGACGTACTGTGTCAAATCTGGCAAGAAACCCTGATGTCACTATCTGTCAAGACAACCTGACTTCCACTGACCTGAGGTGGACCACTTAGAGCTTGCTCCTGGCCATCTGAATACCAGAGCAGAAGACAGCTGGGGATGCTCCATCCTGATGGTGACACCCTGGAAAGACCACCTGTGTGTCCACTGGTTCCTGCTTCCTGGATTCTCACAGCTTCCATGGTTTCTGCTCTTCCCAAGGCCCATTCTTCAGCTCTGCCTTCCACTCTGTGAGCTACAGCTTATATAACATACAATAAATTCCATTCTATTAAGTTAGCCGTTAGTTTCTATCGCTTACATCCAAAAAGCTCTAACAGACACGTTAATCATGCAACCTTCATGGTGTGGAGGACAGAGCTGAACTTCATTTACTCCAACACAGGAGCATAGAATCGAATTTGAAGGAATATTACTTTTCCTTTAGACTATGTCACTCGCCTGCTAAAAACTACCAATGGATGAATTGCTTTCCCAGTCTCCCCACCCGGCCACTGCCACGGTCCATTCCCTCAACATAACCAAAATCTGAGTGTGTTTTAATGTGGCTCCCCATCCTTATTTATCATATTCCTTATACAAACCCTCCCGCCTACAAACACCGTGCTACTTTGTCACCTCTGTAGAAGTCCCACTGTAATTTAGTTTTTCTTAAGATATTTTCTTTTTGATGTGGACCATTTCTAAAGCTTTTATTGAATTTGTTACAATACTGTTTTTGTTTTATGTTTTGGTTTCCTGGCTGAGAGGCATATGGGATCTTAACTTCCCGACTAGGGATCAAACCCTTACCTCTTGCATTGGAAGGCAAAGTTTTAACCACTGGACCACCAGGAAATTCCTAGTAATTTACTTTTAAACACTTCTGGGTAGATAGCATGATATTAGGAATGTAGCAGGTGAATTTTCTACTCTTAAGGGTCTGGGCTATTCTATAAGAAGAATCACCCTCCAGACCTGATTGTAACAAAGAGAGAGTCTCATTTTGGAAGGCACTGGTCTCATTGTGTGTGTGTGTATATACAGTTGATCTCCGTTTTGAACAAATGAAGAACATGCCTTAGACTGAAAATCTTCCACAGGTAGCAAAGTCAGTTAGGGAGGTATTACACAGCATTTGTTTTTTAATAATTATTTAATAATTTAATAAGTAACCTGTATTGTTACCTCCTAGTTATGGAAAATAGTGTTCACAGATGTTCAGCTGATTGAAATGCTGGAGAACACTTCTATGTTAGAGCTCTCTTATTAGGACATTAGTTAATATAGAGCAATGAGAATATTTATTTACCTCTGCAAGTCCTAAGTAGCTGGCCCAATGGCTGATAAATGGTAGGCAATCAGAAGTTCAACACAAAATAGCTGAATTAATAACTTAAGACCTGATGCTGGGAAAGACTGAGGGCACGAGGAGAAAGGGGTGACAGAGTATACTGTGACAGAGTATGAGAGTCCCACCCAATGGACATGAGTTTGAGCAAACTCGGGGAGATGGTGAAGAACAGCAAAACCTGGTGTGCTGCAGAGCATGGGGTCGTAAAGAGTGGGACGTGACTTAGCAACTGGACAACAATAATAACGGAAAGATCATTAATTCACTGTCAACAATTGGGAACTGATAATACAGCTTGAGCAAAGAAAAATAATAACAACAACGTTAAGATGTACATACCAAATATACTAAAGGTAACATGTTTTAAGCATTTTGTGATTCCTTTGCTTAAAAACCATTGCCTCCAATCACATCTCACCTACTTATGGACACAAACTTGGCTGGCTCTTGAAACATTCTTCCTCAGCTTACCTATTAACTGGATTCACAGTGTGTGCTGGCTCAAATGTCCGAGCGTTGGAGTTGCCTGCTCTGAACGCTGTCCCCGCTCACAAACTCTAGCCACTGTTCATGCTTGATGATGTCCTAGCTCTCTGAATTGTTCCCTCGTGGCAGTGATCACCGTTTAATTATAGATTGATTTGGATGACGATGTGATCACTGTTTACCTTTTATGCTAGACTCTCAGCTTCCTGAGCAGAGAGGCTGCATTTATTAATATTTTGTTTACTCTTGATTCCCAGCGTCCAGCTTTGGGCTTTCTCGAATTTGGTGCTCAATAAGAACCTGAAGTATTAATGAACAAATGTTTCACGTGTGCCATTTAAACAATTAGCCAGTTCGGGCTGTTGCAGCAATTCAGATTGGCCTTGCTGCCAATTTGCCTGAATAAATAAACAAGGTTTTACAACCATCTATAACACAAGACCCCAACAAAGCCGTTTAGAAAGTACTAAGTTTAACCTCAGTGGGAAACTAAGAACTCATTTGTGCGCAGTCCAGCACCTCACACAGGGCAAGCTACTCTTCTTACTCAGCCTTTGACCAAAGTATAAAATCACTGCAGGACAGACCCTCTGGGAACACCAGATACAACTTTGTCCTTGGCTTTGTCCTGTCCCTTGTGTCATCCTTGAAAATGCACTGTTTTGACCTGAATCGCTCTGGTTTTCGTGCCTCAGGGATGTTTGCTCATACTTAGCCTTACGTTGTCATTCTTTGTGGTTAATATTCCTAATGCAGAACTGATCCTCGTGCGGACTCTTCTCCTTTCCATCGTGCTGCGGTTTGGGATACCATTTCACTCATCTTCAGGGTCCTTTGTGTTGGGATTTCCAAAAACAGCATCCCATGAAACTAACCAGATTTTCTCATGTCTCCTTTTCAGCAACAAGATGCTCTGGATTTGCAAACAGCATGCTGAACACTGTGTTCACAATGCTCTTGAGGAGGAAAGGGACTTTTGCAGAGGAGCTCCATTACCACTCAAATATTTACGCGTGAATTTCAGAGTATGACGCATGCTTCTCCCCCAGAGTAGCATGGTAAATGGTAAAAGGTGATTGTTCCCTCAGGTCCTGCCAAACTGGCTCTTGGTGGCTGCAACAGCTGCCTGATTTCTCATTTCCTGGGTCCCCACCCCTCACATCCACTCCCCCCTCTGCATCTATGTGACATTTCTTAAAGGAAAATCATGTTCAGCCCCTTGCTTAATACCCTGCAATCTACCCATTCTCTTGACACATACTTACTAAGCACCTGCTGTATACCAGGCACAGGACTTCTGAGAACACATGGAAAACAAGATGTCATGTCTTTGCCACCATGGTTTCTATTTCCTGTTGGGGGAGCTGCACATGGACAGGTATCAAAGCACCCCATCATCCTTTGGATGAAATCCAAGCCTTCCTTGGGAGGCATTCAAGGGCCTTCAGGATATATGTCTGCTTGCCTCTTTTCCAGAATTTTTTCATATGTTCTAGAATCTTCCTCTATGTCACATTTAATGCCATGGGCATTCTGAACTCCTGGCAGTTCATCAGACATGCCATCTTCTTTTTCAGCTTGGTCTTTGTCAACTCTGTCCCTTCTGTGTGCCTTGTTCTCTTTTTTTCCTTCTCTGATCTTTTTCCTAAAAAATCTCCTAGTCATTCTTCAGTGCTGGGCTTATGCTTCACTATCCATCTAGAAATCCTTCTTTAACACCTCCCTCCCCATCACCCTTTTTCTGCCCTCTCCCCAGGTAGGTATAGATGTCTCTCCTCTCAGTTCCCCGTGCCTTAAGACAGCCATGTCACAGCACACAAAACATCCCAGCACACCACCACTGGTCTTGCTTGTTGTCTATACTCCCCCATTGCCTGGCAACTGGCAGTGTTAATCTCATCTCCTCTCCTGGATCCATTACACTTTTAGACTTTTCTCCAGGAGAAAAGTTGATACAGAGCTTGCGAGGTTCACTGACATGTCAGAGGCAATACACTGGTGTGAGGTAGGGATGGACTTGAACCCATGTTTCCTGTCTCTGAGATGCACTAACTTCAAAAGCAGGAGATCACACTTAGGAATGGCTGCCAAGGATTCAGGTGACTCATATGGCGACCACATATCCCAATTTGCCCAAGACAGTCCTGGTTCATGCCTGGTGTCCCTGTACAATCATTTACAACATTTTCTTTCACTTTCAAAAGTGACCCTAACTTATATAGCACCAGGTATAATTTACATGCCTATTTGTATGGTATCAGGATGTCCTCTGAATCTCACTTAGAAGGTATCCTAAGAGTGTTGGAGATACAGCACATGGTTTCAAAAGCCCACAAACCAGTAAGAGCCTTCCTGACAACCAGACCAGGCAGTGTTTCTTCAAGTCCTCTGTAACAAAGCCCATTTGGGGGTAAGTGAGTGGGACTCACTTGCCTAGAAGTTTACATGGCACTCTAGAAAACGTGCATAATGATTACTATGAAACCAACTGGGGAGGTATCCAGATGTGGAAGTGAATATGACTGTGATGGAAATGGAGTTTGGTTCTTTAAATAACACTGAGAAGCCCTGCAGATGGCACCAGCCACTTTGGCAGACTTTGCTGCTTAAGCAAAGCCAAGAAAGAAAAGTAGACCAAGAAGAAAGGGTCCTCTCCAGCCAATGACAGAGAGGTTTTCCATGATGTCCAGTGAAGAGCAGACTGGCTCACCTCCCATGGGAGAGTCAGATAGAGGGAGAATGAGGGAAGCCCTTGTGTGAGGAACCTCCAGCCAGGACTAGAGACTTCAATAAGATCTTCAAACATAAAGTTTCCCCTTTGAACAGTTACAGGAATCCTTCATCCTACTGCCCCAGGCTGCCTGAGGACAGTGGGCAGAGAGAAGAGAAGCCGGGCAACTTGTCTTTACCCTCAAGGAAATTCAGAGCAGAGACTGCAGACTCACTGCCCTCCACAAACTCTTCAGTTAAATCCTGATTGGAACAAGTACATTCTGATGATCTGACTCTAAAATGGCACAGTCAACATTATGAGAAAATACTCAAGCTTTAGTCTTTGTAGCTCTTGTAAAGAGAGAACATGGGGACTTCCCTGGTGGTCCAGTGGTTATGACTCAATTCTCCCAATGCAGGAGGCCTTGGTTTGACCCCTGGTCAGGGAACTAGATCCCACATGGTACAACTAAGATCCTGCATGAAGATCCAGTACAGCCAAATAATTTAAGTAAATATTTTAAAAAGTAGAGAATATGAAAGTCTAACTCTTAAAAGAACTACAGAACCATGGAAACCCAAGCCATTTTTCGAGATAGTGATGGGAAGTCAGGGAGTTTAAATAAGGGAGGCGAAAATTTTTCCACCAAATTGAGTCTGAAAGAAAGAAAGATGACTTGAAGTTATACTGCTAGACACCAGTCCTGGCTTCTCCAAACTACGCAGAGGAAAGCAAAGGGACATGGTCCTTATCATCAGGACTCAAAAAGGGACTTAAAGTGTGTTGCAAGATGCTTCCCCAGAAACAGATCACCATCAAGGAGTTTTAGCCCTCAAGGAACTCTAGAGTGCTGTTTTCTCCAGCTCCTTAAATCAACCCCTCCTAAGTTCCTTGCATTGGGGAGCACAGGATAGAAGGACCACAGTATCATAGAACATTGAGGTTTGGAGATAGTTACAATTCAACTACAAAACCTGCTTCCTTCTTCTAAATCCCCAGAACATTAAAGAGATTGCAACTTCTTTTGTTTATCCCAAATAAGTTTTTTTAGGCAGCATAATAGCAATACTCCCAGTCTAATTTTATGCTGCTGCCAACACTAACAATTTTTCAGTTCTTTGAATATTACAAAGTATTTCCTGCCTCAGGACCTTTGCACATGCTGGTCCCTCTGCCTGGAAAG
Source organism: Bos indicus x Bos taurus (assembly GCF_003369695.1). Taxonomy (NCBI): domain Eukaryota; kingdom Metazoa; phylum Chordata; class Mammalia; order Artiodactyla; family Bovidae; genus Bos; species Bos indicus x Bos taurus. The sequence goes on from NC_040091.1 coordinate 52,859,470, forward strand.
TCCGTTTCTTGGTATATTGACTCCTTTTCATCCCATAAATATTGCCTAAATATCATCTTCTAAGAGAGACCTTTTCTGATCCCTGTGTTTAAACTAGGTCCCTCTTCTCCTTCTTGCTCTTATGTCAGCATGCTAGTCATTTCTTCTTGGCACATACCACAATTTATCTATTTTATATACTCTTGCTTCTAAAGGCCCTAAATAGTTACAGAATTAAACATAGATGAATTAACATTTCTTTGATTTCAGTCTCCTCTCCCAGATTATCGTATCAAGGATCACATCTTCCTTATTCATTGTCACATGTCAGCACTGGGCCTGGAGCCCAGGACACAATAAGTATTTAGCAAAGAGTTGTTGTGTGTCTGGGTGTTATCTGGAGATATCCACCTAAGAAATTTCTCCTTCTTCTTCATCATATATTTTCCCTTTCTCATGACCAATGCCATAAGGAAGGCACATAGGAAACAACAGGAGAAAAGGAGCCCACATCTTCCTAGCTTTGTTTTTATTGCTAAGACCTAAAAGTTGGCTTAAAGCTCAACATTCAGAAAACGAAGATCATGGCATCCAGTCCCACCACTTCATGGGAAATAGATGGGGAAACAGTGGAAACAGTGTCAGACTTTATTTTTCTGGGCTCCAAAATCACTGCAGATAGTGACTGCAGCCATGAAATTAAAAGACGTTTACTCCTTGGAAGGAAAGTTATGACCAACCTAGATAGCACATTGAAAAGCAGAGACGTTGCTTTGCCAACAAAGGTTCGTCTAGTCAAGGCTATGGTTTTTCATGTGGTCATGTATGGATGTGAGAGTTGGACTGTGAAGAAGGCTGAGCACCGAAGAATTGATGCTTTTGAACTGTGGTGTTGGAGAAGACTCTTGAGAGTCCCTTGGACTGCAAGGAGATCCAACCAGTCCATTCTGAAGGAGATCAGCCCTGGGATTTCTTTGGAAGGAATGATGCTAAAGCTGAAACTCCAGTACTTGGGCCACCTCATGCGAAGAGTTGACTCATTGGAAAAGACTCTGATGCTGGGAGGGATTGGGGGCAGGAGGAGAAGGGGACGACAGAGGATGAGATGGCTGGATGGCATCACTGACTCGATAGACGTGAGTCTCAGTGAACTCCAGGAGTTGGTGATGGACAGGGAGGCCTGGTGTGCTGCGATTCATGGGGTCGCAAAGAGTCAGACACGACTGAGTGACTGATCTGATCTGAAACTCTTAGTGGATTTAGAAGTAAAGCAGAAATATAAACTTGGGTGAGGAAGGATTTCTTCCAGGTTAAAGAAGGATTCCCTGGAGAGAAGGAAAGAGAAACAAGAGACAGGGTCTGTATGAGGGTCACTAGAGCTAAGAGGACCAGCCCCTATGGGGAGAGGAGAGAGAGTTGGGAGAGAAGAGGGCTATGGCCCAGAAGTGGTACATGCAGGAGGATGGGCTCTCATACACCTCCACTTGGGTTCATGGATGGTTCAAAGGCAATATATATAGACAGTTGACAAGGGACCAGATGAAAAACCTCTCACCAAAATGCCTTGATGCTGCTCAAGCCACGAGAACTGCAATATGGTCTGCAAAGCATGAAGGAAGCCAGGAAAGACTGAGGGCTCAGAACATAAAATGAAGTTAAGAGAATGAGTTTGCATATGGAGAGTCAGACCTGTGACAACAGACTAATAAATAATATATGGGTGGGTGAGCTTTACATGAAGTTTAGGGGTATGTCCTTTTGAGACCCCATCAAGTGCTATTAAATGCATGGATGCTCTTAAAGACCATGCACAAGGCAAGTCTCCCTACCCATGAATAATTTACTCTAAGCAATAGACAAAAGTCCAGATTTTGCAGTGAGATAGCTCTGCCACTTTATGTATGTGACCTTGAGTGAGTTACTTCACTTCCCTGAGCCTCATGGCTTTTGAGTGGATCAATGAGCTCATGCTTACATTTACCCAATACAATATTTACCACATAGTAATGTCTTGTAAATCATCATTACAAAAAAATATTAAGTGAAATAGTTATGTATCTGGTCTCAAACACCAAAAGGTACTAAAAAAAAGTAATATTTTTTCCCAATATAATGAGGAAACTGACAAAATTTAGAGAAGATAAGAGCAAGCAAGTCACAAAACTAGAACTTGAATCCATGTCCATGAGACTCTTAGTCTAAAATCATAGTCACATTTATTTTTTAAAGAAAAATATACAAGGACCAGGTACTAAGTACACAGCAGAGAAATAAAAAATGCAAAAAAAGTCCCTTCCTCCCTGAAGCATATTTCTAGAAGAAATACCAAAGCCTAGCCCATCATTAACAAATCATTTGAGGGACTTCCTTGGCAGTCCAGTGGTTGACTTTGCCTTCCAATGCAGGAGGTGTGGGTTTGATCCCTGGTCAGGGAACTGACAAAATGTGTTCCACTTGAGGAGGGACTGGCAAACCACTCTAGTATTCTTGCTGTGTAAACCCCATGAAGAGTATGAAAAGGCAAAAAGATATGACACTGGAAGATGAGCCCCTAGGTTGGAAGTTTCCCAATATGCTACTAGGGAAAAGAAGAGAGCAATTACAAATACTCCCAGAAAGAACAAAGAGGCTGGGCCAAAGCAGAAATGACACTCAGCTGTAGATGTATCTGGTGGCAAAAGTAAAGTCTGATGCTGTAAAGAACAATATTGCATAGGAACCTGGAATGTTAGGTCCATGAATCAAGGTTAATTGGAGGTGGCCAAGCAGGAGATGGCAAGAGTGAACACTGACATTCTAGGAATCAGTGAACTAAAATAGATAGGAATGGGTGAATTTAACTTCAATGACCATTATATCTAGTACTATGGGCAAAAAATCCCATAAAAGGAATGAAGTAGCTCTCATAGTCAACAAAAGAGCCTGAAATGCAATACTTGTGTGCAATCTCAAAAATGACAGAATGATCTTGGTTTGTTTCCAAGGCAAACCATTCAGCAACACAGCAATCCAAGTTTATGTCCCAACCACTGATGCTGAAGAAGATGAAGTTGACCAGTTCTTCTTCAAATGAAGACCTACAAGACCTTCTAGAACTAATACCAAAAAAAAAAAAAGATGTCCTTTTCATCATAGAGGATCAGACTGCAAAAGTAGGAATTCAAGAGATACTGGAGTAACAGGCAAGTTTGGCCATGGAGTACAAAATGAAGCAGGGCAAAGGCTAACAGAGTTTTGCCAAGAGAACACACTAGTCATAGCAAACATCCTCTTCCAACAACACAAGAGATGACCCTACACATGGACACCACCAGATGGTCAACACTGAAATCAGATTGATTATATTCTTTGCAGCCAAAGATGGAAAAGCTCCATATAGTCAGCAAAAACAAGACCTGGAGCCCACTGTGGCTCAGATCATCATCTCCTTATTGCAAAATTCAAACTTAAACTGAAGAGAGTAGGGAAAACCACTAGGTCTTCTGACTATCATCTAAATCAAATACTTTATACAGTGGAAGTGATGAATAGAGTCAAGGGATTAGATCTGATGGACAGAGTGCCTGAAGAATTATGGATGGAGGTTCATAACATCATACAGGAGGCAGTGACCAAAACCATCTCAAAGAAAAATAAATGCAAGAAGGCAAAGTGATTGTCTGAGCAGGCTTTACAAATAGCTGAGAAAAGAAGAGAAGCAAAAAGCAAGGGAGAAAGGAAAGGATATACCCAACTGAATGCAGAGTTCCAGAGAATAGCAGTAAGAGATAAGAAGGCCTCTTAAATGAACAATGTAAAGAAGTAAAGGAAACAATAGAATAGGAAATAGTAGAGATCTCTTCAAGAGAAAAAAAATGGAGATATCAAGGGAACATTTCATGCAAGGATAGGCGTGATGAAGGACAGAAACAGTAAGGACCTAACAGAAGCAGAAGAGATTAAGAAAAGGTGGCAAGAATACACAGAAGTTTTATACAAAAAAAAAAGTCTTAATCACCCAGATAACCACTATGGTGTGGTTACTCACCTAGAACCAGACATCCTGGAGTGGGAGGTCAAGTGGGCCTTAAAAAGCATTACTACAAACAAAGCTAGTGGAGGTGATGGAATTCCAGCTGAACTATTTCAAATCCTAAAAGACAAGGCCATTAAAGGGCTGCACTTGATATGCCAGCAAATTTTGAAAACTCAGTAGTGGCCACAGGACTGGAAAAGTTCAGTTTTCATTCCAATGCCAAAGAAGGGCAGTACCAAATCGTGTCCAAACTACCATACAATTGTGCTCATGTTGCATGCTGGTAAGGTTATGCTCAAAATCCTTCAAGCTAGGCTTCAGCTGTATGTGAGCCGAGAACTTCAGATGTACAATCTGGGTTTAGAAAAGGAAGCGATATCAGAGATCAAATTGCCAACATTCACTGGATCATAGAAAAAGCAAGGGAATTCTAGAAAAACATCTACTGCTTCAATGACTACCCTAAAGCCTTTGACTTTTTACTGTGTGAACCACAACAAACTATGGAATTCTTAAAAGAGACGGCAATACCAGACCACCTTACCTGCCTCCTGAGAAACCTGCATGTGGGTCAAGAAACAGCATTTAGAACATCCTCAGATATGCAGATGATACCACTCTAATGGCAGAAAGTGAAGAGGAACCAGAATCTCCTGATGAAGATGAAAGAGGAGAGTGAAAAAGCTGGCTTAAAACTCAACGTTCAAAAAACTAAGATCATGGCATTCAGTCCTATCACTTCATGTCAAATAGAAGGGGGACATGTGGAAACAGTGACAGACTTTATTTTCTTGAGCTCCAAAATCACCATGGACGGTGTTTGTAGCCATGAAATTTAAAGACCTGTGTTCTTTGAAAGAAAGCTATGACAAATCTTGGACAACCTAGACAATGTATTATAAATCAGAGACATCACTTTGCCAACAAAGGTCCATGTACTCAAAGCTACGGTTTTTCCAGAAGTCATGTACATGCAGATGTGACACTCTGACCACAAAGAAGGCCGAGTGCCAAAGAACTGATGCTTTCAAATCGTGGTGCTGGAGAAGACTCTTTAGAGTCCCTTGGACGGTACGGCAATCAAACCAGTCAATCCTAAAGGAAATCCACCCTGAATATTCATTGGAAGGATTATTGCTGAAGCTCCAATACATTGGCCGCCTGATGTGAAAGCTGATTCCTTAGAAAAGACCCTGATGCTGTGAAAGATTGAAGGCAAAAGGAGAAGAGGGCAGTAGAGGATGAGATGGTTAGGTAACATCACCGACTCAATGAACATGGATTTGAGCCAACTCTGGAAGATAATGAAGAACAGAGAACCTGGTGTGCTGCAGGCCATGGGGTCACAAAGAGTGGGACACAACTTAGCGACTGAGCAGCAACAACAGGGAGCTGAGATCCCACATGCCTCAGGGCTGAAACAAACAAAACATAAAACAAAACCGAAACTGTAACAGATTCAATAAAGACTTTTTTAAAAATGGTGCACATCAAAATAAATCTTAAACATATCAAAAACTAGCACTAACATTTATATATACTGCTGCTGCTGCTGCTGCTAAGTCGCTTCAGTCGTGTCTGACACTGTGCAATCCCATAGACGGCAGCCCACCAGGCTCCCCCGTCCCTGGGATTCTCCAGGCAAGAGCACTGGAGTGGGTTGCCATTTCCTTCTCCAATGTATACACTAGCAGGTGTAAAGAGATAGCTAGTGGAAACTGCTATGTAACACAGGAAGCCCAGCCTGGAGTGCTTTGATAACCTAGAGGGGTGGAATGGTGGTGATGGTGGAGGAGGGGGGCTCAAGAGGGAGGAGATATATACAATTTTAACTGGTTTGCATTGATGTAATCTGCTGTAGCGCAAATCATCACAACATTGATCCAGTATAACACACATCATCACAACATTGTAAAGCAATTATCCTCCACTTGAAAACAAAGTATCATTTGAGTTGTCTTTCTGTCAATGAGAATGGATCCTATCCTTTCATTGTCTCTCTTCATCCATTCCTTAGGAAACACAGATTTGCTGGATGGAGAAAGGATGCACGTTTGCTAAGCACCTATGATGTACTAGGCAATTTGCATGTACCCTTGTATTTAGAGGCAAACTAGATTCAGGACCATAGACACACCCCTATATTACAGGGCAAACCTAAATGTGGCCATGACCTTGACCACATTCTAAACATCCCCAAATGAAAGAGCTCATAGCCATAAATTACTAAGAACCTTAAACATGCAAATCCCCTTCTGTAACTGGCCCTAGCTTTGAGAGTTGATCTTCAAAGCTGAATGGTTTCTGTTCTTTCACGTGCTTGTTTACATTTGAGAGAACTGATGGTGTAACATGAGACAAGTCCATAGTTAGTTGGGTCCCCACCTGTGTCTGAAAAAGACTGTTTCCAGCCAGGTGTCTCAAAACAAACATGAGCTTTGGGGTCAGACCTGTTTGTGTCTCAGGATTCTCCCTCACCCGCTACGTGATCATGAGCAAACCACCTCAGCACTTCTCTGAACCTCTGTCTCCTCATCAGTGATATAAGGGTTGGTGTATTAGTTTCTGTGTTGTTGCTATAACAAATGGTCACAAACTCTTTGACTAAAAATGGTAAAAACATACTATCTTATACAATTCTGAGATCAGAAGGCTGAAATGAATCTCTCCGGATAGAATCAAGGCTTCAAGTAGGGCTGCGTCCTCTATGTGGGTTCCAGGGGTGATCTGTTTTTGTTTTGTTTTGTTTTTTCCCTAGCTTCTAAAGGCTGCCCACTTGCTTTGAGTGAGTCACTGAGAAAAGTGTAAAAACTAAGAACTTGGATTAGGGTGGTGATGGAGTAGAAAGCAGGCTGTCTTAACCAGGACTAAAAGATTGAACAGTGAAGGAAATAATTAAGACTCTGGCCAGGAGTAGGGGGAGAAAAACAGACTCAGTAGCAATTTTTTCCCCAGAAAGTGAGGGAAAATGCTATTTTCTTTTGCAGAACTGAATACAGGATTCACCCTTGAGGGCTGATTTTCTGTTGTAAACAGTAACACTGCTTTCTCCCCGTCCTGTTAACTAGGAGAATGGAGATTCCTGAGAGCAGCACCAGGCCCACAGTGCTCTGATCCACTCCCTTCCTGGCAGAAGAACTCCAGGTCCACCTGCTGGGAAGCCACAGCAAGCAGTCTGGGCAGCCCTGGATGGATCAGGTTTTCAAGGAACCATTAGCAAATGCCCTCTCTGATGGCACAATGGCAGCAGAAGGGCCTCCCTGTACAGGTCCCTGAGAAATCTCTACTCCCCACTAAACACAGCTCAGAAACCTTCAAGATCCCTCTCACCTCCTGACTCAGAGCTCAGATTTCTTCTGCAGGTATTCAGGGCTTCCCATAATCGGCAATCACTCATCCAGTCAACATGCATGTGTCTTACACCCCAAAGCCCTTCAACACATAGATTATATACCCAGATCATCATCAAGTGCAGGCTCTGGCCCAATCCAAACCATGTGCTCCAGCCTTTCTCTGCAATAATGGCACCAATCGCCTCTTACATTTCTTGGGTACTTCCTATGTGCCAGTTGATATTCTAAGAGTTGTGCACACATCATCTCATTTAATCCTTTTGCTAAGCCTCTGAGGGGCTTCCAGGTGCCTCAGAGGTAAAGAACTTGCTTGCCAGTGCAGGGACATGAGTTTGATCCCTGTGTAGGGAGGATCCCCTGGAGAAGGAAATGGCAACCCACTCCAGTATTCTTGCCTGGGAAATCCCACGGGCAGAGGATCCCTGTGGGCTACAATCCATGGGTTTGCAGAGTCAGACACAACATAGAGACTAAACAACAAACATAAGCCTATGATATAGGTCCAATTTTGTCCCTAATTTATAAATTAGGAAACTGAAGCATTGACAAATTAAATAGTTCACTTTAGATCACACTGTCAACTCTAAAGCAGTGGTTCAATCAGGGACAAATTTCTCTCCCTGGGGACATTTAGCAATGTCTTGAAACATTTTTAGTAGTCACACTGGAGGATGGAGGGGGATGCTATTGGTACTCAGACAGTAGAAGCCACAGATGCTGCTAAACATCCTACGATGCACAGGACAGCCTATAACAAAGGATCATTTGGCCCAAAATTTCCACAGCGCCTAGGCTCAGGAACTGTATGCTAGAACCAGGTTTTACACCCAGGCAGCCCTATTGAATATGCATTGATGATAGCCCTCACCACATGGTATTAAAATCATTTATCTTCTACACTAGCTCATGAGTTTCTCAAAGGCAGAGACCACTTCTTATAAACATTTATATCTCTCACGCATGACCTATAACTCAATAAAATGTTTGTGAAACAAATGAGCCAAACAATGAGCAATTGAACAAATAATTTCTGGAACAGAATCTTTTCTTTTCCTGAATGATTTGTCCCCTTTTCTTTCCTTTGGCCCGTATTGCCTTCCATCTTACCACCTTCCATCTTTTAGGGCTTCCCTCATAGCTCAGTTGGTAAAGAATCCATCTTCAATGCAGGAGACCCCAGTTTGACCCCTGGGTTGGGAAGATTCCCTTGGATAAGGGAAAGGCTACATTTTTAGTAAATATTTGTTGAGACAGAATGCTCTCCATTTCTTCCTCTCCTTCCCATTTTCTACTTTATCTATCCTGTGCTTATCTTATCTTCATTTCCTCATTCAATCTACTGAAAATTCTGAAATGGCTAACAGACTGGGGAGGTTGCAGCCAAGGTGATTTATCCATCAGGCATCCTAGGTATATACTGGGTATCGAACAGACATTTAAGAACCCATGAAAATGTTCTCATTTTTTTAATCAGAAGAAAAATAAAATAGTAATGGACTCATCATGCATTATATTTATCTTTGTAAAAGCGTTGGTCCTTCAGGTTTATCCCACTCTTTGCAACCCCATAGACTGTAGCCCACCAGACTCCTTTGTCCATGGAATTTTCCAGGCAAGAATACTGGTGTGGGTAGCCATTCCCTTCTCCAGGAGATCTTCAGGACCCAGGGACTGAACCCTGGTCTCCTGAATTGCAGGTAGATTCTTTACCATCTAAACCACAGGAAGTCTATCTTTATAAAAAGGCAGGCATAAAACATCATAATTCTCAATTTTTAAAAATAATAAATGATAAAGCCCAAAGTGACAAAAGTACCCAGGGCTGATGAAAGCCATAATGCAGCCCTGAGTTGTGGTCAGTACCGGAGCCTTCTGCTCCCCATCCCAATTATTGCCATCAGACACGTTTCCTCACTGCAGAGCAGAAGAAAATGTTCAGGGCCTGGGATATTAACTGCACTGGTTATCTACTTCTGTTACATAGATACATGTATTCGTTCTCCCCCAAACTCCCCTCCCATCCAGGCTGCCACATAACATTGAGCAGAGTTCGCTGTGCTGTCCAATAAGTCACTGGTGGTTATCCATTTTTAATGTAGCAGTGTTTACACGTCAATCCTAAACTCCCTAACTCCTTTTCCTCACTTCTTACCCCCTGGCAACCATAAATTTTTTCTCTGTGAGTCTGTTTCTGTTTTGTAAATAAGTTCATTTGTTCATTTGTACCATTTCTTTTTAGATTCTGCATATAAAGGAAGTCTGTCATATGGTATTTCTCCTTCTCTGTCTTCCTTTCCTCAGTATGACAGTCTCTATGTCCGCCCATGTTGCTGCAAATGGCATTATATCATTCTTTTTAATGGCTGAGTAATAGTCCATTGTATATATGCACCGCATCTTTTTTATCCATTCCTCTGTCAGTAGACATTTAGGTACAACAACCCATGTTATCTCATACTCCCTGTGGGTCAGGAGTCTAGGAGCATAGCTTAGCCAGGTTCTCTGCTTCAGGATCTCACCAGCCTGTTATCATGGTGCTGGCTGGGCTGCCTTCTCATCTGAAGGCTCAGCTGGGAGGAGTCTGCACCCAAGCTCACTCAGGTTACTGGCACCATTGAATTCCTTGTGGTTATAGGACTGCATTCTTTGCCACATGGGCTCCCTCACATGTCTGCTTGCTTCTTTCAGGGCAACAGGAGAGCAAGAGTGACTCTCACAAGACAAAGTCTTATGTAATGTGATGTAATCACAGGGTTGACATCCTATAGCCTCTGCAATGTCCCAGAACAAAATAACAGAAGTGGCACCCCATCATCCTCACTGTGTTCTATTGGTTGGAACAAGCCACAGGTCCTGTCTCCATTCAGGAGAGGGAAATACACCAATGCGTGCATACCAAAAAGTAGGGATCATGCAAGTCACATTAGATGCTGTCTGCTAGGCCAATGTCATGGGCATTCTACAAACAGTAGGAAGATAAAAGCCTGCCAACCTGCAGGTGGGTATGTGAGCATTTCACTGCCTAGATGTCTGGCTTCCCCTTGGGATACACACATGAAGCACTCCCTTGCTTCATCCAGGTCTCTGCTCACATATCACTTCCTCAGAGAGGAGAAGGCATAGCCTGAAGACCCCCTTCCACCTTTGCTCTACAGCTTCCCTCTGCTGCTCTGTCAGAGATGGTCAGAACTGAGCAAGCAGTCTTGCTCTCGTGCACATCCCAGCTGCCCAGGCTGTTGGATGAGGGCCAGAGCATTTGACCCCATAGAGCACACAGTGCAAGCATGTCACCTCCCTGAGAATCTTCTCTCATGCGTTCCACCTCAGCACCTCTCCTTCTTTTAATCAAAGAGCTTGTTAGCATCCTAGGATATGATCTCCTACTGGAAGGCATCCTTGGTATGGCAGCAGGCACTAGCAGGCCACAAGAAACAGGAGACGAACAATGACTTTTCTTTCTTTCTTTTTTTTTAATTGTAGTATAATTACTTTACAATGTGTTAGTTTCTGCTGTTCAACAATGTGAATCAGCTGTGTGTATATATATATCCCCTCCCTCTTGAACCTCCTTCCCAAACCCCTCCTCATCCCACCTTTGTATGTCATCACAGAGCACCAAGCTGAACTCGCTGTATTATATGGTGGCTTCCCACTAGCTATTTATTTTATACATGGTAGCATATATTTGTCAAAGCTTTTTGATTATTGTAATGATGCCTATAATCACTTTTTTTTTTTTTTTTTGGCCCAGTTCTGAAATACCAATGAGCTCAACTGAAGGAGGGGACTCAATAAAGTTGATGTCTTTGCACAAAGCATAATGCATAAAGACATGGATAATGATCACACACATCATGCTTTATAAAGGCATTCTATGTCAGACTCTCCCTCTGGCATTCAAACTTGAGACCCTGACTCAGCTCTCTGGTTGACCCCAGCAGAGAAAAGGAACAAGGCATAAGCCATGTACCAGCATTAGTGTCAGGAACACCTGGAGATTTTGGTTCTGCATTCAAGGTGCTTACCCTGCAGCAGGGGAGAGAATAGGTACATGAATTTGAGACCTCAGGGCTAAGCAGCCCATCAAGTGATTGCTGCGATGTCCAGAGCCTATGTTTGGCCTCTGCTATTCTAGTGCCTATCCACATTGAGCATTAGTGGAGGTGAGGCTTAGCAGAGCCCCTGCATATAATATGCACTTGGCAGATAGCAGCCATTTTCAGATTTCTTACCTTTTGGTTGAAAAGAAAGAGAAGCAATACAGTGCAGTGCACGATGCATACCATCACACCAACATACCACCTCCCAGCAAATTTTCTCTTGTACTTTACCCTAAAGGGCAGCACAGAGGTGGGTGCACAGGAAAAAATAAACTACAAAGACTCCCCCTTGAACAAACTGAGGCTTCTCTGAGCCCTTTCTCAGCTAAGTCTCATCCTTGGGCCCTGTCCTTAGCCTGCACAGCCAGTTTTAGCAAGAACCCTGCTAAGTAAGTGTAGTTAAAACCCTACCCTCAGCACTTTGATGTCTCCTCTTAGTAATTTTCTATCCAGATTCCCTACTGTGCACCTGGCTGTAAATCCCCACTGCCTTTGCAATATTCAAGGTTGAGCTCAGCTTGAATGAGTCTCCCCTGTTGCAATGGTACTGAATAAAATCTGTCTTTACTGACTTTAACTAGTATTGGGCTTAATTTCTCTAATATAACAAACAATATAAAAACCAACAACTTTTGAGATAATTTCAACCAGATAATGCTTGCTTGTTGTAATACCATGCCATCGATTTTCTGGATAGTGCTTTCAAGTCTCCTTTTTTGTTCCCAAGATGTGGAGGTGCAGCTGTGCTATGAAGTTAAAGGGAGGATGCTGCGAGACAGGCCTGCCTCTCCGCCTGTCAGACAGGCAGGCCTGCCCTCAAGTCAGCTGGAATCTCAGTGGTGACAGGGAAAGAAGGCTGAGTTCAGTTTGAAGGTTCTAACTCAGTTGGTGGGCTGGCCTTTAGAGAAGTGGCAAGTACTTCAAACTGTAGCACACATACACTTGGGCACACGCACACAAAGGCACATACACACATATGCACACACACACAAGCACATATATGCACACTCACAAATATACACAGAGTCCCTTCTCCTTTACTTATTCCTGGGTAACTCCTCAGTCAATGCAGGACCACTTTCTCTAGGATCTATCTGTGACCTCCTCGACCAGGTCAAATATCCCTATCACTTCAGGCCCTTCAGGTAGCATGGTCAGAGCCTGTGACTGGACACTTGTTCCAAGATTCTTTGATCAATGTCTGGATTCCAATCTGTCTATCACATGAGCTCCCTGAGGGCAGGGGCACTGTTTTCCTCACCATCACACACCAGTACCAGACAGAGATCCTTGCACATTGAAGACCTCAGGAAATCTCAACTGAGTTATGGAAAGGAGGATAGAAGGAAGAGAGGAAGGAAAGGAGGGAGAGGAGAAGAAAGGAAGGAAGGAAAGAAGGGAGGGAGGGAGGAAGGAGGTAAGGAAGGAAGGAAAAAAGGGAGGGGAAGGGCATGAAGTATGGGTATTAAGATCAGAGAGGGAAGCAGAAGAACCTTATGAACAACCCAGTGTTCCTTGCTGAGGAAGTGGAGATTTTTTCAGTAGGCAACAGGTAGTCATTGAAGGGTTTTTACACAGGAAGTTGAAGGTATTGCAGTAAAACATGCGTTTTAGAGAAATCAGTTTGGCTGTTCAGAATGGAGTGTTGTTAAATAGTCCAGACCAGAAAGTCTGGAACCCTGAATTAGGACAGTGATAGAAGGCATGGAGAAGAAGGGTCTTAAGATGAACTTCAAAGCTGAGATGCATTTGGCTGGAGTTGTTGATGCAAAACTGATGAGAGGGTTAGCCAGAGCTCACCAAGCACTTCCTTCATGCCAGACATGCTCTAGGCTTTGCAAATATTAATACTATGCCATCTATGTTCGTTTCCAAGGCAAACCATTCAATATCACAGTAATCCAAGTCTATGCCCCAACCAGTAACGCTGAAGAAGCTGAAGTTGAACGGTTCTATGAAGACCTACAAGACCTTTTAGAACTAACACCCAAAAAAGATGTCCTTTTTATTATAGGGGACTGGAATGCAAAAGTAGGAAGTCAAGAAACACCTGGAGTAACAGGCAAATTTGGCCTTGGAATATGGAATGAAGCAGGGCAAAGACTAATAGAGTTTTGCCAAGAAAATGCACTGGTCATAACAAACACCCACTTTCAACAACACAAGAGAAGACTCTATACATGGACATCACCAGATGGTCAACACCGAAATCAGACTGATTATATTCTTTGCAGCCAAAGATGGAGAAGCTCTATACAGTCAGCAAAAACAAGACCAGGAGCTGACTGTGGCTCAGACCATGAACTCCTTATTGCCAAATTCAGACTTAAATTGAAGTAGGGAAAACCACTAGACCATTCAGGTATGACCTAAATCAAATCCCTTATGATTATACAGTGGAAGTGAGAAATAGATTTAAGGGCCTAGATCTGATAGATAGAGTGCTTGATGAACTATGGAATGAGGTTCGTGACATTGTACAGGAGACAGGGATCAAGACCATCCCCATGGAAAAGAAATGCAAAAAAGCAAAATGGCTGTCTGGGGAGGCCTTACAAATAGCTGTGAAAAGAAGAGAAGTGAAAAGCAAAGGAGAAAAGGAAGGATATAAACATCTGAATGCAGAGTTCCAAAGAATAGCAAGAAGAGATAAGAAAGCCTTCTTCAGCGATCAATGCAAAGAAATAGAGGAAAACAACAGAATGGGAAAGACTAGAGAGCTCTTCAAGAAAATCAGAGATACCAAAGCAACATTTCATGCAAAGATGGGCTCAATAAAGGACAGAAATGGTATGGACCTAACAGAAGCAGAAGATATTAAGAAGAGGTGGCAAGAATACACAGAAGAACTGTACAAAAAAGAGCTTCACGACCCAGATAATCAAGATGGTGTGATCACTGACCTAGAGCCAGACATCCTGGAATGTGAAGTCAAGTGGGCCTTAGAAAGCATCACTATGAACAAAGCTAATGGAGGTGATGGAATTCCAGTTGAGCTATTCCAAATCCTGAAAGATGATGCTGTGAAAGTGCTGCACTCAATATGCTAGCAAATTTAGAAAACTCAGCCGTGGCCACAGGACTGGAAAAGTCAGTTTTCATTCCAATCCCAAAGAAAGGCAATGCCAAAGAATGCTCAAACTACTGCACAATTGCACTCATCTCACACGCTAGTAAAGTAATGCTCAAAATTCTCCAAGCCAGGCTTCAGCAATATGTGAACCGTGAACTTCCTGATGTTCAAGCTGGTTTTAGAAAAGGCAGGGGAACCAGAGATCAAATTGCCAACATCCGCTGGATCATGGAAAAAGCAAGAGAGTTCCAGAAAAACATCTATTTCTGCTTTATTGACTATGCCAAAGCCTTTGACTGTATGGATCACAATCAACTGTGGAAAATTCTGAAAGAGATGGGAATACCAGACCACCTGACCTGCCTCTTGGGAAATTTGTATGCAGGTCAGGAAGCAACAGTTAGAACTGGACATGGTACAACAGACTGGTTCCAAATAGGAAAAGGAGTGTGTCAAGGCTGTATATTTTCACCCTGTTTATTTAACTTATATGCAGAGTACATCATGAGAAACGCTGGACTGGAAGAAACACAAGCTGGAATCAAGATAGCCGGGAGAAATATCAATCACCTCAGATATGCAGATGACACCACCCTTATGGCAGAAAGTGAAGAGGAACTCAAAAGCCTCTTGATGAAAGTGAAAGTGGAGAGTGAAAAACTTGGCTTAAAGCTCAACATTCAGAAAACGAAGATCATGGCATCCAGTCCCATCACTTCATGAGAAATAGATGGGGAAACAGTGGAAACAGTGTCAGACTTTATTTTTCTGGGCTCCAAAATCACTGCAGATAGTGACTGCAGCCATGAAATTAAAAGACGCTTACTCCTTGGAAGGAAAGTTATGACCAACCTAGACAGCATATTCAAAAGCAGAGACATTACTTTGCCAACAAAGGTCCGTCTAGTCAAGGCTATGGTTTTTCCTGTGGTCATGTATGGATGTGAGAGTTGGACTGTGAAGAAGGCTGAGCACCGAAGAATTGATGCTCTTGAACTGTGGTGTTGGAGAAGACTCTTGAGAGTCCCTTGGACTGCAAGGAGATCCAACCAGTCCATTCTGAAGGAGATCAGCCCTGGGATTTCTTTGGACGGAATGATGCTAAAGCTGAAACTCCAGTACTTGGGCCACCTCACGCGAAGAGTTGACTCATTGGAAAAGACTCTGATGCTGGGAGGGATTGGGGGCAGGAGGAGAAGGGGACGACAGAGGATGAGATGGCTGGATGGCATCACTGACTCGATGGATGTGAGTCTGAGTGAACTCCGGGAGTTGGTGATGGACAGGGAAGCCTGGCGTGCTGTGATTCACGGGGTCACAAAGAGTTGGACACGACTGAGTGACTGATCTGATTTGACCTGATGCCATTTAATCCTTCAAAACTCATCAGGGTAGGTACTCTCCGATTCTGTGGTGGATAAAAATGAGTCCGAGATAGGTGAAGTAATTTGCACAAATCACACAGCTGGAGATTGGTATAGCTGGTTCCAGACCCAAACCCCTATGAGATAAAGTCATGCCAGACAAAGTCCTGTATCCCTTAATGGAGCTCACAGTCCAGTGTTTTTAAACCTTTTCAAGCACAGAAATATTATAAGAAACCAGTCTAAATTCCAGGCTTGGGTAAACAGGTAGACAGTGGTACCATTAGTTAAAAGTAGAACAGAGGTTGCTTGTTTGAGGGTGATGGCTTGCATGTGGAGTACTGTGTCTGAGCAGCTGTGGGACATCCAGGAGATACTGACCAACAGGCTCCTGGATGTTCAGGCCATAATTTAAGAAGGACCTAAATAGACACTTGGGAATTAAATTGGAAGTGAAAGCTAAGGATTAGACAAATGGCCAAGGTCAATGTTGTGCTCCTCAGAGCCTAGCGTTCAGTGGAGCTTCAGGAGCCCCCAGTGGGGGGAGAGAAAGGGAGTCCACATTTCCCACTCTCTACTTTCACCAGGGCAGAGCTCTAGGTTTCAGTTTATAATTCTATTAACTCTGCTTCTAGGCAAAGAATTTAAGATGGATATTTGGGCAAATAAATGGATGGCTGGATAGATAGGTACATAGATGGACAGCTGTTGTTCAATCGATAAGTCATGTCTAACTCTATGCAACCCTGTGGACTGCAGCATGCCAAGATCCTCTGTTCTCCACTATCTCCAGGAGCTTGCTCAAATTCATATCCATTGAGTCAGTGATGCCATCTAACCATCTCATCCTCTGTCATCCCCTTCTCTTCCTGCCTTCAGTCTTTCCCAGCATCAGGGTCTTTTCCATTGAGTCAGCTCTTCACATCAGGTGGCCAAAGCACTGGAGCTTCAGCTTCAGAAATAGTCCTTCCAATGAATATTCAGGGTTGATTTCCTTTAGGATTGACTGGTTTGATCTCCTTGCCATTCAAAGGACTCTCAAGAGTCTTCTCCAGGACCACAATTCAAAAGCATGAATTCTTTGGCACTCAGCCTTCCTTATGGTCCAACTCTCACATCCTTACATGACTACTAGAAAAAAACCATAGCTTGATTATACAGAAATTTGTCAGCAAAGTGATGTCCCTGCTTTTTAATACACTGTCTAGGTTTGGCATAGCTTGAACACAGATGGACAGACCAAGGAACAAATAAAGTGGACCCACTAAGCAGGGAATGCTTTGACTGAAAGGGCTCACACAAACTCCCCCTGCACCCCAAGCCCAAGCCAGGTACATGCAGAGTTTACAAGAGTATTTCAGATCTTTCTCTCTGATAGGAATGAAAGCTCTGGCAAAATAGCTGCCTTGGTTAATGTTTGCTCAGCCAAATTCAGAGGCTATGAGTAATGAGACATAAGGCTTGTGACCTGCTGACGCTGAGAGAAGCCAAGGTTAAGCCCTGACCACACCCTCATCTGGGGAAACTCAGGGACTCAATGAGGAAGAGGTGCATGGCTAGTCCTGGATGCTGACCACATACATCTTGCTAAGTAAACCTCCATCATCTACTATAATAACAGTACAGGGAGACTGTGGGTCCACACATTGAGTTAGACTCATGCAGCTGTCTTCAATAATCTCTGTAAGTGAAGTTTCAAAAGGTGTCAAAAATCCCATGCATACACCCTCAGACTTTCTTCCTTGTTTTCTTTATTAGTGAGGGGAATTTTTTTGATTTAGTAATAAAAAATATATATGTACCTACTGTTGTTTAGCTGCTAAGTCATGTACAACTCTTTGGGATCCCATGGACTGTAGCCCATCAGGCTCCTCTATTCATGGGATTTCCCAGGCAATAAAACTGGAGTGGGTTGCCATTTCCTCCCGCAGGGAATCTTCCCCTCCTAGGGATTGAACCCGTGTCTCCTGCATTGCAGGCAGTTTCTTTGCCACCATGGAAGCCTGTATGTGCCCTGCTGCTGCTGCTGTTTAGTCGCCTCAGTCGTGTCCAACTCTGTGCAACCCTATTGACTGTAGTCCGCCAGACTCTTCTGTCCCTGGAATTCTCCAGGCAAGAATACTGGAGTGAGTTGCCATGCGCTCCTCCAAGGGATCTTCACAGCCCAGGGGTCGAACCTGAGTCTCCGGCATTGCAGGCAGATTTTTTACCACTGAGCCACCACGGAAGCCCCCATATGTGTACTTGTTCCTGCCTAAATTTTTAACAGCAGACATGGCTATTAAGCCACAAGGGCACCATCTCCTGTACCTACTTTGAATGTATTTTCACCATTTTTGACTCCAGGAATGTTTGCTCTGGCTGCAACTTGGATGGGTATTTTTAAATTAATTTTTCATTTGGGGAGAAAGAGTGTGTCATATTGAAAACGGCTCCCTGTGAACCTGTAACAGATGCTGTTGCCACACGGTCATCACTGGATGAAACCACCGCCCGTGATTCCTATTAAATTTTTTATCAAACTGCTGGTGATTTCCAACTGGATAATTGAAACTAATTTTTTTGAGAATTCACATTAAAAGGACTTCCCTAGAAATAGAAAAATTGGGACAAATGGACCTTGTCTATTCTCTGCACGAGATAAAACTTTCAAGCCCTCCTTTGACAGTGTATTCTTTCTCTCTTGATTTCATATCACACTCATTTGTGAGTAGGAGAATAGTAGATGTTGTAGTTCATCTGTATGACAACAACTCTATTATTATTCACATTGATTGTGTAGATGAAAAAATTAAGGCTCAGTGACATGACTGAGCGACTTCCCTTTCCCTTTTCACTTTCATGCATTGTAAAAGGAAATGGCAACCCACTCCAGTGTTCTTGCCTGAAGAATCCCAGGGACGGGGGAGCCTGGTGGGCTGCCGTCTCTGGGGTCGCACAGAGTCGGACACGACTGAAGCGACTTAGCAGCAGCAGCAGCAGCAGCAGATAAGCAATCTGATTGTAGAAATATAAACTAGGAAGTGACAAAGCCTGGATGAAAACCTGATTCCACCCACATACACACCCCACTGTCGGTCAGCTCCCAATGAAGTGTTCAATCAGATTCAGAGAACATGGATTCAGATCTGCTATCAGTTACCACTTGTAATCATAACTGTAGACATTTATTGAGTGTTTACTACCTACCATTCATTTACAAGCATGTTATTTCATTTAATTTTTACAACTGGATTATAATATTTAAGATTAAGAATTTTGCTCCAAGAGCAAATCATTTCAACCCAGGTAATTGAGTCTAGAGTCCCTGCTTCTAACTTTCACACCAAACTGTCCTCAGTGGATGAACCTGCTTCTCCTCTCTGGACCAGTACCTTTCCATGTAAACATTAAACTCTTGGCTGTACTTCCTGTTCCACTTATCTAAGAAGTGTTACAAACTCCCCAAGACTTAGTGGCTTAAAACAACCCTTTTATTTTACTTATGGACCTGTGAGTCAGGAAGAGCTCTGCTGGGTGGGTCACCTCTGATGCCCGAGGTGAGCTGGGGCCAGAAGTTATACTTCTACATGACTTTGTCACCTGTAGATTTGGTCTGTTGGTGCTCCTTGGTTTTTCTCTTTCCACACAGCCTCTCAACCTCCAGGACTCCTCTGAGTGGTGTAGGCTTATAGCACGATGGTCTTGGAGCAGGTGGGCAAATTATACAGTGATTGGATTTCCCCAGAGCATTCAATTCAAGCCACCTAGGTAGAAGCATCAAGTCTTCTTCTGACTCAGTTTCAGAAATCCTATAACAACACTCTGTCATATCCTATTGTCAAGCAGGTCACTAAAGTTAGCCCAGATTCAGGGGGAGAGGAATTATCTGTCAGTGGGAAGAGTTGCCAAGAATTTGCTGCTGTTTTTAATCCATGACATGGTCTTATCTATAGATGGAGAAGTATATTCATCTCCTTTCAGTGGCAATACAAGTAACTGAGGAAAAGGAGCTTCATTTACCCATTCCCAGTTTAGTGCATCTCCTGGTTTATTCTATGAGACCTACCAGTCTCAATAGTAGTCATAATAATAACAACAGCAGTTATCATTCATTGAGCCCTTATAAATGCCAGTTACTCTTCCCAGCACTTACACATATTAATTCATCCACTCCCCATTACATCCTTTAGTAGGTTTTGCTACCAATACTCTTTCCATCTTATAGAGAGAAAACTGAGCCATGTGAAATTTAAATAACTTGTACAAGGTCACATGGCTTAGAAGAAAGGAGAACAGTGAGTTCTCTCAGCCTGTGACTTTATGTGATTTACTCTTAACTGCCTCATAAGTTCTCATTTCAGGAAAGGGCTCAATATTCTTTTAATGGTTTTGAAAACCACTGGACTAAGTGATCCTTAATGAGTCTATTAGGCTGGCCAAAAGTTTGTTTGGGTTTTCAGTAAGATGTTATGAAAAATCCAGAATGAATCTTTTGGTGAACATAATATTTCTTTAGACACTGACAACTCCAAGAGCAAAGATAAAACGAACAGGAACACAGGAGTCCACGTAGATCTGGAGCCAGATGTCTGGGGGTTCAGATTCTGACAGTGGGAGGTTTTCTTTTCTAAGGATGGCAGTGCTAGCTTCTCCAGCTCCACACCCTCTTTTGCGATGTGCCTTCACTGCTCCTTCCTGAGAAGGTAGAATATCCTCCTCCACAGCCTGGATCTTAGTGGATCCTGTGACTGTATCCAACAGGATGGGGTGATGCTGTGTCAGTGCCAGCTCAGCCCTAGCCTGACCTGGTAGCTACCACTTCTTACCTCTTGAAGCCCAGAACTTCATGTAGGAGGTCCAGCTACTTGCCTGAAGAGAAACCACATAGAGGAGCACAGAGAAAGCAAGCATGTGCATAAAAAAGCCAAAATAAAAAGGAGAAGGGGAAGCCACTGGATGTCCATCCCAGTCAAGCCTTCAGCTGACCTCAAGAACGGGCACCATCCAGCCCAACCATGTGGAAGACACACTTGAGAAGTGTCCAGCTGAGCCCAACCAACACACAGGGCTGTGAAAGATTATATAATAGATGCTTGCTTCTAAGTCCCTAAGTTTTGGGTGGTCTGTTGTACAGTGATGGATAGCTAGAACACTACCTCTGCCTCTTACTCACTATATCACCTTGGGGAAGTCACCTAACATCTTTGGGCTTCAGTTTTCTTATCAGTAAAATGGGAAGAGTTATATAGTGCCTCCCTCTATATAGAGAGAGCTAGTGTAAGGATTAAAGAGATAAGGCATGTGTTAATACTTTAAATGGCACTCCATAAAAGTCAGTATGTGCTTTTAAAAAGTCAATGATGTTACATTCATAATGATTAGGGTGATTGTTATTTAAAATATCCTGCAAAAAAGCAACAAAACCCAGAAAATAACAGAAGCCTTGGTGAGAATGTGGAGAAATTAAAACTTCTGCATTGCTGGTAGGAAGGTAAAATGTTACAGATAGTATAGAAAACTGTGTAGCAGTTCCTAAAAGTTTTCAGGTAGAATTACCACTTGATCCAGTAATTCCACTTCTCGGTATATATTCAAAAGAACTGAAAGCAGGCATTGAAACAAATATTTATACACCCATGTTCCACAGAAGCACTATTCATAGTAGCTGAAATGTGGAAGCAACCCAAATGTCCACTGCTGGAGGGGGGGATAAAGAGAATGCAGTCCCCACATACAATAGAATACTATTCCTCTTTTAAAAGGCGCCTTGAATATATTATGTTGATCTTGTATTCTGCAGGAGCCATGAATACATTATGATAAGTGGAATAAGCTAGTCATAAAAGGACCAATACGGTATGATTTCACTTATAATCAGTATCTGAAGTAGTCAAATTCATAGACAGAAAGACAGAATGGTGGTTGCCAGGAGCTGGGGGAAGAAGCAGGATAGGTGGTTAATGTTAATGGGTACAGAGTTTCTGTTTGGGAAGGTGAAAAGTTCTAGAGATGGATGGTAGTGTTTGCATAACAATGTAAATGCACTGAATGCCACTGAACTATACACCGAAAACTGGTTTAAAATGGTCAATTTTCTGTTATGTATATTTCACCATGCAAAAAAATTGTCAATTACAATCATTATGGTGATAGATAATTAAGGCCAGTTAAGTAAAAGCAAGAACACAATTTGCACTCATTGCTAAAGTTCAGTAACACTCAAAATATTTGGAGGAATGATACTTTGAGGGCATTTTTTTGTACTTAAAGAAAACTGAACTTCTAATAAATAAAGTGGGTACTACTAGGGATGGTTAATCTTGTAGCAAATGATCTTTCATTTTATTATCCAAAGAAGTAGCTTAAAGAACTCATTTTTTAAAAAAGCAGTTTGATTTCCAACTTCAAGATGACAGAATTTAAAAAAAAAAATTCCGTTCCCATTTCCTCTCACAAATCAATTTACAACAAAAAAGAAAGATCCAAGTGCAGCTTGGATTAAACTAGATATTATCTGTATCACTGAACCACAATACAGAAAATGAGAACATAGAATGGGCAGAAAGTAAATGAGAGAAAGAGTTCAATTTAAGATCTGGCAGAGGGATACATTACTGATAAGTGAGTTGATTTGTCCTGGGAACCATAGAAATTCCTAGAAACTCTAAGGCACCAGATACAGAGGCAGATGAGCTAAGGTAAGGGCTAAAAACAGAATGGGAAAGTCTGGAACAGAAGCTGTTAGACAACTGTTTTTCTGCCTGCCCCCAACTTAGCATCGTTAGTTTCTACCCCTTCTCTATTCTTAGAGGAGATGTGGGTATATTTTCTAAAGAAATTGAACTAAAAGTGTTCTGGAATCAAGGGTATGATGCCCCATAAAAGAGCTTCCTTAGTGGATCAGCAGTAAAGAATCCACCTTCAATGCAGAAGATGTGGGTTTGATCCCAGGGTTGGGAAGATGCCCTGGAGGAGGAAATGGCAAGCCACTCCAGTATTCTTGCCTGAAACATCCCATGGACAGAGGAGCCTGATGGGCTATAGTCAAATGTCAAAGGTAGTCAGACATGACTGAGCACACACACAAAGGGGTAGACAGTTATACTGAGGAAATTTCCCATAATTGAAAGAGGGGGAGAAAAAGGAAAATAAAAAGAAGATCCATCTTGGAAGCCCTTCATGTGACTAAAAGATTTGTGGAAACAGAACAAAGAAAATAGGCAGCAAATTAACTAAGGAAAAATACAAGAAAATTTTCGAGTACCAGACATGAACCCGTGTTGAAGAAACAAAAGAATTCCACACTAAGACCCATCATCATGAAACTTTCAAAGTAGATACAGAAAATACACTAAAAGCATTTAGAGAGGAATAAAATGTCACATACAAATGATAGGGGATCAGAAAGGCATTAGACTTCTCAACAACAGTAGCAGAAACCAGAAAATATTTGAACAATGCCTTCAAAATTCAGAGGAAAAAAAAAATCTGTAATTTCATACCCAGCCAAACTATCCACCAGCGTGTGACTAAAACATGACACTTTTAGACATGCAAGGTCACGTACAGTTACTCCTACTACACACTGCAGGAAACTCCTGGAGAAGGAAACCACTAAAATGGGGGAAGTCGACTAAGAAAAAATCAGACAAGGAAGCACAGGATCCAGCAAAAGTGAAAGGCAAGAGGAATTCTGAGACAATAGAAGAGAAATCCCAGGATGAAATTTGTGCCACAGTTCAGATGATAGCAAAAGAAGTGAGGAGAGAGGTGACCAGGAGAAAAAATTGAAACTTACAGACTATCTGACAGGATTGGCTGGATGGAAATTTGTAGCAAAATTGAGAGGCATTTTACAGAATTGCTGGTGAATATGTGAAGACTGAGACACAGATTCAAAATAAATCTGGGAACTGAAATAAGATTTTATCTGTAGGCTGAGATGGAAATGAAATCATGGAAGGATCATCTTAATATACTCCCTGACTCAACAGTAAACAATATTGTCATCGTTATAATAATTGAAACACCAGTAATTACAACAAAATGTGCAATTATACTATTGAGAGCATAAAGAGAAAGGACATAAGGTCATAAGAAAGCCAGCAATCCTTGTCTACACCTAATACAAAAGAAATGAACAATGTCCAAAACTGATCATTCAAGAGATGATACACTGATGTTATTTGGAAATATGGGAGCAATTACAGAAGAAATGATAGAAAATAGAGGTGGTTGCTTCTGAGGAGCATGATGGAGGAAGGGTGCAGAGGAAATCAGGGCACTGCTGTTTTTGTTAGCAGCCTTTCAGCACTGTTTGATGCTTAACTACATGATAAAAATCATCTTAAAAATAAAAAGTAGCTTCTCTGCCTACTCAAAAATGCATGTAATTTGATTTTCATATCAATTCTATGAACTCCCAGGATCTCAGGAGAGTATTTAAAGTGGGCAAGACTTGCAAGGCTTCCTAAAGATCCTTAGGAATCTCATCCAGGCTTTTGTGTTTACTCAAGTCAGCTGGAAGGAGGCCCTCCACTCACCCCGCCCCACTCTCCCCTAGCCACAAGGGCTTTAAAAGCTCCCAGGCTGGGTTCCTTTTACTACTCTTTCAGCTTGTCCCTTTCCTCTCCATGAGCTTCAATTTCCTGCTCCAGAGCCAGCTGTCTCTAAACTGAAAAGGTCAGGTGTGAGTGCTATTTCTGGCATTCACATTTAGTGCAAATGATTCAGGCAGGTTTAGGTTTATTGCCTGAGCCAGGTAAACATGAACTCTCTCTAGTTCAAATATCACAAGCAGAAAACTCTCCCTCTCCCTCTCCCTCTTCCTCCCTCCCTCCCTGCCTCCCTCCCTCTATCTCTCCTTCTCTCTCTCTCTCTCTCTCTCTCTCTCTCTCTCTCTCACACACACACACTTAATTTATAACCCAAGTAAGATTTATTGAAAGTTAACATAAGAATCCCAAGCCTAAGAGTGATATGCATGTCAGTACCACTACCAGAAACTTGATGTTGAAACAGATTTGCAGTACAAGCTTGTCTAGACGGATTGGAAACAGGTATACACGATAATGCAGAAAAATCTAGATAACCACAGTCATCCGTGTTCCTCTCCTCTGTGCAAAAGAGGACCAGAGAGGTCACCCAGGGGTCCACATGCACTGATGGGAAGTCTGTTCTAAGTCTCCAAGGACACAACAAAATGAGACTGTTTATATTGATCAACAGCACATGTAGAAGTTAACATAAATCAATTAGCAAAATGTATATGTGGCAGCTATTGCTAACCTGTACTGTGTAAATAACAGCTTTAAGTGCAAAACATGATGATAAAATCTCTTAATGGAGATCAGCCTGGTTGGGTTCTTCTGTGACCTTCAACGGCAGAATGTTCAGCTGTCACTCAAAAGCCAATGCCGGCTGATGAGGACAATGTTCTCTGCTAGACACCAGGGTCATCTCAGAACTTAACCCCAAGTCCCATCTAGAGTAACAATAACAACGTACATTTACACAGCACTTGACCATCTGCCAGCCCCTTTCAAATACCTTATTAGCTGACAGCCTTCCCTGTAAGTCTGGGAAGCTTATTAGGAGCAGGAAGGCATGGGGGAATTTGAAGGCAGACAGTTTCCTTCAACCCTTGGCTCTGCCACTCTGGGGCTGGTATGAATGCAGCAAGTTCATTTCCCTCTAATAAGTATACCATACTCAAAGAACAACTATTACTGCAATCCTCAGTTTTACCAAAACTGAGGTTTGGAGAAGGTAAGTAATTTGCAAATGTAAGAGGAAAAAGTGGAGTTTGAAGCTGAATCTATGTATCTCATTTCCAGTCCCATGCTCCACCTTGCACTTCTTCCATGTAGGTTACTAGCGCCACTGCAGCTTCGGGACAGTGATGCTCCAGGATTCTTCCCAATGGATCCCAGTAAGGGAGGTGCTAATGTCTAGAGTTGGCATCCAGCTCTCCACTATCCCATTTCCAGGACCCAAACAATTGCTGTCCCCTGCTGTGCTAATGTTACTGTCAACAGTGGAAGGTATGTTGAGCTAGAGCCTTTTGCTCAGACCTTGTCTCCTCTCACTGCTGAGCTCATTCTGCCAAGGTTGTCTGTCCCAGGTGCTGTTCCCTAAACACACAGGATGCTCATCCTTAGGTCCTTTGCCCTGACTGTTTCCTTTGCCTGAAACTCTCTTCCTCCAGATATCCACAGGGTTGCTTCATTCCCTCCTCTGGCTCATCACTGGAGGGTTAATTTCTCAATGCAACCCACTATTAACAAATAGCTTATGAAGCTCAATACTGAAAAAAAAAATCAAAACATGGGGGGAAGACCTTAGTAGACCTTTCTCCAGAGAGGACATACAGATGGCCAAGAGACACATGAAAAGATGCTCAACATCACTAATCATTAGAGAAATGTATATCAAAAACTACAGTGAGGGATCACCTCACACTGGTCAGAATGGTCATCATCAAAAAAATCTAGTCACTGTGGAGAACAGTATGCTGCTGCTACTAAGTTACTTCAGTCGTGTCTGACTCGGTGCAACCCCATAGACGGCAGCCTTCCAGGCTCCCCCATCCCTGGGATTCTCCAGGCAAGAACACTGGAGAGGGTTGCCATTTCCTTCTTCAATGCATGAAAGTGAAAAGTGAAAGTGAAGTCGCTCAGTTGTGTCCGACTCTTCGCGACCCCATAGACTGCAGCCTACCAGGCTCCTCCATCCATGGGATTTTCCAGGTAAGACAGTATGGAGGTCCTTAAAAAACTAAAACAAAACTACCATATGACCCAGCAATACATATCCTGGGTGTACAGCCAGAGAAAATAAAAAATAGGCATCCCAATATTCACTGAAAAATGATTTACAATAGCCAGGACATAGAAGTAACCTAAATGCTTATCAACAGAGGAATGGATAAAGGAGATATGGCACATATATACAATGGAGTATTACTCATGCATAAAAAGGAACAAAATTGTTTCATTTTCAGAGACATGGATAGACTTAGAGACTCTCAATCAGAGGGAAGTGAGTTAGAAAGAGAAAAGCAAATATCATATGTATGCACATACATGCTGTCACTTCAATTGTGTCCAACTCTTTGTGACCCTATGGACTATAGCCCACCAGGCTCCTCTGTCCATGGGATTCTCCAGTTAAGAATACTGGAGTGGACTGACATTTCCTACTCTAGGGGATCTTTCAAACCCAGGGATCAAACTCTCATGTCTTACGTCTCCTGGATTGGCAAGAAGACTCTTTACCACTAGTGCCACCATTAACACATACATGTGGAATCTAGAAAATGGTACAGATGAAACTATTTGCCAAGCAGAAATAGAGATACAGACTACAGAACAAACGTATGGATACCAAGGGGAAAAGGGCAGGGGTAGGATGAATTGGGACATTGGGGCTGACATATATACACTACTATGTATGAAATAGTCATTAACTCATTAGATAACTGATGAGAACCTGCTGTCGAGTACAAGGAACTCTACTCAAGGCTCTGTAGTCACCAAATGTAAAGGAAATCCAAAAAGGAGAGGATATATGTATATTTATAGCTGATTCACTTTGCTGTACAGCAGAAAATAGCAAAACATTGTAAAGCAACTATACTCCATTAAATTTTTTTTTTAAATTATTCAATGACATCCGTTAAAGGCATGGGAAGGAAGACTTTACTCAAGGCAGAGGGGTAGGGTATTGCAACAGGTACAGGGACTGGAGCAATGGGGTCTTGTAGCGGGGAAAAGTGATTGGACTCAACTAGAAATACAAGAGAAATTTACAGCCAAGGAGCTAGTGTGGGGATGAATGGTTGGGAAATTACTAAGAGGCAGCATCAGGGATAGAGAAGATTCTGGCTAAACTGATCTACCAGGATTCCTGTGGAAGACAGGGCAGGGTGGTCAGACATCCCCTGAGGGATGGTGCAGGATGAGGAGTCTGCTGCTGCTGCTGCTAAGTTGCTTCAGTCGTGTCCAACTCTTAGCGACCCCATGGACTGCAGCCCACCAGGCTCCTCAGTCCGTGGGATTTTCCAGGCAAGAGTACTGGAGTGGGTTGCCATTTCCTTCTCCGATGCATGAAAGTGAAAAGTGAAAGTGAAGTCACTCAGTCGTGCCCAACTCTTAGCGACCCCGTGGACTGCAGCCCACCAGGCTCCTCAGTCCATGGGATTTTCCAGGCAAGAGTACTGGAGTGGGTTGCCATTTGACAAGGTATCAAATATGGGGCTTTCTGGTTAAACTGACTTAGCAAGATTCTTACTAAAATTAGAAATGAAGAGATGAACATGGAAGTCCAAAAGTCAAAGCCTGGTTGGGAAAGAGTTTAGGAGAGCCTGACTTGAGTTTGGTCAAAGTGAGAATCTTTATCATTACCCTCACCCTAATCCTAGTTAAAATAACAACTGCACTTCCCCATCCTGACTGGGGACCCAGAGTCCCCTCCACTGCAATTTTCCCAGATCCCTTGAAAGTGAAAGTCACTCAGTCGTGTCTGACTCTTTGAGACCACATGAACTATACAGTCCATGGAATTCTCCAGGCCAGAATACTGGAGTGAGTGGCCTTTCCCTTCTCCAGGGGATCTTCCCAACCCAAGGATCGAACCCAGGTCTCCCACACTGCAGGCAGATTCTTTACCAGCTGAGCCACAAGGGAAGCCCAGATCCCTTCAGTTCAGTTCAGTCACTCAGTCGTGTGACTTTTTGCAACCCCATGAATTGCAGCACACCAGGCCTCCCTGCAACTCTCGGAGTTCACTCAAACTCATGTCCATCAAGTCGGTGATGCCATTCAGCCATCTCATCCTCTGTCATCACCTTCTCCTCCTGCCCCCAATCCCTCCCAGCATCAGAGTCTTTTCCAATGAGTCAACTCTTTGCATCAGGTGGCCAAAGTATTGGAGTTTCAGCTTTAGCATCAGTCCTTCCAAAGAACACGCAGGACTGATCTCCTTTAGAATGATAGATTGGTTGGATCTTGTTGCAGTCCAAGGGACTCTCAAGAGTCTTCTCCAACACCACAGTTCAAAAGCATCAATTCTTCAGCACTCAGCTTTCTTCACAGTCCAACTCTCACATCCATACATGACCACTGGAAAAACCACAGCTTTGACTAGTTGGACCTTTGTTGGCAAAGTAACGTCTCTGCTTTTCAATATGCTGTCTAGGTTGGTCATAACTTTCCTTCCAAGGGGTAAGCGTCTTTTAATTTCACGGCTGCAATCACCATCCTCAGTGATTTTGGAGCCCAGAAAAATAAAGTCTGACACTGTTTCCACTGTTTCCCCATCTATTTCCCATGAAGTGATGGGACCAGATACCATGATCTTAGTTTTCTGAATGTTGAGCTTTAAGCCAACTTTTTCCCTCTCCTCTTTCACCTTCATCAAGAGGCTTTTGAGTTCCTCTTCACTTTCTGCCATAAGAGTGGTATCATCTGCATATCTGAGGTTATTGATATTTCTCCCAGCAATCTTGATTCCAGCTTGGGCTTCTTCCAGCCCAGCGTTTCTCATGATGTACTCTGCATATAAGTTAAATAAGCAGGGTGACAATATACAGATCCCTTAGTACCTTCTAAGTACTATGAAACATATATTTATTATGCTCAAAGTGTCATACCTGTCTCCCATCATCAGATGTAAGTTCCAAAAGTGCAGAACGGCAGAACTTTAGTCACTTTTGGTCACTAAGTGTCTTAAGTGCCTTAAACAGAGCCTAGCATATCCTGTGTGTGCTTGTGTGTATGCTCTGTCGTGTCTGACTCTTCACAACCCCATGAACTGTACCAACTAGGCTCCTCTGTCCACAGAATTTTCTAGGCAAGAATATTGGAGTGGGTTGCCATTTTCTGTCTCAGGGGACCTTCCTGACCGAGGGATCAAACCCACCTCTCTTGCATCTCTTGCAGTGGCAGGTGGATGCTTAACTGCTGTATCACCTGGCATACAGTAGACATCCAACAAATAATGTAAAATGAGTAAATAAATGGGGGAGTGGGTGGATGGATGGACAGATGAGTGGATGTGCAAAAAGACAGGCAGAATTGTTCTACTTTCTCCCCCAAGGTCATACCAAGGTGGGCCCTCCCCTGCAGGCTTCTCTCTAGAGGTCACATGTAAGAGACACCAGATTTTCAAGGCTGTCATGAAGCTGGTTGCCTAGGTAGTCAGTTTCTTGCCCTGGAACTCAAAGCCCTCTGGGTCTATACACATGCTATGACGTGCACACACACAAACGCACAGTGAATCCTCAAGATTTCAGTCAAACACAAGCCCACTAGCAAGCAGCCTAAAGAAATTCACTGATGCAGAAACACTTTCCTTTGGCCAAGGTCGGCAGAGCATGGACACAAATGAAAAAACCAACTCAGGCAGCATGGCCAGGAGGCTTAAGGGGCTTAATTGAACCTCATTTCTCCACAATGTGGGTGGCTTGTTTCTAGCTAGGCTGCCACCATGTCAAATTTACCATGACAAGCTGTCTACTGTCTCTGTGCTGTGGTTCTTGGAAGCAGCTGGAGAAGGGGAATGGACACATCTGAATCAAAGATTCTTTCTCCCTACAAGCCATAGGAGCCATGCATCTCAGGGATTTGGGGTCTAAATTTGATCCCTATTCCTCTACTGACCAACAAGGGGTGTTGCTGCTGCTGCTGCTGCTGCTAAGTCGCTTCAGTGGTGTCCGACTCTGTGCAACCCCAGAGACGGCAGCCCACCAGGCTCCCCGGTCCCTGGGATTCTCCAGGCAAGAACACTGAAGTGGGTTGCCATTTCCTTCTCCAATGCATGAAAGTGAAAAGTGAAAGTGAAGTCGCTCAGTTGTGTCCAACTCTTTGCGACCCCATGAATTGTAGCCTACCAGGCTCCTCCATCCATGGGATTTCCCAGGCAAGAGCACTGGAGTGGGGTGCCCTTGCCTTCTCCGAACAAGAGGTGTTAAGACAGAAAAAACAGCAAAGAAGAAGAGCTTCAGACCAGAGTCAGCGCTGGTTTATATGAAAGCATCAGAAACAGTGTTTCTACCCTGTGGGTATTGCTTTAGGTGAACTTAGAGAATAAGGAGACGCAAGCACATGGAATGTAGGTGGAGAGATATGGTGGCCTGTCATGCAAACTGAGTATCTTAATAATCAGCATCTGGATAAATAAATTATTCTGCCTATTATCAAGGGACTAGCATGTAGCCATTAAAACTAATATTGAGCTTCCCTGGTGACTCAGTGGTAAAGAAGCCACCTGCCAATGCAGGAGACATGGGTTCGATCCCTGGGTTAGGAAGATCCCCCATGCCACAGGGCAACTAAGCCCGTGTGCCACAACTATTGAGCCTGTGCTCTAGAGCCCAGGAGCCACAACCACTGAAGCCCACGTGCCCTAGGTCCCATGCTCCACAACAAGAGAAGCCACTGCAATGAGAAGTCCATGCAACACAATGGAGAGTAGCCCCACTCACCGCAACTGGAGACAAGTCCGCGCAGCAATGAATACTCAGCACAGACAAAAGTAATCAAACAAAAATACATTTTAAAAAACCTAACATCATGTATTGGCATGGAGAGAGGCTTATGGTGGGTTTAGTAGAAAAAGATTATAAAATAACCCATACTATGGGATCTATTTTTGTTCAGAAAATGTATGTATATAAACAATAGACCCCCAAAGATTATCAGTAGTTACGTTCAGATGATCAGGCTATTCACATTTCTATTTTATTGTGTTTTCTAAATGTTCCACAAATTTTTTGTCAAAAAAAGAGTTTAACATTCAAATATTAGGTTAATACATGGAATAAAACCTGTCCACATGGGACCCACATGGACCAGTGTGCTCAAACACACAGACTCTCCACTCACTGCAGGACAGGCTGAACCACACTGAGCCTGGGGAGCCACATGTTCTGACCTCTGAAGCTGAATTAGTTCCTCTCAGTAAAGGTCTTGCCCATCCCAGCTTCCTTCCTCCCACCCCAAACTGCTACAATCCCTATATGCCATGTACCTGAGGCCACCCTAGCTGGAACACAAACCCTTCTCCACCACACCAAACTCTAGCTTCTCCCAAAAGCATATTTTTGCATCTCCTCTGCTTTGTAAGTGCTTATGTGCTTAGTAGAGATGCTCCTTCTGTCCAAAATTTACCTAGAAAACACCTCTTCATGCATCAAAACTCAGCTCAAATGATGCCTCCTCCATATACCCTGAGAAAACCATAATTCAAAGACATATGTACCAATGTTCACTGCAGCACTATTTACAATATCCAGGACATGGAACCAACCCAGATGTCCATTGACAGATAACATGGATAATGTTGTGGTACATTTATACAATGGAATATTACTTAGCCACTAAGAGGAACAAAACTGAGTCAGTTGTAGTGAGGTAGAAGGACCTAGAATCTGTCATACAGAGCAAAGTATGTCAGAAAGAAAAAAACAAATATTGTATATTAACACATACATATGACATGTAGAAAAATAGTACTGATGAACATATTTACAGGGCAGGAATAGAGACACAGATGTAGAGAACAGACTTGCGGACATTAGCAGGGGAAGGAGAGGGTGGGACGAACTGAGACAGTAGCAATGACATATACACATTACCATGTGAAAAAGAGATGGCTAGTGGGAAGCTGCAATACAACACGAGGAGCTCGGCTTGGTGCTCTATGACCTAGATGGGCAGGAAAGCGGCGGGAGGGGGTGGTGGAATGGGAAGGAGACTCAAGAAGGAAAGGATATGTGTATACGTACAGCTGATTCATGTCATTATACAGCAGAAACTACCACAGTATTATAAAGCGATTATTTTGCAATTAAAAAGTTTAAAAATGACGCCTCCTCCATGACTCCTTCCCAGATTTTCTCAGAGAAACACTACTGAAGATCTTTGTAAATATTTAGCTCCAGCCAAAATAGATCTCAGACAGGCTAAAGCCTGAACTTGCTGATGCACCTAGGAAATGGTCTCCCTGCATCGCACAGTAAATATATTGGAGGGCTTTTCAGAAGATATTAATCTTTGCATCTGATGAGTGGGCAGACACATAGCCAGAAACCTTGCTGGGGGAACAAAGGATGCATAAGAGAGACTGAAAGTCCCTATAAGATTAGCAGAAGATACGTCTCATGTCTGGCCAAAACCTTGCTTTGGGGCAGGTGACTTATCTTCAGCTCTAAGTCCCCAGGGACATTAGGATGACCCGGGAAGCCATCTGTTCCTCCATCCAGGAGCACTTAGTATTATTTCCTGCTTTTTGATAAATAGCCTTTGGCATTAAGGAAACTGTACATCCTCAAATGCCGTCTTTGCCAAGTTTTTGTCAATCACTGCACAATTCCAGAGTGGCAGCCATGGACACCACCAGCAGCAGCCTATCGCATGGCAGTGGAAACAGCTGCATGACTGTCTGCTCTTACATCACACTAGGACCTCTGGCAAGATCAGAGATGCAGTTATACCTCCTGGGGTCACTGTAGAAGGAGCAAAAGAAGGTGTACGTTGTAGGGGAAGGGGAATGCCAAGATTTTCCTTATCACTTTGTAAAAGCTCAGTCTGGAGGTGTAAGAGAAAGAAACTTAAGCCTACTGCCTCTCTGTCATCTCTCACCTAATGAAAACTTTGTTGTTGTTGCTCAGTCACTAAGTTATGTCTGACTCATTGTGACCCCCATGTGCCGCAGCACATCAGACTTCCCTGTCCTTCACCATTTCCCAGAGTTTGCTCAAACTCATGTACATGGAGTAGGTGATACCATCCAACCATCTCATCCTCTTTCATACCCTTCTTATCCTGCCTTCAATCTTTTCCAGCATGATGGTCTTTTCCAAAGGGTTGTCTCTTTGCATCAGGTAGCCAAAGTATTGGAGCTTGTTGTTCAGTTTCTAAGTCATGTCTGATTCTTTGCAACCCCATGGACTGCAGCACACTAGGCTCCTTAGACCTCCACTGTCCCCTGGAGTTTGCTCAAATTCATGTCCATTGAGTCAGTGATGCTATCTAACATCTCATCTTTTATTGCCCACTTCTCCTTTTGCCTTCAGTCTTTCCCAGCATCAAGGTCTTTTCCAATGACTCAGCATTTCTTATCAGGTGGCCAAAGTATTGGAGTTTCAAAGCATCAGTCCTTCCAATGGAAAGTCAGGGTTGATTTCCTTTAAGACTAGTTTGATCTTGCAGTCCAAGAGACTCTCAAGAGTCTTCTCTAGCACCACAATTTGAAAGCATCAATTCTTCAGCACTCAGCCTTCTTTACAGTCCAACTCTCACATCTGTACATGACCACTGGAAAAACTATAGCTTTGACTATACAGACCTTTGTCAGCAAAGTGGTATCTCTGCTTTTCAATATGCTGTCTAGGTTTGTCATAGATTTCCTTCCAAGCAGCAAGCACCTTTTAATTTCATGAAAGCTTTATCAAAGCCTTATCAACCCCCTCCCATAGTGCTGCCCCCTGCCAGTGCTGAGGGCACAGAGTCTTACCCCATCTTTGTCACCTGCCCGGTAAGTGCCATCGAGGATATCACCACATGGCCAGTTCTGTCTTCAGAACTTAATGCTTCTGGTCAGTCCTCACTGGGTGAAGAAAGGACAGCAAGCCTGGCCTCATCCCTTAATTACACAGAGCAGGCTGATAATCAAGGGATAAATTGGATTGATGGCACTCTGCATTCTGATCAGGCGCTAAATGTGTCCAATGAACCATGAACTCTCTCTTTTGGCTGTGTGTTTTAACTCCACCAGTCATAATCGGCAGCATTATGTATATAATCTAGTGGGAAAAATAAACACACCAAAGGCCATCAACTAACATTAATGACCACTAGAATGTTCAAACCCAGCACATTTAATTCAGAGTGTAAGTGGCAAATGCCTTGTCGGCTGAAAAACAAAGAACCAAATTGTGCATGACCCAGACCAGCACCTTTGAATTATGCCATTTGTTAAGTATACTCTGCATGCATATAATTAATCCAATTTGGCTCCACGGAAAAGAAATCATTTCCCTTAATGATGCAATATTAGAATTAACCAATTCAGTCCTTAGCCCACATGCTCTTGTTACAGCCAGGCTAGATGACATCTCCCAAGGGCTCTTGAAAAATTCTTGCAAAAGCACAGGAGGAAAAAGAATATTAACTAAAAGGTAACACCCACATGTCTCCTGCTACATTTAAATTAGCTCATGAAACGCCTATATTTAAAATGGATAACCAACAAGATCCTACTGTACAGCACAGAGAGCTCTGCTCAATGTTACGTGGCAGCCTGTGTGGGAGGGGAGTTTGGGGGAAAATAGATACAAATCTGCCTGCAGTGTAGGAGACCCAAGTTCAATCCCTGGGTCTAGAAGATCCCTTGAAGAAGGAAATGGCAATCCACTCCAGTATTCTTGCCTGGAGAATCTCATGGACAGAGGAGCCTGGCGGGCTATAGTCCACAGGGTTGCAAAGAGGCAGACATGACTTAGTGACTAAATCACCACCAGATACATATATGGATGACTGAGTCCCTTTGCTGCGAAACTATCACACTGTTAACTGACTATGCTCCAATAAAAAGTTCACATAAAAATAAATAAATTAGCTCATAATCATGTACAGTTCTTTTTCCCTTTGTGGTGTGGGACCAGGTCTAGCTTTGACCCTGTGTACAGATGCCTGAAATAGGGTGTTGGGAGAGTCAAGGCAAAAAGGAGCCTTTAACTGTTAGGCACAGGAGATTTATATTTAGAGGACATTCTTAGTGGAGCTAATAACTTGTTTTAGCAATCAAAGGCACACAGTGGAAACACAGCCTTGCTGAGCCCTACATCATTCCAGCTCAGAGATTTCCATGTTCATCCCCCTGACTGCACTACCCTGCCTGGACAGAGGGGGAAATCTGCTGGTTCCACCTCTGGAGTCGGGTGAGCTGGGTTAATAGGGAACTAAACCCTGCTCCCCAGGTTTACTCCCCTTTACAAACTCTGAGTCTCCCTTAAGTGTGTTTGAGGAGGGGAGAAGTAAGGAGAAACTACTTTTGCTAGGGGAGGATTTCAATTTCACCTGCTTTGCTTGACATGGGCTTCTGGAAGTTTTGCAATGGCTGCTGTGATTAGGTATTTATCTAAACTTCCCAGCAGGCTGGGGAGAACCTGGGTGCTTCAAATTACCTTTCAGTGGCTCCCCATAATTTCCACAGTAAAATCACAAGCTCTTTGGCAAGGCTTTGCACCAGGCTGCTTTTTTTTTTAGTTTTATTTTTGGCTGCGCTGGGTCTTCATTGCTATGCACGAGCTTTCTAGAGTTGCAGTGAGCAGGGTCTACTTTCGAGTTGCGATGCGTGGGCTTCTCACTGCATTGGCTTCTCTCTCTCGTTGTGGAGCAGAGGCTCTAGGATGTGTGGGCTCCAGAAGTTGTGGTGCATGGGCTTAGTTGCCCCACGGCATGTGAAATCTTCCCAGACCAAGGACCGAACCTGAGTCCCCTGCATTGGTAGGTGGATTCTTAACCACTGGAACACCAGAGAACTCCCTTCACCAGCTTGCTTTTAACAGCCTTTGCTGTTGTTGTTCAGTCAGTATGCCGTGTCTGACTTTTTGCAACCTCATGGACTGCAGCATGCCAGGCTCCTCTGCCCTCCACTATCTCCTGAAGTTTGCTCAAATTCAAGTCCATTCAGTTGGTGATGCTATCAAACCATCTCATCCTCTGTCTCCCTCTTCTCCTTTTTCTTTCAATCTTTCCCAGCATCCCATGTCTAACATGATACTTGCACAGCCAAGAGAAGATGACCCCTGCAACTCAGTCCGTCAGTGGGAAAGAATCGATTCTTCAGAGTCAACTGAGCTGCTTTACTGTTTCCAGGAATGACACAGCAGCCCTCATCCCCACTTTGTGGCATTCAGAGCCTCCCAGTTTGACACCTAACCCCCACAGATCATCTTGCTGTCTATTCCCTACATTACCTCTCAGGCTGGAGACAAAATCAGTTGCCCACTTTGGGTCTCAAATCCTGTCTTCTCTTACTTCTGGTTTTTACTCTTCCTCCCTAGGCAGTCCTCCCAATCACTGGCTTCTCTTTTGGTTTGATTTTGTTTTATTGAAATTGTTTCCTGCTCTGATACATTGCGTGGTGGCTCAGATGGTAAAATAACCTGCTTGGAACACAGGAGACCTGGGTTCAATCTCTGGTTCAGGAAGAACCGCTGGAGAAGGCAATGGCTATCCACTCCAACATCCTTGCCTGGAGAATCCTTTGGTCAGAGGAGCCTGGAGGGCTACAGTCCATGGGGTCACAAAGAGTCAGATACAACTGAGTGACTAACAAACACACTGATATATCAGTGGCCCTAGTGGATTCTGAACAGTATGGCATCTTCCATGAAATTCTTCCATTCATTCAACAAACATCTTTATGTACCAAGCACAGTGCTATGCATAGGGAGGCTCAAGGTAAAGGCCCAGAGGTGAGATAACACATAACCCAAGGGAAACTGCAGTTTGCTCAGTACATCTGGGGTGCAGAAGGCATGGAAAGAAGGAGCAGTGGTTAAAGGTCGAGGGCCAGGAGTCACACAGCCCCCATCTGAAGCCAATCCTGCTCTGGTTGGAGTTGTTGAGAGGATCCTGTGAGAAGATCCCCACCATTCATCTGGCATTTGTATATGCTTTGTCAATACAGGTTTTCATCATTATCAAGTTAATGGACATTTTCACTATCATTTTCACACAGGAGTCACCTACACAAGGAGTTAGGGCCATATCCAGGTGGCATTGAGGTTCCATTGAAGGGGTTGACCTGGGATGGGATGGGGTGTAACTCTGATGGAAACTTAGAACAATCACTATGGTGGTTGTGTGCAGAACAGATGGGTGGCAGGCCAGACTGAGAGAGAGGAACAGGTTCAGGAGGCTGGGGCAATGATTTTAGCAAGAGACAATGGGACTCTGAGCCAGGGTGCTGGCGATAACAGAGGTTGGTGGATTCTACAGGCACAGAGGAGCCAGGATGCAGGTCCTGCAGGTACAGTGGTTAGGAGCACAGGCTCTGGGTTTGAACCTTGACCCTGCCATCCCTATTCTATGTGACCTTGAGCAAGTAACTTGGCCTTCTTAGGCCTCTGTGTTCCTCTCTACATGTCAAAAAAAAAAAAAAAAATAAGGAATGTGATCAACCTCACAGGGTTGAGCCAAAGTTAAGTTTGATATTGCACATCATGCACTCAGGGTGGTGTCTAACACTGAGAAAGCACTCAACAAATGCTGCTTATCATTCTAAAACTGACAAGACATGGTAACCCATCAGACAGGCCAGACGGGAAGGATCTAGGAAGATCCCAGGAAGCATAGAAGGTTGGATGGACCAAGGAAATAGAAGGTATCAGTGATCATTAAGAATTACCAGCCATCAGATGTAACATCCCCAAGTTGAGAAAGGATCTTGTTTGGGGAAAAAAGTATGGCCCAGCAGTTCTGAGAGATGTTAGGTATATGAAAGTGATTTTGTTAAATGAGAAAACCAAGTTTCTTTCTTTTTTTATAAGCCTTTTTTTAATAGTTTTATTTATTTATTTATGGCTGTGCTGGGTCTTTGTTGCTGCTGTGTGGGCTTTTCTCCAGTTGTGGCGAGTGAGGGCTACTCTGTAGTTGTAGTGCACGGGTTTCTCACTGCAGTGGCTTCTCCTGTCGCAGATCGCAAGCTCTAGGGCACTCAGACTTCAGCAGCTGTAGCAGGTGGGCTCAGTAGTTGTGGTTCCCGGGCTCTGGGGCACAGGCTACATCGTTGCGGCGCACTGGCTTAGTTGCTCCCCAGCATGTAGGATCCTCCTGGACCAGGGATTGAACCCATGTCTCCTGCATTGGCAGGTAGAGTCTTTACCACTGAGCCACCAGGGAAGCCCAAAACCAAGTTTCTTTAGATTTTTTTCTCAAGCACAGAGACTCGAAAATTCCACTCTGTCATCACCCAGGAAGCCAGGCAAGCCTCATACCTGCTCCTTCATCGTGTACATAAGCTGCCAGTCTGTGTGGCCTTGAAGCCATTTTGAGAAACTTTCAGCAATTCTTTAAATAAAAGTAGCATCGAGAAATCAGCTACAATATCACAACTACAGCACAGGATGCATTGCCATGACAACCCAACTCCATTATTTTCAAATCCTATAGCAAAAGTCTAGCTAGCAATAGGACTGAAGGGAAACCTCTCTGCCTTTTACTCTCGGGAGGGAAGAGCGCATGTCCTAAAACATATCTTCTCATTTTTCTTGAAAATTAGACAAGACCGAAGCATTCCCAGAACAAAGAGAACCATTCTCTCTGCCTATGCAAGGCAATGAATTCCATCAGTGCTGGCCACCTGCAGAATCTTCACTGGACCTCCAGAGCTAGCCACTCTGAAGGGATTCACTCATGAAGCCTCATGACGAGGAAGGATACAAAAATTATTTGTTCCAGGAATTATCCCTGCACTACTGATCGATTCTTTTTTGCATATAATTATATCAACACAGGACCTTATTGAAATTAACTTACTGATGCACACGTGGTATTTGGACATACTGCTTCACACGCCTCAAAACCAACCCTGTGAAGTAAATGCCTGATAATTATGAATAGATGATAAGCAAATATTAGTGCATGCATGCTAAGTTGCTTCAGTCATGTCTGACTGTAGGGACCCTATGGATTGTAGCCTACCAGGCTCCTCTGTCCATGGGATTTCCCAGGCAAGAATATTGAAGTAGGTTGCCATTTCCTTCTCCAGGGTATCTTCCCAACTAAGGGACTGAACCCACATCTCATGTCTACTACATTGGCAGGTGGGTTCTTTACCACTAGCACCACCTAGGAAGCCCCAAATATTAGTCAAGCCCTCCAATTATGAGGGCTACAATTTGGCACACCAGGTGGCATGTGAAAGTCTGACAAATAGCTTTTTGACCAATTGCTGATGCATCTTTGAGTTAGCAAAGCATCACATCTATTTTTAAGTCAGGAGAAATGACAGGCACAAAATAGATTAGAGGCTTGTGCAGAGACATATAGAATTCAGGACCTTAAAATAAATATTCATTAAATGCCTACAGTGTAGCAGTTGCTAGGTCAAAAGGCATAGCTGCTGGTTTAGAAGAGATTGTAAATTCAATTTTCCTGCATACATAAAACATGTAGATCCCCTTATCCCTGTAAAACCTGCAAAGTCATTTTTTAGCAACCTGTCCTTAAATCTTTAGTAACTTGTGGTACCCTCATTCCTGTAATTCTTTATTTGGCAATAAACACCCATCTGCCCAAGTTGGAAGAGAAGTGGTTATAACTTCAGGAAAATGGATACATTGAGAGGTGTGTGCATGTGTGTGCATGTGCTATGTAGATGTTGTTGGTTGTCTTTTTATTTTTCTTCTCTTTCACCTCCCAAGACAAACCTTTGTAAACTACAGATAGGAGCAAGGTTTGACAGAGGAAATATTTAACTTTGGAAGATAAAAGTCTTTAGTGACTGTAGAAAGTCAGAAGGGGTCTCCACAAATCAATAATAGAAATGATAAGCTTGTATTGCTCTTCAACAAAATCCCAATGAGAAAGAAGGGGGTCATGTCCTGGCTCTAATAGAGATAGGCTTTGGGCAAATTTTGCTTGTTCACCACTCAATCCCCAGAGCCTAACACAGAGACAGGCCTGTGCAAGAATGCACTTGGTCAACATCCAGCTGATTGGATAGATGTGCAGGGGGAGGTGCTTAGAGGGTAGACAAATTGGAGCTCCAGGATCTACAAGGATAGAAGGTATCATATATAAGGCTACAACACGAGCAGATCTCTGGCACACCCAATTTAACAAGTGCAATGTTGAGTCACTGGTAGAAGCCTGGGTGGCCATCAGCCTTCCCATAGTGCCACTTCCTGCCAGAATGAAGAAACTAGCCATTGGTCAGTAGTATTTGCCTATGTGCAGTTTCCCAGACACCAGTTTTTACTTTAAATAAAGAGCTGTGCCCCAAAGCTTGGGGAAAGAGGCCAGTATGCTTAAAGCTATGCCAAGAGAGTCTGGGGGAAAAGAAGTTGCTTCAATAAGATTAGCAAAGCACACATTAAACTTGGCAACCTCTGCTGCCCTCCAGCCAGTACAGATTCTAGGAACATAATCTCATTTGGAGGAACCAGCTTTCCCACCATATCTACAAAGACAGAAAGTAAAGAAAGGCAAAAATTGGCCCAGAATCCATTGGTGTGTTTGACATTTCTCCGAAACTAACCTTTTGGGAATCATGATTCCTGAAACGGGAACTCAGTGTTGCAGGGGGAAGTCATCACTAGCCTGAGAGAGAGATGGCTGGGTTTTGAGAAAACAGTTGAAAAATGAGACATACTGATATATTCAACACAATTAGTTGTATTAGCAGCCACGGCTTTTCCTTCCAATATTTTGGCTACATATTTTATTTTTAAAAATCCAAATTGTTATAATTACACGTTAACTATCTGACAAGACGGCTGACTGTAGACCTATGAAAAGCAATTATTTTGACATTGATTACTTTCTACACAGGAGCAAAGTATTGTAATTGCAGTTTGCTGGAAGCTATTACAACCTTCTCTGATGTGCTCCCAATTTGGCTGGAGTTAATTAATGGGTGTTGGGGGAGGAGAGGGTGAAGTCAGCATGCAGCTTAACATACAAATTAATTGACATGAAATAAATTAATATGTTTAATTTAAATGTTATTAATTTACCAAACAGAGAGAAACAGGCACATGGTTTGGGGAGCTACGGCATTAGCATCAGCTACAGAAGGATGTCACTGGGTTACCATGGCAACTGCCTCATTAGGCTTCCAAGGGACGCCAGAACATCGCATGGGGCTGAGGAGCAGTGGGCAGAGGATTCCGAACATCAAACGGGAAATCAGAAATATCAACTAAAACCAAGCAGTGCTTTGAGGATGGGATTCGGAGTAAGCTGTTTATCTGCAGGTGACCTGGGCGCTAGCCTGCAGGCAGTGTTTGAAATCCAACAGGCCATCCTTTAGATAAGGTGTTTGCCCTGGGAGAAGCAGGTGCACCGTAGGATGTCAAGACGGTTTCTTATGCCCAGATGCTTCATCCTGGCTTGAGCCTCCCATTCTTTTTACATGCAGTTCCATCTTCCTGGATGGACCATTCTGAGACTTTCTTTATGTGCTTCACCTTGTATGCCTGTTTCATTAATAAGTCTCAGCTCGATGTCACTTCCTCCAGGAATTGGAATATGCATTTCAATGAGAACTGTAGGAGATTCATACGCACATTAATGGTGATGAAACACTGATACACACCAGTGCTTCCCGAGAGTGTGGCAAATGGCAGGCAGTCAACAAACATTTTAAAATCAGGTCTTCCCTTTATATCTAAACATCGTCCCTGCCTCAGGTAGCATAGGTGAATCCAGAAGAAGCAGCAGGTGGACCATCATTTATTAATGTGGTTAAACAGGCTGTCTATCCATGCATGATGCTGAGATGGGATTTGGAGCTCTACAGAGACTTAAGCACTACAGAGACTTAAATCTTTGCTGTGTCACTCTATGGCCTCAGGAAACTTACTTAACTGGCTTGTGCCTCAGTTTTGTCATCTATAAAATGGGGATACTAGCTCATCCATCCATTTAACTGTTACTTGAGCATCAGCTATGTGCCACTCCCTATATCAAGCACTTGGAATCAACAGTGACCAGGACGACAAAAATTTCTATCCTCTTGTTGTGAAGATCAAATGAAATTATGAATATAAAGGATGTAGCCTGGGACACAGGGAAGGTTCAATACATTATCATTCTTATTCTCTCAGTTCAGTTCAGTTCAGTCGCTCAGTAGTGTCCGACTCTTTGCAACCCCATGAATCACAGCACGCCAGGCCTCCCTGTCCATCACCAACTCCTGGAGTTCACTCAAACTCATGTCCATCAAGTCAGTGATGCCACTTTAAATACCTTTTTCCTGCCTACAACACATATTCTTTGCTTGTTCAAATGGAGTTGCATAGTCATAACTGTGGTCTGTCTTGCTGGCATAAGCTGAAGGTGAGCTCAGTTGTGGGAAGAATGGAGATCAATCCTCCATAGTATAGCTCCACACTCTTAACACTCAGTTGAAGAGTATAGCTAAAGGATGATTTCTTTTCTTTTGTTTTTTGTAAATACAAGTAACCATAATGCAGAAGATCCACTAGAGAGGTAAGATGGAGCCAAATTTTTAGAAAGAATTAGAACCATCCAACATGGTAGCCACTTGCCATACATTACCCATATGGGCTATTTAAATTTAACATAATTTAATAAAAAATTTAATATAATAAAAATTAAATCTAAAACTCAGCTCCTCAGTTGCACTAGCCATATTTCAAATGTTCAGTGGCCATATGTGGCTAACAGCTACCATATTGAACAGTACAGATATAGAAATTCCTATCATTGCAGAAAGTTTTGTTGGCTAGCACTGGTCTACAGCCATGTTTCCCCAACTTGAATATGCATATGAAATCCTGAGAGCCTGTTAAAATGCAGATTCTGATTGAATAGGTTTGCCTTGGAGCTC
Source organism: Bos indicus x Bos taurus (assembly GCF_003369695.1). Taxonomy (NCBI): domain Eukaryota; kingdom Metazoa; phylum Chordata; class Mammalia; order Artiodactyla; family Bovidae; genus Bos; species Bos indicus x Bos taurus. The sequence continues at coordinate 52,902,924 of NC_040091.1, forward strand.
AGAATTTTTGCATTTCTACTCCTAGATGATGCTAATCATGCTGGTCTATACTTCAAGAAGAGAATATACATTGTTATAATGAAGACACAGAGTCAGAAAGATAAGGAATTTCCAAATCTTATTAAGACAATTCTCAGTAAAATTCCCTCAGAGTATGACTTATTAAGCATTTGACCAGTAATCTTCTGTTGATAAGTAGTGTAAATTGCGGTCTTCAGAGGAGCAGTAAGAATATAATGATGACTGCTGAGTGAGATATATAATGTTCATATTCTTGACCACCTCAATCTCTCCAAATTCAAATCCAGAAAAACCTCTTCCAGCATGGACCAACTCACCAATGGCCTGTTCTGCTCAAAATTTCAGAAGGAACTTGGTTCAGAAAAACTTAGTGGAAATACAGGGAAGTTATTCCAAATGATATTAACCTAAGACAAAGAAGATATGCTCTGATCTGACCTAATTTTATTTTAGTACACCACCAAAAATATCACTGGGGGTATTGTCTAAGGTTGTTCTTTCCCTCTTTGGCGCCTTAGCCTTCAACCTCAGGTGCATATTATAATTAGCTGGAAATATTGTTTAAAATATGCATTCTTCTGCATAAAAATGTGGTTTATATACAATAGAACACTATTCAGCCATAAAAGAAAATGCCCTCTGCAGCAACAAGGACAAGCCTGGACATTATCATTCTGAGTGAAACGAGTCAGAGCAAGACCAGCACCATATGATGTCACTTACATGTGGAATCTAAAATACGATACAAATGAACTTATTTACAAAACAGAAACAGACTCACAGATTCAGAAAACAAACTTACGATTACCAAAGGGGAAGAGGGAGTGGGATAAATTAGGAGTTTGAAATTAGCAGATACAAACTACTGTATCTGCTCTGCTGCGCAAGCATAGTTACTCAGTCGTGTTCAACTCTTTGTGACCCTTTGGACCCTTAGCTCACCAGGCTCCTCCATCCACTGGGATTTTCAGGCAAGCATACTGGAGTGAATAAAAAGAAGAAGAAGGAAAAAAAAAAAGAATACTGGAGTGAATTGCCATTTTCCTCCTCCAGGGGATCTTTCCATCTCAGGGATCCAATCTATGTCTCCTGTATCTCCTGCATTGCAGGTAGATTCTTTACCCTCTGAGCCATTGAAGGAGCCCAAACTACTATATAGAAAATAGATAAACAACATGGTCTTACTGGATAGTGCAGGGAACTATATTCAATATCTTCCAATAAACCATAAGGGAAAACAACATGAAAAAATTATACATATATACATATACACACACATATACATACACACACATGACTGAATCACTTTGCTGTATACTAGAAAGTAATACACTGTAAATCTACTGTAATTCAATTTTAAAAAAGAATGTTATGTGAAAAAAATTTTTGTGGTTCTAGAACAAAAACAGAAATGCAGATCAATGGATCAGGATAGAAGCTCAGAGACAAACACACAACCTATGATTACCTAATCTATGACAGAAGAAGCAAGAACATATGATGGAGAAAAGACAGTCTCTTCAATAAGTGGTGCTGGGAAAACTGGACAACTACATGTAAAAGAATGAAATTAGAACATTCCCTGACACCATGCACAAAAATAAACTCGAAATCGATCAAAGACCTAAATGTAAAGCCAGACACTATAAAACTCTTAGAGGAAAACATAGGCAGAAGATTCTTTGACATAAATTGCAGTAAGGTCACTTTTTACACACCTACTATAATAATGAAAATAAAAACAAAAATAAACAAATGGGACTTAATTAACTTAAAAGCTTTTGCAGAGCAAAGGAAGCCATCAACAAAATGAAAAGACAACCCTCAGAATGGGAGAAAACATTTGCAAATGAAGCAACTGACAAGAGATTCATCTCCAAAACATACAAACAGTTCATGAAGTTCAGTATCAAAAAAGCAAACAATCCAATCAAAAAATTGGCGGAAGATCTATAAAAATATTTATCCAAAGAAGACATATAGATGACCAACAAAAAAATTTTTGTAATGCATTGTTGACACTCCCAGAGATTGGTTTAATTGATTAGGAGGAGAGTCCAGGAATCTGTCTTTAAGCATCATCCAGTTTATTCCAATGGGCAGCCAGGGTTGAGACCCTCAATTCTGAAAAGCAAGTTTCCTCATACAAATGGGCGGCTCCCTCCTCTGGGTTTATCCTACAACTTGACTACTGCTCTGCTACCCTCCACACTGACAGAGTATGAGATGGATGGCATCACTGATTCAATGGACTTGAATCTGAGCAAATTCCAGGAGATGGTGAAGGACAGGGAAGCCTGGCGTGCTGCAGTCCATGGGGTCGCAAAGAGTCGAACACAACTTAGCAACTGAACTACAGTCCTCCACACTGACAACCTGGGGTCTAACTTGCTTTGAGCTCCACACCTGCTCCAGGAATTCACCTTCCAGTTCTATGTGCTCTGACACCTAGTGAAAAACACCTTCTCCCTCTGATCCCTGCCCCTTGCCAGGTAACCAGTGTCACAGGGAGGGGGACTGAATTGATTTTTCTAAATTAATGACAAGACATGATACAAACTGGATTATTTTTTAAAGAAATAAAGTATCAGTATCTTGACCACTGCCAAGGGATTTGCTGATTTTGTTTGTTTCTTCTTAGTTCCTATGCATGAATATATGGAAGCTTTCAAATACTTTAGATATTTTGAAAGTTTTCTGTTAGCAATATTTTCCATGAGGCTGTCATTTTCATGGCCATCACTTTAAATGTTTGCATAAACTCTCATTTAAATGATTAATCATAATTTATTTCCATGCTGTTGCATGTTGAGGTTGCCTTCAATTTGTCACTGTTGATACACAAAGCTGCAATGAAAGTCTTTCTGTATCAAGCTTTTTCTGAGTCATGGGCTTTACATTTCTGTCTTGTCGTCCCATGCAAATTTCCAGCTTTAGTCATGCCACAACTTCTCTTTGTCGCTGGATCTACATGTCTTAACAAGAGAAGCCAAAGCAGAATTTCCATGGATGTTTTCAGTGGGGGTGCTCTAGGCATTGGGTAAAATGATGCTTTACTGAACGAGATTTCCCTATGCTCTGTAGGAAGTTTGGCATCCTTGTCCCATCCATGAGACGCCAATCATGTCCCTTGTTTATTTACCATGACAACCCAAAGCACCCCTTCTCTGTGGCCTGAGAAGCCAGGGTTTGTTGACCCCTGCACATTGCCCAGTGGGTTCTGTCTTGCTTTCTCAGACTCTAGTCAGAGTCCCTCAGGGGAGAATCTCAACAAAAGAGGCTTTAAGAGTTGGCCACACATATAGGATCAGCTCTAACCCCCACCCAGGCAGGCACCCTCATTCTCACTCACCCACCTCTCTTTCCAGCATCTTTGAGTTTGGCTTTTGGCCACTCCATTATACCCACTTTTGCTTTTGTGTTTTTTGGTCACACTGTGTGGCAAATGGGATCTTAATTCCTTGACTAGGGATCAAATCCATACCCTCTGCATTGGAGGCACAGAATCTTAACCATCTGACCGCCAGGGAAGTCCCACTATTCCTTTTTTAGAAGACGGTTTCCTTTACACCTTTCCTTAATTTTTCCTACACTGACATCTCCTCCTGCATCTTCTCTTATGCAATCCACATGCAGGACACTTTCCAGCCAGTATCCAGCATAGTCTATGGGTTAAGATTACAAACTCAAAACTTGGGTTTTAATCCCTCCTTGAACATTTTCTAGTTTGTCACCCTAGGCAAGGAGGGTATTTGAGGCCCAGAGAGGCACATTTCCTCATCTGTAAGACAGAATGATGATACTAATAAAACCTCATTGGGAGCTGGTTGAGGAATGGGCTTAAAAGTCATCAAGATACCTCAGAGTGGAAGTGGGATTTAAACCCAAGGCAGTTACAAGAAAAACATCAGTATCTTTCCACCAAACTAGTTCACCTATCTTTCATGAAAATATGGAAATCTTTTTTATGTTACACCATCATTAACTATTTAAGCCATTTGGAAGAAGAATATTGGGGCTTCCCTGGTAGCTCATATGGTGAGGAATCTGCCTGCAATGCAGGAGACCTGGATTCAAACCCTGGGTCCAGAAAATCCCCTGAAGAAGGAAATGGCAACTCCAGTATTCTTGCCTGGAGAATCCCACAGACAGAGGAGCCTGATGGGCTGCTGTCCATGGAGTCACAAAGAGTCAGACACCGAGGGATGGTATGGGGAGGGAGGCGGGAGGGGGGTTCGGGATAGGGAACACGTGTACACCCGTGGCGGATTCATGTTGATGTATGGCAAAACCAATACAATATTGTAAAGTAATTAGCCTCCAATTAAAATAAATAAATTCATATTTTTAAAAAAAATTATACTTTTACTTTCAAGATTGGAAATAACAATCTTGAGAGATGTAAAGAGAACAGTTCTGTGTTTACACTACCTGTATAAGGAGTGCTGAGGTCTTTGCTTTTCAGTTACAAATACAATGATATAGAAATGCGATATCACATGACATTTGAAATCCAGAGTTTGTTTGTTGCTTCAAATAAAAGAGTTTTATAATGTACTCCTCTATTTTCAAGACCTGTACTCTGTATGGGTCAAAGACTTCTTGATAATCAAGATTGCTATCACTCATTCTGTCCTTGCAGTTCTCTTATAATTGCAGCCTTCGGGCTAACATTTAGACAAAGCTTACAATGGATTTGCAAAGGTGAAGTTATTGAAAAAGATTTTAAACCACTCAGATTAGATATAAACACCATGACTGAATTTAATAAACTGGAGGAAAAGAAAAGTCAATTTTTGTCATGTATTATATAAAGAAATAGCTAGAAAGAATGTGTGTTCATGCCACACACACACACCATGATCCAAGTTATTATGCAGTCCCACCTACCCCCACCATCACTCAAAACGATGTGAAATCAATTGTCATCGTCTCTCTATTTACCAGGGGTAGCATGGGTAGCCTCGCTGACAGTGATGCTTATCCAGCGAATAGACAATCGCAATGCACCTGAGGAAGCTGGGCCAAAAAACAAAGAAAAGCATGTTTATTCACTTCCCATTTCCTCTTGGAGAATATCAACCCCAGAGAAAACCATTTCCAGTTTACATCTCATGATTGCAAATACTTCCTGAATTTCTATTTGGAATGCAGCCCTTGGAACAAACTGGCTTTCCTCAAGAAATGTGAAGTCTATCCCCTCCAAAGCTTGAGGTGTGATGAGACGCTGGCCACCAGGATACCTTGCTTGGTCCTTCAACATGATTACTGCATCTAAATTTTCCCTTTCAGAATTTGAAAAGAATATCCAGGCATTGATCTCAGCATAGATGCTGGTTATTTCCTGATCTTGTGGTTTTATGGTAATGGTTCTCAAACTCAGTATCAGATCACCTGGGAAACCTGAAAAAGATACAAGTAGCTTCTCCCCTACTTCAACAAGTCTGGTGCCCACATTCTTCCTTGGCTATCAAGGTGATTTTGATACACATCAAAGTTTGGGAACTACTACCGTAAGTCATTAAACTGCTAAGCTCCTCCAATTGTTGCACATATCCATGCTCAGTCGCTTCAGTCATGTCTCACTCTTTGCACCCCATGGACTATAGCCCACCAGACTCCTCTGTCCATGGGATTCTCCAGGCAAGAATACTGGAGTGGTTTGCCATTTCCTCCTCCAGGGGATCTTCCCAACCCAGGGGTCAAATCTGATCTTCTTCTGATATCAAATCAGATAATGCACTGAATGTGGATTCTTTACCCACTGAGCCATCAGGGAAGCCTCGTCAAACTGTTGTGTGCATACATATCACCTGGGAATGGAGTTAAAGTGCAGCCTGTGATCCAGCATGCTAAGGGAAGATTCCAGAGTCTGCATTTCTAACCACTCACGGGGGAAGCAGTGCTGCTGATCCACGGTCCACATTCTCCACTCAGGATGATTTTGCCCATCCCCCTCCCCTGAAAGGGGACATTTGGCAATATTTGGAGACATTCTGGGTTGTCAGAATTGGTGGGGAGACTGGCATCTAGTGGGTACAGTTGGTTTTGTTGTTTAATCACTAAGTCATGTCAGCTCTCTGTGACTCCATGGACTGGAGCCTGCCAAGCATCTGTGTCCATGGGATTTCCCATGCAAAGAATGCTGGAGTAAGTTGCCATTTCCTTTTTCCAGGGGCTCTTCCTGATACAGGAATTGAAACCTCCTCTCCTGCATTGGCAGGCAGGTTCTTTACCACTGAGCCACCTGGGAACGCCAGTGTGTATGATGCTGAATATCCTTCAATGAACAGGACATCCCCTCATCCCACCCCTGCCTAACCAGGAATTGTACAGCTCAAAAGATCAATAGAGTTAAGATTAAGAAACCCTACTCAAGGATATATACACTTAAAAAGAAAAAAAAATGGTAGGAAACCAGGCTCATAAAAGAGAATTAAAATAGCAAAGTCACCTCTTTGCTTAACTAGAAGAAACAGTAAAATGAACATCTTCTCTCAGAGTTGCAGCCACAGAAGGATTTGTGACTTACAGAATATAAAAAGAAACCTACATGTTTGCCCCTCAGGTTCTGAAGTCTCAGACACCTAAAGGAAAAGTGACAAGTTCTGCCAACCATCAGCATTCTTATAAAAGCCTACTGTTTTTGGATTCCAGACAATGGTCTACATTTTTTACTTTCCACCCAGATATTGCAAAATCATGTATACTCACAGAGGAAAAACTCTCCTGTAAATCAGATTTTTAATGGTACTGCTGACTCAGTTAATTAAAACCAAAATTTAAGGAAGGATAAGTACATGCTGAAATGGTTAGATAGCACCAATGACTTAACGGACATGAATCTGAGCAAATTCTGAGAGACAGTGAAGGACAGGGAAGCCTAGCGTGCTGCAGTCCATGGGGTCACAGAGAGTCTGACACAACTTAGTGAGTAAACAATGACACAGTACATGAAGGTGAATTATCTTGCTTTTCCTGAATTGTTCTAAGAAATAAACTGGACCTTCACTGTGGATATCCAGCATAGTATATCCAGACTTCACTGCTAAATTTCACAAAGCAGTTTGCTAGTTACCTTGACACATTTAGTTTTATAGCAGTTTTACAGGGTCTGGAGTCCTCAACCATTTTACAAAGAAATGATACTGTCTGTTCAGCCTGTCCAAGTGTGAAAACAGGCTCTGTCTATAGGTCTGGTGATGAGGTGAGATGAGATGGGGAGAAAAGGAGTGGATAGCCAGCCCGAGATATTCCAAGAAGCTCCTGCCCAAGTTGGTGTATAGCCCAGAGAAAGAGATGGGTGTGGACAACTTTGGGACATAACCCTCTGCCCTTGTCCCCATCCTGCTAATTAGAATAACATGAAGAAGAGATTTCATGGCAGCAGAAAAAGAGTTAGACCAGAAGACTCTGGAAAATACCTTCCAATCAAGAGTAGGGCAACATGGCACCATGGGATCAACCAGAGTGGAAACCACATTAACCCGCTCAGTAGTCCATGTAGATGAAAAGCTCTGAAGGAGAGTTCTCAGCTACTCCATGGTGCATATGTTCTTGGCACCACCTGTTGGCTGGAGGAGGTCATGCTGGATGAAGTCATGGTGGTCATGGTGGAGGAAAGGGAACCTTGGCTGAGGTGTGTCTATAGAAGCTTAGGAGTAAGAAGGGTTGATATTTAAAGAAGGGAGAATGGTCAGAAGACTGGTCACAAATATCCCCAGATGTGCTGTGCACAGTCTTCAAGATCTGGTTTGAATGTCTCTGCTTAACTTTCCCAAGAACAATGATGGTTTCCTCATTTGCATTCCCATTTGTATTCTTGGTACATGGCTAGATCATACAGTTTATCACAGGCACCAAACTTCAGTGTATGTGTGTGTAGATTGCGGGCTCTGGGTGGGAAAGCCTTGTACTTTTACTCACCTTTGAGCCTACCCCAGTGGCTATCTCAATGGCCAATGGCCAATAAGTATTTCAACAAAGTGATGTCTCAGAGATAGGAGAAGGGATAAGAACAGCCACAGGCTGTGTGAAACTCACTGAAAAATCAGACCCAAAGGTCTAGTGGACCCATGGGGAAGTCATCTGTTGTTTCTGATCATTCTTTCTTCCCTTTGGTAACCCTGCTTGCATGCTAAGTTGCTTCAGTCGTGTCTGACTCTTTGCGACTCTATGAACTCTAGCCCACCAGACTCCTCTGTCCATGGGATTCTCCAGGCAAGAATACTGGAGTGGGTTGTCACACCCTCCTCCAGAGGACTTTCCCAAGCCAGGGATCAAACCCACATCTCCTGAGGCTCCTGCACTGCAGGTGGATCCTTTTATCGCTAAGCCACTGGGGAAACCCCTTTGGCCATCCTACCTCCTCCTTAATTTTCTGTGGAGGAGCACCTAGATATCAGTCAATATGGCCCAAAGAGGAACTTCATTCTCTCTAGATCTGAGGAAAGGGCACATGACCCAAGCCTGGTCAATGGGGCATTCTGTCCTCCTGGGCTCATATTCAAATATGGACCCATAATCCAAGTAAATCAGCAAACCTTAAATCTGGGTTTTGTTAGAATTCCTCTTTCTGCTGGGATTGCTGTCTATAAAGGTGTTACTATGTTCTCCTCTATGGAGAACCTGCTTGAAGATAAAGATGAAGGCAGCATGAAGCAGGACAGAGCTGAGACTGTGGAGAAACCAAGTCCTAAAGGTGTTGGCAAGTCCCAGCAAACCACTCTGTCTGTTCACAGACCTCTATTTACATGAACCAAAACCTTTCTTTTGAACTCTGCTTACAATTAGTATATACTGAGTATATACTCTAATCCAATGGGGTGCTTCTAAAGGACCCCAAAACAAGGCAAGGTCTGGTCATTCTTCTCTTGCCATTGGCTACAGGCCACCAGTCAAAACCCTGAGCTGCACCCTAATCAGACAGGGATGTATAATACAGCCATAGTCCATGGGGTTGCTAAGAGTCGACACAACTGAGCGACTTCACTTTCACTTTTCAGTTTCATGCATTGGAGGAGGAAATGGCAACCCACTCCAGTGTTCTTGCCTGGAGAATCCCAGGGATGGGGGAGCCTGGTGGGCTGCCGCCTATGGGGTTGCACAGAGTTGGACACGACTGAAGCGACTTAGCAGCAGCAGCAGCAGCACACCCCCCACCAAGGCCTCACGCTGTCATTTAAAGGTCTATTAGTGTGTGTCACTATTCCTTGACACACTAAGTCAGCAACTGCAACAAGCTTGATGGTTTTCTCTACTTGGTTACATATTCAACCTATAGGGTAAGCAGTAGAGTTCAGATAAGAGAAGAACAGAACTATCAGATCCAATCTACTGGGATTTTCTTTTGTTGATATATTTCACCCTTCTGGCCAAAACAGACACACAGAGGCACAGATTCTAATATTATTGAAACAACAGGCAGCCTTTATCAGGAGTTGTTGTTCAGTTGCTAAGTCATATCCAACTCTTTGCAATCCCATGGACTATACGTAGCATGCCAGTCTCCTCTGTCCTCCATTATCTTCTGGAGTGTGCTCAAATTCTAGTTCCTTGAGTCGGTGATGCTATCTAACCATCTCATTCTCTGTTGTCGCCTGCTCCTCTTGCCCTCAATCTTTCCCAGCAGCATGGCCTTTTCTGATGAGTCAGCTCTTCGAATCAGATGGTCAAAGTATTGGAGCTTCAGCTTCAGCACCAGTCCTGCCAATAAATATTCAGGATTAATCTCCTTTGGGAGTAACTGGTTTGATCTCCTTGAAGTCCAAGGGACTCTCAAGAGTCTTCTCCAGCACCACAATTCAAAAGCATCAATTCTTTAGTGCTCAGTCTTCTTTATGGTTCAACTCTCACATCCTTACATGACTACTGGAAAAACTATAACTTTGACTATATGGACTTTTTTGGCAAAGTGCTATCTCTGCTTTTTAATATGCTGTTTAGGTTTGGTACAGCTTCTACGTTTCCCCCTTATATTTGCCATGAACTGATAGGACCAGATACCATGATCTTAGTTTTCTGAATGTTGAGTTTCAAGCCAGCTTTTTCACTCTCCTCTTTCACCCTCATCAACAAACTTTAGTTCCTCTTCATTTTCTGCCATTAGAGTAGAGTGGTATCATCTGCATATCTGAAGTTGCTGATATTTCTCCTGAAAATCTTGATTCCAGCTTGTGATGCATCCAACCTGGCATTTCACATGATGTATTCTGCATAAGTTAAATAAGCAGGATGACAGTATACAGTTATCACACTCCTTTCCCAATTTTGAACCAATTGTTCTATGTCCAGTTCTAACTGTTGCTTCTTCACCTGCATACAGGTTTCTCAGGAGACAGGTAAGGTGATCTGGTACTCTCATCTCTTTAAGAATTTTCCACAATTTGTTGTGATCCACACAGTCAAAGGAGGAGTGATTCTAATTATACCAACACATCTGGAACATGGCAACTAATAAACTGTTTGGGGTGTGTGATATTTTTCAAGCATCCAATATAGATTTTAAAAACATGTTAAATAAAACAAGTCATTCATAAGCTGTAAGTCTGCAAGTAAGAATGAAGTTTTTCTTGGCCTTTTGTGGGTCATTACTAATTAATTCTATAATGAGAAAGTGCTTTTCAAACTTAAAATGTCACATATGCATAAATTATCATGACTATCAAATTATAGTCACTATTGTTAGTTCTATAGTATTGCTCAAAAGGATAAGAGCCTCAAGTTTACATTTAGAGATTAATACTTTCTGTCTTTATGTCTTTACTTTCCTTGTCAGTAAGTTTTGCCTAGAAGCAAATATCATCACATCAGAACATCAGATCAGCCACTGTGTGCTGGGCCATAAGCTATTGAAACAAACTCCACGTGGAATATCAGTTCAGTTCAGTCACTCAGTCGAGCAAGACTCTTTGCAATCCCATGGACTGCAGCACACCAGGCTTCCCTAAGATAGGCAAAAAAAAAAAAAGGAATAAAAGCCAGTAGTACAGCCAGATCAGACACATGAAAAAGTTTTTGACTCGCCCCACTTGCATCAAATCAGAATCCCTCCACTCTCCTCTGTTGCAAGATTATGCATCATTTTGTTCTTGTTTAGTCGCCAAGTTGTGTCTGACTCTTTTCGACCCCATGGACTATAGCACTCCAGGGCTCCCTGTCCTTCACTGTCTCCCAGAGTTTGCTCAAATCCATGTCCATTGAGTCGGTGATGCCATCTAACTATCTCATCCTCTGTCACCCTTTGTCCTCCTGCCTTCAATCTTTCCTAGCATCAGGGTTTTTTTCCAATGAGTTGGCTTTTTGCTATCAGGTAGCCAAAGTATTGGGAGAAGGCAATGGCACCCCACTCCAGCACTCTTGCCTGGAAAATCCCATGGACAGAGGAGCCTGGTGGGCTGCAGTCCATGGGGTCGCTAAGAGTCAGATATTCCTGAGCGACTTCACTTTCACTTTTCACTTTCATGCATTGGAGAAGGAAATGGCAACCCACTCCAGTGTTCTTGCCTGAAGAATCCCAGGGATGGGGGAGCCTGGTGGGCTGCCGTCTATGGAGTCTCATAGAGTCAGATACGACTGAAGCGACCTAGCAGCAGCAGCAGCCAAAGTATTGGAGCTTCAGAATCAGTCCTTCCAATGAATATTCAGGGTTGATTTCCTTTAGGATTAACTTGTTTGATCTTGCAATCCAATGGGCTCTCAAGAGTCTTCTCCAACACCACAATTGGAAAGCATCAGTTCTTCAGCACTCAGCTTTCTTTATGGTCGGACTCTCACAGGCACGTGAAATATTTAAAGATATTAGTGTTGGAATGAGAGATCATCTGTGTGTGTGTGTGTGTGTGTGTGTGTGTGTGAAAGAGATAGAGAGAAAATGATGGAGCAAAAGAAGAGAGATTTGTTGCTCTAATCTCCTCTACAAGTAGAATTTCTTTCCTATAATAATAACCTCAGTAAACTGCTCCTAACTCAGCTTATCTGTGGAAATGAGTCTTCTCATCAAACCTCAGGGAAAATCTTTCTATGAGGTGTTCATCTGTGTGATGAAGTGGACTCTTCCCAATTACACACCCTGTTTTGTTGTTAAAAGTCTTGTGAACACAAATGTCAGTATAGGGGTTAAGCAAGTTCATTTAGTTTTGTTTGCCGAATTTTTATTAGGGTTTCTTTTTGCAGTGCTTTTGATAATCAGTTAAAATCAACTAAAAGGTAAGAAAATACGTATAATCTAAATGAGTGAGGGAGAAGAGATGGAAACTCTGCTAGGAAAATGTGCATCCGAAGTTGTGGCAGCTTGGTCCAAGGTTGATGAAGGGAGGAACAGAGATGCCTGGGAAGAAAGAGGAAGGGGACAGGCAAGATGGGAAAGTTTCCTAAGAAAATGGGTTTTTGTTTCTTGGGGGTTTTTTAGGCAAAAGGAATGCTCCTTCCTCTATAGTCTCACTTCCTTACCTTGATTGTAACTTCATTACTACTTTGCACAGTTACTTGTATGAAATTTACCATAACTGAGTGGGATGCTTGTGTGGACAAAAAGTTCCTGGAGACCTAAGGCCATGTTGATATGGGAAGTACTCAGTGGATACATAACCACGTTCCTCTAGGGAGGAGCCATCTGCCCTCTATCTCCATTCCAGTCTGATTCTGGTATGTTTCCATTCCACAGAGTTTCCAACCACTGGAATTATTCATTTGTTCATTCATGCAGAGAGTTTGTGCCTTCTGAGTGCCAGGCACTGAACTTGGCCTCAGACAGTGCTTGGAAAGTCACAACTATTCCAGGCACAGGCAGCTACAGGCAGCATCCATCTTCCCACCTCTAGATGCTCAGGAACAACAGGTCAGTTGAACCAACTGGCTAGAGATCAAATTAAAACCTGGAGCTTCTGGAGGACAATCCAACTCAGCTGGTGAGCTGGCTTCTCTCTAGGCTCTGTTCTGCGTGACTCATTTCATCCCACACTATTTATGGACCACCTACTATGTCCCAAGCAACTTTCTAGGCAGTGGGGGTACAAGAGAGAACAAATAAAAAACAAGCCCCAAAACTCTGCCCTCACAGAGCTTACCTTCTAGAGGGAGTGAATGCATGTGCATTCTCAGTCACCTCCAACTCTGCAACCCCATGGAACACAGCTCCCCAGGCTCCTCTGTCCACGGAATTTTCCAAGCAAGAATACTGGAGTGGGTTGCCATTTCTTCCTCCAGGGGGTTTTCCTGACCCAGGGATCGAACCCATGTCTCCCACATTTCCTGCAATGGCAGGCAGATTCTTTACCACTCAGCCACCTGGGAAGTCCCCTAGATGGAGACAGGAAGATAAACAGGACTTCCCTGGTGGTCCAGTGGTTAAGACTTCTCCTTCCAATGCAGGGAGTGTGAGTTATATCCGCAGTCGGGGAGCTAAGATCCCACCTACCTTGGGACCAAAAATCCAAAACATAAAACAGAAACAATATGGTAACAAATTCAATAGAGACTTTAAAAACAAACAAAAACTTTTTTTAAAAAGTATGAAACAACTACTTGTTAGCCAGTGGTAAGTGCTAACAACTTCTCTGAGCCTCAGTTTCCTCATCTGTCAAATGGGGATAATAATGGGATCACAGGAATATCGCAGGACTAAATGAGTTGATTCACAGACAGCATTTTGATTTCTGCCTGGGTCATACATGCTCAATAGATGTCAGCCATCAGTGATCATTACTCTGGCCACCGCCCAGCATTCAGGTGGCCATAGCTTAGCAACAGTGCGTAGCTTCCGTATAGTCTTGGCAACAGTGCTTGGCACCCACGCACCCAGCCGTGACAGCTCTGGGTGAAGATAAATCACGCTTTGTTTGGGCTCGACAAGTGGAAACAGAACACTAACACAGTCTTCTCCCATGCTGGAAAAAATCCACACAGCATGTGCAACCCTCCTTCAGATTAGTGGGGGAATAGATTAGGACACAATGAAGGGTTTTAGTCAAGAGCACAAGCGCTGATTTTAACCCAATAGAGCCTCTGAATCCAGTGAGGCATCAGGGCAGAAGAGCACACACTCTGCATATTCAGGTCAGACATGCCTGCTTTATGTCTTAGTTGACCACTTACTTGGTAAAGTGACTTGAGGAAGTCGTTTTTCCCCTCCAGCCTATAAAAATAGGCTAAGAAAATGCACAGGTTCAAAGTGAAAAGAAATGCATGTGTGTGGAATATGTTGTTTAGTTGCCAAGTTGTGTCCAACTCTTGGCAAGCCCATAGACTACAACCCACCAGGCTTCTCTATCCACAGAATTCTCCAGGCAAGAACACTGGAGTGGGTAGCCATTCCCTTCTCCAGGAGATCTTCCCAAGCCAGAGATCAAACCTGGGTCTCTTGCACTGCAGGCAGATTCTTTACTGGCTGAGTCACCAAGGACCCCAGAATACAGTAAGAGCTCAATTAATGTAGGTTGCCCCTTCAACTCTCCTAAGAAGGAGAAAGAGTTTCTACACTGCAATTGCACACACTGTACAAGTTGCTTTGTGACCTAGACTTGAGTCAGAAGGTAAATGTTTACAGACACATATTGAGGCTACGGAGTCTTCTGTAGAGAAATAAGAGTGAAACTAAGCAGTAAAGGGGCTTCCCTTGTGGCTCAGTTGGTAAAGAATCTGGCTGCAATGCAGGAAACCTGGGTTTGATTCTTGGGTCAGGAAGATCCCCTGGAGAAGGAAATGGCAACCCACTCCAGTATGCTTGCCTAGAGAATCCCATAGACAGAGGAGCCTGCAAGACTACAGACAATGGGGTCACAAGAGTCGGACACGACTTATTGACTAAACCACCACCACCAAGCAGTAAAGACATAAAAGTCTTGAGGATGGCATTTGTGACAGAAGATTCCTGGGAAACAGGTTGAAAAAGCCCCCAAGGCTCTGCCTCCGATAGGCCAAACATTCTTGAGAGAAGTAGAAGAGATGTGATCTATTTTTGCAAGCATATTACCTACTCCTGAGAAGGAAAAGGGAAGACACATGTTCTACGTGCCTTCCACCAGACTGACAAGAAATAGACCAGAAAAGCTGCCAACTCCTCACAAGAAGACATTTTTTAAAGAAATTAAGAGAGACAAGCTCGATCAAGATAAGCTAGTTCCAAAACTCTGCCAAAGCAGTAAAGTCATTTTTATTCATGATAACTGCCTTAGAATAAC
This sequence comes from Bos indicus x Bos taurus, assembly GCF_003369695.1. Classification (NCBI taxonomy): domain Eukaryota; kingdom Metazoa; phylum Chordata; class Mammalia; order Artiodactyla; family Bovidae; genus Bos; species Bos indicus x Bos taurus. The sequence continues at coordinate 52,918,124 of NC_040091.1, forward strand.
CCAGAAAAGAAAACCCCAAGTGCACACACAAAAATTACTGCACTTATTTTTAATTCAATCAGAGTAGCATGAGAGCAAACCCCAGTTTCTCTGTTTGTTTTCTGGATCTTCAAAGAAACCATAGGTTTGGGGGAATTGTATAAAATATGCACACTCAGCAGATACTAGCTCTGAGAGGCTACTGGGAAACGAAGGCCATTAACACAAGGACAAAGGTGTAGGGGAAGCAAAACCACGTAAAATATGTTTGGGGAAATAGCTGGTGGAAGCCTGTAGGAGGAAACTAGGAAAATGCATCCCAAAGGAGATGTCCTGACAATTCATGGAGGGTCCACCTTGGTCCACCTTATCAATGGGCCCCAAGCATTGACCTTCTGGGAGTCAGGAAGCCTGAGCTGAACCTGTACCTCTGATCTCTGGTTATGGAACCCCAAGTACGTCACCATAGTCAGCTGTTCCTCAGTTTCCTTATCTGTAAAATGGGTATAACATTTACCCTTGAAGGGCTTCCACAGGGTCTTGTTCCTAAAAAATGCTTTGTGAGCCAGAATCCTGTGTGAGGGTTAGGTCACACATAGGGAGATACACTTGCATTCTCCTTGGTACGACATGGAGTATGTGTAAAGTTGACATGTGCAGCAAGTTAATCTCAGAGCCCTGAATTGTCCTTTTCATTTAACACCGGGCTTTGGCAACACTTCCTGCTTTGGGAGAGAAGAGACATAAACATCCCACCCCGAGATGTTCAGAGCTGAGATGTGCTCTCATTAGCATGCCTGGAAACCCCGCTAGCCTAGCAACAAGACTCAGAACTATCACACTCTTCAAGGGAATCTAAAATATGACACAAATGAACTTAGCTACAAGACAGAAACAGACTCAGAGATAACTTGTGGTTGCCAAGAGGGAGGGAGAGGGCTGGACTGGGAGTTTGGGGCTGGTAGATGTAAATTATTACATTTAGAATGGATAAACAACATGGTCCTAATGTATAACACAGAGAACTATTCACTATCCTATAATAAACTATAATGGAAGAGAGTATTTTTAATGTCTAAAAAATATGTACGTACTACTGTAAATCTTGTTATAAATCATTTCAGACATAGTATTAATCCAAGAACACTGTTTAGTTACAGATTAAATAGGGGCTCAGTGGTAAAGAACCCACCTGTCAATGCAGGAGATTCAAGAGATGCAGGTTCAATTGCTGGGCTGGGAAGATCCCCTGGAGAAGGGAATGGCAGCCCACTCCAGTATTCTTGCCTGGAGAATCCCCATGGACAGAGGAGCCTGGTGGGCAACAATCCAGAGGGTCTCAAAGAGTCAGACATGACTGAGCACACATGCAAATATTTAAAGAGGAACATAATAATGTAACTGAAAAAAAATGAATTATTTTATATTTTGTATTTAGTATACGCACTGTATTTACTATGCTTTCACTTATTTAAAGAAATGTTAATTATTTCTTATAAATATTGTTTTCCTCTTAATGAAAAAAAGGGGAGAAGGACATAGACCACTCAAGTTTGGGGGCATTCAGCCCTACATTTCAGACCTCAGAGGTCCCCATGTTGTCTCTGGTCATGTGGAGGTAACTTCTAGGGAGGCCCTGCATCCCAGAGTGGTGGAAAGATCCTGGAATCCATGGGGTCAGACCCCCTCACTGAATCACATGGCAGCTGCCAGAGCATGAGGACAGGATTTTAACTCAATGGGCCTAATTTTCCTCCTCTGTAACATCTCACCATGAACCCTACCTACCTCCAAGGGTTTCATAAAATCACAGATGTAATGCACTTGGACTCATTAAATAATTTAGAACAATAGGGAACCACTAAAGGGTATTGCCAGAGCCACCTAGGCCTGCAGAGAGAATGCTGATCTTTGTTCTTAGAAGCTTTTCAAAGCCCTTCCCAATAGACAGGGCCCTCAAGGAGACATTCCTGGCCTCTTTGGCCCTCGTTTTAAGACAAAAAAAAAAGATTAAGGAGAGAGAAAAGTCTAGTGACTCAAAAATATTTTTTTTTCTGTCAGCACACACATACTATTGGCCAGAAGTAGTAAAATATAATTATCATAATATGTTTTCTCAAAGGTTGGTTTTTATATCTTCAACTGTGTTAAAAAGTGAATTTTATCCACATCAAGAAATAACTTGAAAAGTGTAAAAAGGGGAAAGAGATTATAGCAAAATCAATATTAGCAAGAGTGAAATTGCAGGACTAGAGGCAATAAAAACCTTTCCTAAACCAAGGAAAGAGATCTCCTCGTAAAATTATAATAAATTACTTTAGTTTTATCACTTGGTAAATTGCTTGAATATTAGTATCACTGAGGCTACATTTCCTTTCAACCAAAGAATGCATTTCGGCCTTGGCTCTGGTACAAATAAGATTAGGGTGGCATCATCCTGACAGTGCTATCTTATTAACTTGTAAGGAGCTCATTATTTTAAACACAACCCCACTTTCTTGCCATCTCAGACTTTCCTCCAAGATGTCATTTTTATTTAGATGCTGCATCCTGGTCCTTCTAGCAAGATTATTTATGGACATCGATTGTTGAATCTCGTCCTTCCAGCAAAATTATTTATGGACATCGATTGTTGGATTTCACATCATTTTCATGTGCTACACGATACTACTCTTCCTTTATTTACCCCCCAACCATTTAAAAATGTAAAAAAATTTTCTCAACATACAGGCTAAAATTTTTCTCACAACCAAGAAGCAGGGAATGAGCTGGATTGGACGTCCCAGCTGGAATCTCCTGATCTGCCCCAATTCTTCTGAAATCATCGCCACTCTGACCTTGCAGAAGGGTCCACAGCTAGGTGTCCAGGTATCTGTCCTCTGCCTGTAACCCTGGGTGGTCCTGGGATAGCTCGGTGTCCTTACACATCTCTGACATTTTGACAGGTGATTCTTTCTTGTCTGACTCAGAATGATAATATTTTTATTATTATTATAAATTATTAATTTTTTCATAAGACATTTAGCTTTTCAGATTTATTTTTAGATTGGAGGATAATTGCTTTGCAATGTTGTGTTGGTTTCTGCTATGCAACAACATGAATCGGCCATAGGTATTTAAAAAACAGACATTCACAAAGAGACCTAAGATCAGAATGTGGTATGAAGGACAAAATGCTGGCCTTGAGGAGAACTGCATTGTTCTTACAGTTAACTTTGAAGGATTTAGAATGAGACACTGGGGGACCATTAATTCTTTATAAGCCCATGTTTACATTAAAAACAAAAACAAATGCAATGACAGAATGATAACACTTCTAAGCTCTATCTCCTGCACCCTCATCTAGATGACTCTGAGGTTCCTTAGTGTCTCAGATTGTCCAGAAAATCCTAGATTGCATTGAATAATGACAGTAGTCACAACCTGGCATTCAGCCTTCCTCTGCTGTAAAATTCTAACTCTTCACTGCGGTTTAGTGAAAAGGATGCAGATGGTGGGCTGGCAGGGTAGAGAGTTGTCATGAGAAAGAAATGGGAAAATTGCAAAAAGTAACTACAAAATAATCTTTCAAAGCAGAGCTACCCGGTACAGTGTAATGCAAGAGCAGACAACCCACATTCCTGAGGCCCAAGGGAGCTTTGCTAACACTGCCATTGTTGGCAGGTACCATGCTTGAACCAGAATTCACTGGGCCAATCCCAGGTCGGCGAAGGGTCCCGAAACCCCCAGAACCAGCATCGTCAAGTTCTAGAGGCTGCCAGGGAACGTGCTGCCTGGTGAGGTCAGCATCATGCCTCTCTGGAGGGAACTCTGCCCAGAGTGAGAGGCCCGTACCCAGTGTTGGTCTCTTGGCACAAGCTCACTGAACGGGTGCCTCCAGTTCATCCAAGACCACAGGAGTGTCAGCGCGGCTTCTACTTGATTATGGAGTCGGAAAAGTATGGTAATGGCAGAGATGAGCTGGGAGATTGGGACTGCCATGTACACGCTATTGATACTATGTAAAAAATAGACAACGAGTGAAAACCTACTGTATAATTCTGCTGTATAAAACCTACTGTATAACTCTGTACTCAGTGCTCTGTGGTGACCTAAATGGAAAGGAAATCCAAAACAGAGGAGATATATGTATACGTATAGCTGATTCACTATGCTGTACAGTAGAAATTGTCCGAACATTATAAAACAACTATACTCCAATAAAATGTTTTAAATTAAAACATAAATAAAACATACAGGGAGACCTCAGAGATGCAATGGGCTCAGTTCCAGGCCACTGCAATAAAGTGAGTCACATGAACTTTTTGGTTTCCCAGGGCATATAAAAGTCATGCTTTCACTATACTATAGTCTACTGAGTGTGCACCAGCATTATGTCTAAAAAAAATCTTATGTATGTTAACGTACTTTAATTAAAAAATACTTTATTGCTAAAAAATGATAACCATCATCTGAGCCTTCAGTGAGTTAAAATCATTTAGCTGATGGAGGGCCTGAAATATTGTAAGAATTACCACAATGTGACACAAAGATAATGCTAGAATTCCCTTTACTACTTTAATTATAAAAGAGAAATAAAGTAAAATAAATAAATGATTAAAATTATGTGTATTTCAAAAAGTACATTCTCAAGCAGGACTAGTCTGTGATCACTCACTCAGCCTGACTTCATTTGGTGTCAAGAGATAAGCAGTTGAATATCGATATCTGCTTTCCTATTTGGCATTTCAGAAGCAGAAAAAAGTCAGTTTATTTGTACATATATGAAGAATTATCGTGACAGCTGCAAGCTACATGCTGGTTGAGGTGGCTGTTCTAGTGGGTCAAATACCATGAAGCATGTATAACTTTGATGAATATTTTCAAAATAGGAAACAACTTCTGATAAAATTCCAAATAAAACAAAGCATAGGTTTTCCTCAATTTGTATGTAGGTAAAATAGAATTGATGTGTTTGCACTGTGGTGTTGGAGAAGACTCTTGAGAGTCCCTTGGACTGCAAGGAGATCCAACCAGTCCATTCTGAAGGAGATCAGTCCTGGGATTTCTTTGGAAGGAATGATGCTAAAAAAAAAGTGAAACTCCAGTACTTTGGCCACCTCATGCGAAGAGTTGACTCATTGGAAAAGACTCTGATGCTGGGAGGGATTGGGGGCAGGAGGAGAAGGGGATGACAGAGGATGAGATGGCTGGATGGCATCACCGACTCGATGGACATGAGTCTGGGTGAACTCCAGGAGTTGGTGATGGACAGGGAGGCCTGGTGTGCTGCGATTCATGGGGTCACAAAGAGTCGGACACAACTGAGTGACTGAACTGAACTGAAACTCCTCAAACATTCAGGGTAAATTCAACCACGAAAAAAAAAAAAAAATCCCACAGTCAGGTCCTTGTAAATAGGTTCTTCACCTACATGAACATCTAGAATTAGCTGGTTTATAGGACATGCTGGAGATGGAAAAAATTCTTCCCTATGTTGACTCATTGGAAAAGACTCTGATGCTGGGAGGGATTGGGGGCAGAAGGAGAAGGGGACGACAGAGGATGAGATGGCTGGATGGCATCACTGACTCGATGGACGTGAGTCTCAGTGAACTCCGGGAATTGGTGATGGACAGGGAGGCCTGGCATGCTGCAATTCATGGGGTCGCAAAAAGTCAGACACGACTGAGCGACTGATCTGATCTGATCTGATAAATCACAGGGAGGGGGGTTCGGAATGGGGAACATGTGTATACCTGTGGTGGATTCATGTTGATGTATGGCAAAACCACTACAATATTGTAAAGTCATTAACCTCCAACTAAATAAATTTATATTTAAAAAAAAAATCACGGGATAACTACCATTTCTTCCTCCCACCAAGTGCTAGGGCCCCCCTCAATCACTGCAAGATGCAAGTATACTTCCAAAATGCCCCCTAGAGGGTAGAACCAGCCCCAGAGAGGATTACTGCTGTAGGAGATGGATGTGACTTCAACATAATGCCGAGAATATCTATCCGCTTACCTACTGCTTACTCTGTGCCAGGAAACATGGAAGCACTCCACAAATATTAACCCCTTTAATCCTTACAGCAATCATGTTATTTCAGAAATGAAACACTGAGGCTCTGAGAGGTTAAATAGCTTGTCCGAGGTCACGCAGGCCATGACTGAACAGAGATTCAAATGCAGGCAATGTGGCTCCACAGTCCAGGATCAAAACCCCAACTCTTCTCCCCTTTCTCTGTACACACGTGCTCCTTGCGTCTGATTCTTTGTGACCTTCTAGACTGTAGCCTGCCAGCTTCCTCTGTCCACGGAATTTTTCCAGTCAAGAATACTGGACTGGGTTGCCATTGCCTTCTCCAGGGGATCTTCCCAACCCAGGGATCGAACCCGCATCTTCTGCATCTCCTGCATTGCCAGGTGGACTCTTTACCACTAGCACCATCTGCCGCTGCTGCTAAGTGGCTTCAGTCGTGTCCGACTCTGTGCGACCCCATAGACGGCCTCCTACCAGGCTCCTCTGTCTCTGGGATTCTCCAGGCAAGAACACTGGAGTGGGTTGCCATCTCCTTCTCCAATGCAGGAAAGTGGAAAGTGAAAGTGAAGTCACTCAGTCGTGTCCGACTCTTAGCGACCTCACGGACTGCAGCCTACCAGGCTCCTCCTAGGAAGCCCTTATGAATGTAATAATTCACCAAAGTCTATAATCTGTTCTATAATACTCTGACTGAACCAGTTCTGTAAAATGAAACCAATATTTTTCTGTCTTCATTTAATTCATTAATCTATTTTTCTACCCCCATTTCCATAAGATATGGAAATACCCCCAAATATTTCCATATCTTATCTGGGCCAGGTCCTATCCTAGTGGATACACATGAAATGTAGGGCAAAGCATCGTCCTCAAGAAGCTACAGTCTAATGGATAAGACACATAATAAATTCATAGAGAAGTTTTTTTTTTTTGAGATAACAAGAATTATTAAAAAAAAAAAAAACTAACAACAGACTTCAATGGCAGTCCAGTGGTTATGGCTTCACCTTTCAATACAGGGGGTGCAGGTTTGATCCCTGGTCAGGGAGCTAAAATCCCACATGCCTCAGGGCCAAAAACCAAAACATAAAACAGAAGCAATACTGTTACAAATTCAATAAAGACTTTTAAAATGGCCCACATCAAAGAAAATATTTTTTAAAAGATGAGAAGAATTGCTATGAAGAAAATAAGACTGCTAGGAGAGAAAGGAGCAGGGGTCGGTGGGGGGGGTGTTATATTAAACAAAGGGGTCAAGAAGGGTTTCTCATTAGAGGTTAAATGGGAATGATACAGAGGAAGTGGCCAGCTACCTGGATAGGAAACCCTACACAGAGGCAAAAAATGCAAAGGAGGAGGAGGGCAAGAAAGATAAGACGAGGTGGACAGGAGACAAGGTTGAAGGAAGAGTGGAAGCATCACTGAGGCTGCAGGAATGACCAGGAGGTTTCAGCCAGCAGCAAACAAGTTCTTAAGAAGGGTCACTGATACACAGATGTTTTCCTCTGGCCCATACGATGCTTCACCTAATCTTAGGAATGGGATTTTTCCCATGAGGTTGTCAGTGTTTCTCTGATGTTACTCAGATAATCGTGGCCTCTGACACATCTGCTTGCATTGTTGTCCACTCAGAGTACATGGCTGGCAGCCCGGCATCAAAGCATACTTTCCAAAGCATCATGACAACACTTCACAAATAACTCTCTGACAATGATATATGAGTCTCAGCCCTGCTTGTGAAAGGGCAGGATGAGGCCTGGAATACCCACTTCAAGCTGAGGTAAGCAGCAGACTATTTGAGAAGAGATCGCTCTTGGTGACAAAGGATGGTAAAACTTGGGACCTACGGCTGAGCAGCCAAGACATGCATCCCATTTTGGACATTCCACAGATCGTTTCCCCATACATGACTCTGATCAGAAATGAAAATGATATGTGAGAATTTCAGCATTTGTACATTCTGAATTGGCACAAGTCCCTGCTCTGGGAAAAATATTTAACAATATACAGTTTACTGATAGGGCAACAACAACAAATCTGTCAAGGTGTTTCCTTTTTTCTTTTTTAGCTGAAGTATAGTTGATCCACAGTGTTGTGCAATTTCTGCTGTACAAAAAAGTAACCACAACACCTTATGGAAAAACCTAAATGAACTTCAAGTTTTTCCATAAGGTGTTATGTAAAACTCAAACAAACTTTTTGGCCAACCCAATATATACACTGTTTCTTATATTCTTTTCCTTACATTTCTTATATTCTTTTTCTTATATTCTATAAACTATGGTTTATCACAGGATGTTGAATGTACTTCCCTGTACTATACATTAGGACCTTGTTGTTTATCCATTGTAAATGTAATGGTTTTCATCTACCAACCCTGGACACTCATTTCATCCTTCTCTCAACCCCTGCTCTTGGCACCCGCAAGTCTGTTCTCTCTGAGTCTGCTTCTGTTTTGTAGATGGGATCACTTGAGCCATGTTTTTGACTTCACATGTAAGTGATATCATATATTTATCTTTCTCTTTCTGACTTACTTAACTTAGTATGATAATCTCTAGTTGCATCCATGCTGCTGCAAATCGCAGGATTTCATTCTTTCTGTGGTTGAGTAATAGTCCATTGTGTATATACAGCACATCTTCTTTATCCATTCGTCTGCTGATAGACATTTAAGTTGCTTCCATGTTTTGGTGGTAACTGCTATGAACGTGGGGGTGCATGTATCTTTTTGAATTACAGTTTTGTCTGGTATATTTCCAAGACTGAAACTGCTGGATCATACAGGAATTCTATTTTTAGTTTTATGAGGAACTTCCATACTGTTTTCTATAGTGGATGTACCAACTTACATTCCTATTAACATGTTTCTTAAATACCTGAAGTTTGTCTGCAATATTCTTGGGCTACATATTTGGTCAAAAGCAAATGGAGAGGAAGAGATATTCCTGGTTATTAAGGAAACTATCTATGTGTGTACATCTGGGGGCACAAACGACTCCACCGTATTCTGCATGTGGCTCTGATAGACTCGTGCACCACGGCTCGTGGACTCCTCCAGGAGGGGGAACCTATCTCTGATGCCCCATCCCCCAGCCCATAGTTAATGTCCAGTGAATCCCTGCTGAATAAACAGCTCTATTAGGTCTGGGGAACCATCACGAGGAATCTGCCTATGATAGGCTCCTGATCCTGAACAAGTAACTTGACCTCTCTCTGCTGCAAATTTATTTGTCTGAAAAATGGGAATTATACATAATAGCACCTATATCAAAGAGTTTTTGTGAAAATTAAATTAGTTAGTGTATGGAAAGCACTTCAAATAGTGCCTGGTTATATCAGTACCATGGGCTTCCCTGGTGGCTCAGTGATAAAGAATCCACCTGCTAATGAGGGAGACACAGATTTGATCCCTGAGTCAGGAAGATTCCCTGGAGAAGGAAATGGCAACCAACTCCAGTGTTCTTGCCTGAAAAATCCCATGGACACAGGAGCCCAGTGGGCTACAGTCCATGGGGTCGCAAAAGAGTCAGCCACAACTTAGCGACTAAACAACAACAATATCAGTACCATTATTGTCCTCATTAAAATCTTCATTCTCACCCAAGAGAGAACGGTTTTAAAGCAATAATGCCATCCATCATTTGGTCATGTGTACATATAATTATATCTTTGCTTGTTTATCCCACTAAATTTTATGCTTCCTAAGACTGATCCCCCTTTTCAGAGCTGCATCCCCAGGATTCTGGTTTGACATATGTTAGTTACAAAGTGCTTGGTTGCTGAATGAATGAACAAATGAACAAACATCCCCCTCCTGAGATCCTGAAAAGTCCCTTTTTAATATAATGACATTAGCAGGCTTGATAGATTAGCCCCAGTCTTCTTTTTGTGAAACACTTTAGCATTCTGTGAATGCACACTTTTTACTAGAACATTAAGGAGGGTGGTGAGAAGTCATGAAGAAGCTAAGGGTACTAATGCATGTGAAATTGCTCACCCTCGGGGAGAATTCATGGGAAGTTATTTTTACCCTCAGACGCATTCAGGCACAGGAGACTCTTGCATGACCAACTTAAATTTCAGGTTAGCAAATGAACGATAAACATAGGGATCAGGAGCTGGATGCCTTGACCTTTTTAGAGGAATAGAGGCCGGCCACAACTCCAATTACCTCTAGCAGAACCAGAAGTCTAACGTGCCATTTAAATTCAGAATCAAAGAAATTTATCAGAGGAAAGACTTGTAGAGACCCAGTAGTATAAAGCCCTGGTATTACAGATGAGGCAGTTGAGGACCAGAAGGAAACAACTGGACCCAAGACACAGCAATCATCATTGGGAGAGTCGGGATTTAGACCCAGGACTCCCGACTCCTGATCCAACCCCTTTCCTCTACCTCCTGTTGGTTTAAAGTTAAAAATCATTATCAGAGGGTCTCTTGTAAGCCTGCTGATTTGTAACAGCAAGGATGATACATGTTTTACATGTCCATGACTAAAAGGCAGATATTTGTACTTGCACATCAGTGAGCCAGTATTTGAAAGTCAACATGATCTCCATGCTATGACTGATTTAGAAACTAATGTGATGGAACCCTGGCTGATGTGATGGAAACCTTATCAGCAAAAAGGTGACGGTAGACCCCACCAGATGGTGGGGGCATTCACTTGTCATATTTCAGTGCCAGACACGGCTGCCTTTTCCTCCTTTGCAATGCTACATGATGGTTACTGGTTTGCCTCATTTTTTCCCTCCTGCACCATTGTGGGTGTGTGTTTGCACTGCATTTTTTAGAAGAAAAAGAAAATAATTTTATTATTGAATAAGCATTACATTAGAATATAATGTACACTGTTGGCAATTTGTGAAGAGATTGCAAAGACAGAAAGAAACATCACCCTCTTAGGTAGCTAAGCAGACACAAGCCATTGCATACATGTGCTCATGATAATAATCCTCAAGAAGTTTTGAAAGTACTATTTATCACATATAATTCATATTAAATTTATTTGGGAATTGGAGTGACCATCTATATTAGATAATTGGTTTTATACAGTAGAAAAATAAACTCACATCTTTATGACAACAGGTAGATTTCAGCCACTAGCCCACCAAAGTTGGGCTCCTACTCTCCCACAGAAATTTGGAGTTAGGGTGCATTCTTCCTTGGTAATTTGAATGGCATTGCATTTTAAATGTCCCACAGGAAGCTGGCCATCCACAGTGAATCTATTTATAAAAATAATCCTTTCATTTGGTCATATGAATGCAGAATTTGGAAGAATAAAAACAGCAGCTAACCATTTTTTGAGCACAAACTATGTCCTAGGGACTGTGCTAAGTGCTTTACATGCATTATCTCATTTGTGCCATACAAATACTCACGAGGTAGATACAACTGCTATTCCCATTAAATAGATAAGAACAGTGAGGCATCATATCAGAGAGACACAAAGATGGCCCCTAGTGATTCCTGAATCCTGGTGTCCATGCCCTGTGTCATCCTCTGCCCTTGAGGGTTTAGGACCTAAGACTCACTGTAATCAACAAAATACGAAAAGGTGAGAGGAAGTCACTTCCACGATGTGTTGCTCTGCATTATAATTTCCATCTTTCTAGGAGACATTCTTTATTTAAAAGATTGTTTTTTATGTAGACCATTTTTTTAAGTCTTTATTGAATTTGTTACAATAATGCTTCTGTTTTATGTTTTGGTTTTTTGATCTCAAGGCATGTGGGATCTCAGGTCCCAGACCAGGGATCGAATGTGCACCCCCTACATTGGAAGGCAAAGTCTTAACCACTGGACCACTAGGGAAGCTCCTAGGAGACATTCTTTATTAACTCTTCTTTGCCAGCCAGCTTTGACAAGGTCAATCACTGCACAAGGACAACAACATCACAAGGACCTAGGTGACCTCCAACTGATAGCCGGCAAGGAGTGGAGGCCCTAAAGCTCACATTCTACCAGGGTCTGAATTCTGTCAATAATTATGTGAGTGAAAGCAGATCCTTCCCCAGACAAGCTTCAGATGAGACCCCAGCCCCTGGCTAATCATTTCACCGAGCAGAAGAATCAACTGAGCAGTGCCCAGATTGCTGCCCCACAAGAACTGTGAGATGATAAATGTGTGCTATTTTAAGCCACTAAGCTGCAGTGATTTTTTTTTTATGCAGCAATAGAAAACTCAGGCATGGATAAGTTAAGCAATTTGCCCAAGGTCATTTAGCTGATGGATGTATTAACTAGGTTTGAACACAGAGCGTTTATCTTCCAAATCTAATCTGGGACAATCATGGAGTCCAGACCTCTGAGCTCCTTCCCATTCTGACAGATGGATGCATGAAGTCTTTTCTTGAAGATTTCTTCTAATGGAAATGCTGCAGTTGCCCTTGTTTTCTCACCTGAGGTCCATGACACTACAGACCAATGAATCCACCCATAGGAACATCATGATTCAGCAGCAACTCCCAGAACTTAAGTCAAAAGTTCTGAATCTAAACATCTCCATCATCCTTCTTCCTGCCCCTTCCTACAGCTCAATCCATTAGTAATTTGCATAACTTCTCTAAATCTCACCTTGATCTTTGGGAATGCCGCACCTTCATAGTATGACCATGGACCTGGGAACCAAAAGAAATTTTACAGGTAAAGCATTTGGCCCTGTGGTGCCCAGGATAAGGATAATGGGTATCTTTATCCAAAAACTCAGTTCAAGTTCCATCTCTTAGACATCCATTAAGTCCTGGTCTTTGCTCTGGACTCCAGACCTACATACCCACTGCCTATGTAATTAGTTTACTTGTATATCTCTTTAGAACCTCAGCTCTAAACATATACTCTTAATCTCCCCAGATACTCTGATGAATAACCCCCTCCAATGCAAGGAGATCAAATCAATCAATCCTAAAGGAAATCAACCCTGAACAGCCATTGGAAGGACTGATGTTGAAGCTGAAGCTCCAGTAATTTGGCCACCTGATGCATAGAGCCGACTCACTGGAAAAGACCCTGATGCTGGGAAAGACTGAAGGCAAAAGAAGTAGGTGGCAGAGGATGAGATGGTTAGATAGCATCACCAACTCAATGGACATGAATTTGAGCAAACTCCAGGAGATAGTGAAGGACGAGGAAGCCTGGCATGCTGCAATCCATGGAGTCACAGTCAGTCATGATTTAGTGACTGAACAACAACTTCCAAGGCTCCCCTTTTATGGGGAGGGAAACATTCTCTATCTGGTTACACAAGTCGAAGCCTAAGTGTCAACTCTGACACCCACTTATGCTTCCTGCCTCAGCCAATTCATTATTAAGTCCTCTTGGTTTTCAACTTCACTCCCCTGGAACTTACTTATTCTGCTATTTTTTACCACCATCAGCTTGGCCTTATGCCTGGATTCTTTTTCTTTTTAATTTTATGTATTCATGTATATATTGTTTATTTTCGGTTGTACCAGGTCTTGGCTGCAGCTCAGGCTGTTCTCTACTTGGTGCAAGTAAGGGCTACTCTCCAGTTGCAGGACATGGGCTTCTCACTGCTGTGACTTCTCCTGTTGTGGAACATGGGCTCGAGGGCATGTGGGATTCAGTAGTTGTGGCTCTCGGGCTCTATAGCACAGGCTTAAGTGCTCTGTGGCGTGCGGGATTTTCCCAGCCCAGGGATTGAACCCTTGTCTCCTGCACTGGCAGATGGATTCTTAACCACTGAGTCACCAAGGAAGCCCCTTGTGCCTGAACTCTTGGAAAAGCCGCCTAGTGCTCCACATCCTGACCGCTCACCTTCTATCTTCTTGGCTCTGCAGTCACTATGCTTACTTGCTGTTTTAAAGTGAATTTTTTATTTCAGGTACAACACAGTGCACAAAATGTACATTTATCATAAGGGTACAGCTTGCTGAGCAACCACCAAGTGAACATAACCATAAAACAAGCATCTAGATCAAGAAGCACACCACCCCCGTTTCCAAGAAAACCCCCACTGCGCCCCTTCTAATCACTAACACCCTCCTTGTTGTGGTATTCCATTATCTACACATGAATATACTATGATTTATTTATTCCTTTTTCTGCTGATAGATATCTGGGTTGTTTCCAGTTTTGGGCTAATCTGAATAGCACTGGTATTGACACTGTGCCTTTTTGGTACAATGTAAATACTCCAGTACTTACATACATGCATTTTGGCAGACATACGTATGCATTTCTGATGGGTATGTCTACATATAGGAGCAGAAGTGCTGGGTCACAGTGTAGGAGTATGTTCAACATTTGTAGACACTACTGAACAGTTTTTCAAAATAGCTGTACCAACTAACACTCCTACCAATGGTGTCTCATTGTACTGACTGATCCATTCTTTTCAGCATCAGATACCCTTTACCATTTTCAATGTATTTCTATTTCATTATGGTGAGGGTACAACTTATAGACCATTGTGCTTTTAATTTGCGTTGCCCTGATTCATAATGATGTTGAATATTTTTCATACGTTTTTATAGCTATTTAGATGTCCTCTAATGTAAGGTGAATGTTAAAATCCTTTGCTCACTTAAGTGGACTGCTTTTTAGCTATTGGTCTATAAGGGTCTTTATATGTGTTTAAAGAACTCTTACCAATATGTCAGCAAATGTGAAAAACTCAGCAGTGGCCACAGGACTGGAAAAGGTCAGTTTTCATTCTAATGCCAAAGAAGGGCAATGTCAAAGAATGCTCAAACTACTGTGCAATTGTGCTCATTTCACATGCTAGCTAAAAAGCCTTCAAGCTAAGCTTTACCAGTATATGAACAGAAAATTTTAAAATGCACCAGCTGAGTTTCACAGAGGCAGAGGAACCAAAGATCAAATTCCAACATTTGATGGGTCATGGAGAAAGCAAGGAAATTCCAGAAAAATATCTACTTCTGCTTCATTGACTATGCCTTAAGTATTTGACTGTGTGGATCACAACAAACTATGGAAAATTCTTAAAGAGATAAGAGTACCAGATCACCTTACCTGTCTCCTGAGAAACATGTATGTGGGTCAAGAAGCAACAGTTAATTAATAGAATCAAACATGGAACAACTGACTAGTTCAAAATTGGGAAAGGAGTACATCAAGGCTGTATATTGTCACCCTGCATATTTAATTTACATGCAGAGCACATCATGTGAAATGCCAGGCTAGATGACTCACAAGCTTGAAACAAGATAGCCAGAAGAAATATCAACAACCTCATATATGCATATGATACCACTCTAATGGCAGAAAGTAAAGGGGAACTAAAAAGCCTCTTGATGAGGGTCAAAGAGGAGAGTCAAAAAGCTGGCTTAAAACTCAACATCCAAAAAACTAAGATAATGGCATCTGGTCCCATCACTTCATGGCAAATAGAAGGGAAAAAGTGGAAACAGTGACAGATTTTCTTTTCATGGGCTCCAGAATCACTGTGGATGGTGACTGTAACCATGAAACTAAAAAACGATTGCTCCTTGGAAGAAAAGCTATGACAAACCTACATAGTATTTTAAAAAAAGAAGAGACATCACTTTGCCAAGGTAAGGTCCATATAGTCAAAGCTATGGTCTTTCCAGCAGTCATGGGAGAGTTGGACCCATAAAGAATGCTGAGCACCAAAAAATTGATGCTTTCAAATTGTGGATTGCGGTGCTAGAGAAGACTCTTGAGAGTCCCTTGGACGGCAAGGAGATCAAACCAGTCAATCCTAAAGGAGATCAACTCTGAATATTAATTGGAAGGACCATTACTGAAGCTGAAGCTCCAAAACTTGGGCCACCTGATGCAAAGAGCTAACTCATTGGAAAAGACCCTGAAGTAAAGATTGAAGGCAAAAGAAGAGGGTGACAGAGGTTGAGATGGTCAGATAGCATTACAGACTCAATGGACGTGATTTTGAGCAAACTCCGGAAGATAGTGAAGGACAGGGAAGCCTGCTGGGCTGTAGTCCATGGGGTCTCAAAGAGCCGGACACAAGTTAACAACTGAACAGCAACAATTATTTTTATGGAAATGAGTCTTTTGTCAAATATATGCATTTCAAATATCTTCTTTCATCTCATGAACTGCCTTTTCACTCCCTCTATGGTATCTGGTGAAGAATAGAAGCTGTTCGTTTTAATATAGTCCAACTTACCAATTATTTTTTCCTTTCTGGTTGGAGCTTTGAATCTGCTACTTAAAATGATTTTGCCCAATCCCAAATTATGAAATTATTCTCCCACATCTTCTTCTAATAGAGTTTTGTTTTTGTCTTATTTTTGTTTGCATTGCCTTTCACATATAGGTTACAATCCACCTGTCATTTTTTTCTTCACATGAATCATCCAACTGACCCAGCAGCATTCATTTAAAAAAAACCATTCCACCACCACAGTGCAGTGTCCCCATATAAATCCAGTGACTGTATATGTGTGTGTCTATTTCTGGGTTCTCTCTTTTGTTTCATTGGTCTTCTTTGTCCATCCGGGTGTCAATACTACACTGTCTTAACTACTGTTGATTTTAATAGGTCTTGGTACGTAATCAGTTCAGTTCAGTCGCTCAGTCGTGTCCGACTCTTTGTGACCCCATGAATTGCAGCACACCAGGCCTCCCTGTCCATCACCATCTCCCGGAGTTCACTCAAACTCACGTCCATCGAGTCCGTGATGCCATCCAGCCATCTCATCCTCTGTCATCCCCTTCTCCTCCTACCCCCAATCCCTCCCAGCATCAGGGTCTTTTCCAATGAGTCAACTCTTCACATGAAATGGCCAAAGTATTGGACTTTCAGCTTCAGCATCAGTCCTTCCAATGAACACCCAGGACTGATCTCCTTTAGGATGGACTGATTGGATCTCGTTGCAGTCCAAGGGACTCTCAAGAATCTTCTCCAACACCATAGTTTAAGCCTTTTACCTATTTTTGCTTCCTCTATATTGCCTTAACTAATCTTAGCCCTTTCCATTTCCACATAGATTTAAGAATCATCTCATCAATTTCTAACTTCAAAGGGTGAGGGCTTTTGATTGAGACTGAATTGAATCTGTAGATGTAGGAAAAGTTGACATTTTTACAGAAATGCATTTGTGATCTACAAATATGATGAATACTTTTACTTGTCTTTTTAAATTTCTCTCATTAGTGTTTCACATTTTCAGAAGAACTCGTTAGATTTATTCATAAGTATTCCATTTTTATGCTATTGTAAATGCATCTTTATTAACACTTTACTTCCTGCTTTCTTGCTGCTAGCATATTTAAAAAAAAAACCTTTCTTGATGTATAATTTACAATGTTGTGTTAATTTCTGCTAAACAGCAAAGTGACTCAGTTATACATTTATAGACATTCTTTTTTATATTGTTTTTCATTATGGTTTAAAAAAGACATTGAATATAGCTTCCTGTGCTATACAGTAGGACTTTGTTTTCTATCCATTTTATATGTAATAGGTTGCATCTATTGGCTTGGCAAAAAAGTTCATTTGGATTTTCCACCACATATTATGGAAAAATCCAAATGAACTTATTGGCCAACCCAATACCAATCCCAAATTCCAGGTTCATCCCTCTCCTACTCCCCTTCACCCTTGGTAACCACAAGTTGGTTATCTATGTCTGTGAGTCTGTCCTTGTTTTATAGATAGGCTTTCTTGTGTCATATCTTAAATTCAATATATAAGTGATATCATATCATATCATTTCTCTTTTTCATTCTGACTTACTTCACTTAGTATGATAATCACTAGGTCCATCCATATTGCTGCAAATGGCATTATTTTGTTCTTTTTAATGGTTGAGTAATATTCCATTGTAAACATATCTCACATCTGCTTTATCTATTCATCTGTTGCTGGACATTTAGGTTGCTTCCATGTATTGGCTATTCTGAATAGTGCTGCTATGAATATAGGGGTGCATATATCAGTTTGAATTATAGTTCTGTCCAGATACATGCTCAAGAGCAGGATTGTGGAATCATATGGTAATACTTGGCAATACTATTTTTAACTTTTTTTTTCCATAGTGACTGTACCAACTCACATTCCCACCAACAGTATAGGAGGCTTCCTTTTTCTCCACACTTTCTCCATCCTTTTAAACAATTTATTTTTTATAGTGCTCTTGCATCTAATAACCTTCCAACTTTGTATATTACTTCTAACAATTTGTGGGCAGATTCTTTTGGACTTTGTACCTAGATAATTATTTTCACCTACAAACAGTAACAGGTCTTTTTCCCAATCACTGTGATTTTTATTTCTTTTTCTGACCTTATGACATTGTCTAGGACTTACAGAAAGTAGTTATCAGGGAAATCTTTGTTTTACTCCTGGTCTCAAGGGGAAATGCTTTCACTATTTCACCATAAAGTATGATACATAAAATCTGCTGTATGCTTCCTGGAGATCTTTAAATCTGCATTCAGTGGTTGCCCTTCTATTCCTAGGTAGCATGTTCTTTTCAGAAAGAAAATTTGGTTATGTCACTCCCTCCTTAGAGGTTTTCATCATGCTTATGACTTCCTCCCTTCCCTTAGAAACTTTGGTCTCTTGCTCTTCACTCTCCAATCTCAATTACCTTCAGTTTTCTGAGCATACCATACTCCCATCACCAGAGTTCATTTGTGAGTGCTTTGCTCCCTGCCCTGGAAGGGTCTCAAAGCACCTCCTTTATATGTCCTTCTCCTTGTTGAACCTTACTCAACCTTCAGATATCTGCTGCAGGGTCAGCTCCTCAGGGAATACATCATTGGTCACTGCTACCTAGAGCAGATCAGGCTATTTAAGGATAAGCAGAACTCATAGAACCATCTCCTTTCCTTCTAGCTCACTCCCCCTAGACTGTCCACACTGAAAACCTTCTAGGAACAAAGACTGTCCTCTGTTATCATCTCAGGGTCCAGCTCAGTGCCCAGCTCCAAGTGACTCGGTGCTTAATGAGTATTTGTTGAATGAATGAATGCACGAGTGAATGAATGAATGAGAGACTAAATGAACAAACCAACTCAGAAAATTCATAGTAATCTCTTATCTTGCTTAAAACTCAACATTCAAAAAATGAAGATCATGGCATCCAGTCCTATCCCTTCATGACAAATAGATGTGGAAAAATGGAAACAGTGACAGATTTTATTTTCTTGGGCTCCAAAATCACTGTAGACAGTGACTGCAGCCATGAAATTAAGACACTTTCTCCTTGGAAGAAAAGCTATGACAACCAAGTGTGTTAAAAATCAGAGACATCACTTTACCAACAAAGGTCCATCTAATCAAAGCTATGGTTTTTCTAGGAGTCATGTATGGTTACATGAGTTGGAACGTAAAGAAGGCTGAATGCTAAAGAATTGATACTTTTGAATGGTGGTGTTGGAGAAGACTCTTGAGAGTCCCTTGGACTGCAAGGAGATCAAACCAGTCAATCCTAAAGGAAACCAGTCCTGAGTATTCATTGGAAGGACTGATGCTGAAGCTGAAGCTTCAATACTTTGGCCACCTGATGCAAAGATCCAACTCATTAGAAAAGACCCTGATGCTGGGAATGATTGAGGGAAGGAGAAAGGGGCAACAGAGGATGAGATGATTGGATGGCATCACCGGCTCAATGGACATGAGATTGAGCAATCTCTGGGAGATAGTGGAGGACAGGGAAGCCTGGCATGCTGCAGCCCATAGGGTCACAAAGAGTGAGACATGACTGAGCAACTGAACAAAAACGACCACAGCTGTAAAATGATGAGCTTCATGGCTTTTAATTTGACATCTTCTGATTCTCACTGGGGAGTATAATGGTTGCAAAATATATGAGTTACCTTTTGATGGATGTGATCATTCTTCTCACCTTCTCTGGTTTTGCTGATTTTGCTGAATTTGAAAACATAAAACCTAGTGGGTAGGCTTTTGTGAGTGTGACCATCAGCACTCTGAGCTCTTCTTAGCCTTGTTGGAGGCAGAAGGCAGACTCTGTCCAAAGGGGAGCCCTACCATCAGAAAACAGAATGTCCTAGATCAGAGCTTCACAGAACACACAGGTCTCATGTTCTGGAACCAAACTAAAGTTAACTGCCCTGTCATGGGGTTTCCTTGGCTACTTTATAAATTGAGTCCTTCCCAGTGTCATCCAGGAAGAGTTCTCTTCAACAATGGAATGAAGTCCTTTTATGCATAAGATCCAGACTTAACTCCAGATAAAATTTGAAGATGAATGTTTACATCACAATAAGAATCTTTCATTTAAAAAAATGGCTCTCAGTGTTAAAATCTCCCATGCTTTTAGTAAAGGAATTGATGTAAAATTGTGACTCCATTAAAAATTTTAAAAAGCCATTTGTACATATCAGTTTAATTTCTCTGTAGTATAAAGAGAGCTACCTCTATATGGTAAACCCAAATGTTCTAGAGAGACCCCATGCCCTTCCCTTGCCCTTCAGAGGTACTCTTTATTACTTTATCCTGCTTTGTTGCTCTTGTAATGTAATCACTTTCAAAAATTACCATGTTTATATTTGGCCCTTTATTTTGGTTTTCACTTGCCTAACTTAATGAAAATAAAAGCTCTACAGGGACCAGGACCTGTCTACTCTGTTAACCACTATGTCCAGCACCTAACAGTGTTTGAATGAGAGTTTGTTGCTGTTGTTTAGTCACTAACTCGTGTCCGACTCTTTGAGACCCCATGGACTGGAGCACACCAGGCTTTCCTGTCCTATCACCCAGAGTAGGATGAGAGTAGGTACCTGATATATATTCAAAGAATGACCAGGCCAACTACAAATCAACTTACCTATAGACACAGAACAGATAATGCCAGGTTAGAGGTAATTGAAGCAAGTGGAAATGTTTATTTTATAATAATTCCTTTATCTATAAAATAAATATTGAATAAGTTAGTGTTGACTAAAACTTTTTTTCTGTTAAGCTCTTTCCCCAACTTTCTTTAGGAAATCTAGCAATCCAGTAGATTGCTTTAACTGACTGCATGTATCAGTCAGCCTAAGATAACATTGGCAGCAGTAACAAACAACCCCCACATCAAAGGGACTTACAACCATAAGGAAATCATTCTCATTTATGCCACATGTCACCCTAGGTCAACAACAACTCCTTTCCATGTTGCCTTCAATCTGAAACCCAGGCTGATGGCGCAGGCTTCGTTTGGGACACTGTCCCTTAAAACTTGGACTTTGACATGACCCAAGGTACTTCCACTCATATTGCCTTGGCCGAAGGCAATCACGTGATCAAGCCTGACATCACTGTAACAGAGAAGCTCCTCAGGAAGGGAACTGGAATATTTGGTACACCTGTTCTGTGGTTTCAGCTTTGGGAGCTAATGAGAGAGAGAATGATGGGAGATTCCAGGTCCAAACTCCAAGAAAAAAAAGTAAATAAGGACTGTTCTCATTCAACCCCTGAAAATCAGCTAGGACCATACTCTGCCAATTCTGAGCTTGCACAGAAGTCCAGAGGAGGTGAGCTGATTTTTTGCCTCTGATATGCTCAGAAGAAGCCCTCTGATGACAATTTTGCCCACCTCTAAACAGGAGGCACTATCAATAAAGTAACTGCTTGGAACTTTGCTTGTAGTGCACTGATTAGGTTTCTGAGCTTGCACTTCAGGGGTCATTCATTCAGTCCCTGGTTGGGTAAGTTCTGCATGCCGAGGACTGTGGAAACAACAACAAAAACCTAACATGATTCTGGCAACCTTTGAAAATGATACCTAAAGTCAGTAACTCCTTGATTATTCACTAAAGAATTGCATAGATGTTGCTCAGAAGCCTTAAAGGTTATACAAATGAAAACATTTAAAATAATAATAATAAAGTAACTGCTCATTATTCCCTGCTCCTGACCTTCCCCAAGAGCTCACATTCTTCCTGGGGTTTTCCTTCTACCTGCTTGGACAATCTGTATCTAATAGAGAGGCATAATTCTGGAAACTGTGACCCTTTAATTCCCAGTGACATTATCTTAAGGCAGGCTGATTTGGCTAACAGCAGCCAGCTTTCAGGAATAACCTTTCAGCGAAAGGTATTCTGAGCCATTACTTTCAAGAAATTATCTCTCCCATCCTATAACTCACTACTTAAGAGAAGAGAATTTCTTTTCAGAGACTAAGAAATAATAGTAAAAGAGGAGAGTAAAGGTAGGAGATTTTTTGAGATTCCCAATTTCAGCCTGTGTAAATGAGAATGGAAGAGGTGACTTGGAAAGAGAATAACTTTGGTGAGAAAAAAATTCACGATTTCAGCATTGCTTTTGGACCTCCTACTATGTACAGTGACCTGTTGTACAATGCCCTAGAAACAATTCTAAACGATACAGCCCAAGTATCTGGAGATGCTGCAGCTAGGAGAGATACAATTAATATATTCCATGGAGTGAAGGAAGTAGGGTTGTTCTGAAAAAGAAGTCAAGCCTGGGACAATTGTTAAGTTATCCTGTAGGTGTTAAATTCATAGATAAAAATGAATAGGAGTTGGCTGCAGGGAGTAGGAGTTGGCTGGTTGGCACTAAGGAAAGTAGATATGATGGGGGAAAAGGCATCCAGGAAGAGAGGAAAGCCTGATTAAGGAACAGAGGGGTGGGAAAGATACGCTGCCATCTGTACCCACAGCACACAGTGGTTGGGGCTGAGAGAACACACAGGAAAAGCCAGCCTGGAAACAGAAGCAAGTCAACCATGGTATTTGCTGGAGGGAATTAGGGGAGGGGAGCTCCAAAAGGGTGAGAGATGCTCTACCCAATGGTCATTAGAAATTATCCCCACCATCCCAAGTGCAAACAATTAACCAGCATCTTCTTTCAGTCAAATCCCAAGCACAACTAGAGTAAAGAACAGCTCACCTCTAAGAAAGTATAGGGGAGTGAATATTTGCTGCACATTAAACACAACAAAATTCATCTCCCTGAGGTGTTGATCTGTATCCTGCTACTGGCAGGGTTGGATGGTACCACTTATGGTTTTCCACCTCTCCAGGCACATGCCGTTAAGAGTTCGAAGCAACTCCTGGGACTTGCCTGGTGGTCCAGTAGCTAAGACTCTGCGCTCCCAAAGCCAGAGGCCTGGGTCAGGGAATTAGATTCCATGTGCCACAACTGGGAGTTTGCATGCAACTAAAGAACTACTACGCAGGAGAACCAGGTTTGAGCCCTGGGTTGGGAAGATCCCCTGGAGAAGGAAATGGCAATCCACTTCAGTACTATTGCCTGGAAAATCCCATGGACAGAGGAGCCTGGTAGGCTACAGTCTATGGGGTCACAAAGAGTTGGACACAACTGAGCGACTTCACTTTCACTTTTTCAAAGAACTCTCAAGTCCCAACTAAGACCCAGCACAGCCAAATAAATAAATTAATTAAAAATTTGGAAATCCTTAGTTTTCACATGTGCTCAGTCATGTCTGACTCTTTGCGACCCCATGGACTGTAACCCATCAGGCTCCTCGGTCCATAGGATTCCCCAGGCAAGAATACTGGAGTGGGTTGCCATTTCTTTCTCCAGGAGATCTTTCCAACCCAGGGATAGAACCTGTGTCTCCTGCATCTTCTGCACTGGCAGATCCTTTACCACTGAGCTAGCTGGGAAACCCCACTCTAAATCATGAACCTGGAATAAAACACTAATCAGTTAAATAGTAAAATTTGCTACTTGAAAGAAGGAAATCCCCCCAGTGAGGCAACACAACAAATTCAAATTTGAGAGAGCAAATATACTCCCCCCCACCAATCCCAGCCCCTATGCTTTCTTAGAGGTAAGCTGTTCTTTACTCTAGTTGTGCTTGGGATTTGACTGAAAGAAGATGCTGGTTAATTGTTTGCAAGAAAAGGCATGAACTGCATCTAACTGTGATGCTATTAAAGTACTCTGATGTAAGCCATAGATCTAGCGCAGAGAATTTATAGCTGACCTATAGCAAAGATAAATAAAACTATATTTTACCCTTATCCAGAGAAGAATCCAAGTTTATGCTGCATGAAACACATATATTGAGTTGGTCAAAAAGTTTGTCTGGATTTTTCCATAAAATGTTCAACTTTTTGACCAATCCAGTAATTTGGAAGACTTTTTAAGGGAAAAAATTTAAAATTACAAGTTCAAAATGAGATTAACAGTAAATATTTGTTTACAAGACTTCTCTGGTGGCTCAGGCAGCAAAGAAACTGCCTGCAATGCAGCAGGCCTGGGTTTGATCCCTGGGTAGGGAAGATGCCCTGGAGAAGGGAGGGGCTACCCACTCTGGTATTCTTACCTGGGAAATTCCATGGAGAGAGGAGTCTAGCTGGCTATAGTCCATGGGGTCACAAAGAGTCAGACATGACTGAGTGATTAACACATCAGGAATCTGAATTCTGGTTCTACAGGTTCATCTTTGTGAACTTCCTAGGTGGCGCTAGTGGTAAAGAACCTGCCTGCCAATGCAGGAGACGAAAGAGACGTGAATCTGATCCTGCCAGGGTCAGCAAGATCCCCTGGAGGAGTGCATGGCAACCCACTCCAATATTCTTACCTGGAGAATCCCATGGGCAGAGGAGCCTGGCAGACTACAGTCCATAGAGTGGCAAAGAGTCAGACACGACTGAAGTGACTCAGCATGCACACACTACTGTTAAAATGCCAGCTCTAAGTGAGGTCTTCCCTTGACTATTCTATATAAGCCTAGCTCTCCTGGCACTCCTATTTCCCTTAGAACAAAAAATGAAATCGTAATATTTACAAACATTCTTAAAAGCTGGCAAATAACACAAATGTCACAAAGTCCAGAAAAACCTGAAAAGTGACACAGTAATATTGTTATCAACTAACTTCCTAATATACCTTCATAATCACTGTTCCCTATATATGGTGACTACATTCTCTTTCATTAATTCTGCCTTTGATAGTGATCTTACAATATTTTCATAATGAAAACACAAAAATAAGGTAGTCTGTCCTATAAAATAACTGGTCCAAAAAATGTTGGTTAATTCAGGGTGGCTGTATATTTTTGCCATTCCTCCCATTGGGTGGACTCTGTTTTCCCTTCCCTTAAATCTGGATGCAGCAAAAAATGACACTATTTTCCAGTCCAGGCCTAAAGAAACTGGTAGCTTCTGCTTATTTCCTTCATGGACTTCCCACTTAGAACCTAGTTGCCATACTGTGAGGAAAGTCAGGGCTTCCCTTATGGCTCAGCCAGCAAAGAATCTATCTGCAATGCAGGAGACACAGGTTTGATCCCTGGGTCAGGAAGATCCTCTGGAAAAGGAAATGACAACCCACGCCAGTATTCTTGTCTGGAAAATCCCATGGACAGAGGAGCCTGGCGGGCTACTGTCCAAAGGGTTGCAAAGAGTCAGACATGACTGAGAAACTAAGCATACAAGCATGAGGAAAATGAAGCAGCCCGCTAGAGAGTCCACAACAAAGCCCATAAGCTCCCACCTGGTGCCCAGCACCAGTACCAATTAAATAAGATTATTTTTGACCTTCCAACCATCTCAGTAGCCTAGCCAACACCTTATGAAGCAGTATAACCATCAGATCAATGCACAGAAATGTGAGAACTCATAAATGTTTTAAGATACCAAATCTTGGAGTGGTTTATTATTTAGCAATAGCAGTTTTCTTCCCAAAATTTTATTATGAAAATATTTAAACATAAAGAAATGTTGAAAGAATTGTAAATACTCATACATCTACCTCCTTGATTCTATAATTAACATTTTACTATACTTGCTCTATTATACATCTGTTTGTCCACCTATCTCAATGTTTTTTACACACTTCAAAGATGGAGACATCTGCTCACATCACTCACAACACTTCAGTATGCATATTAACTTGAATTAAGGGTTTTTCTTTTCCTTTGAGGTAAAATGTACATAAAATGCAGTATACAAATCTTAAGTGTACCATTCTGAGTTTTGACACAGGCATGCACCTGTGAAACCCAAACCCCCAACAAGATATAGAAGATTACCATCACTCAGAGAGTCCGCTCGTATTCCTTCTCATCAATCCCTGCCCTCAATTTTCCATGAGAAACAACTCTTTGAACTTTAATTCTACCACAGACAAGAGCTTTACCAGTCAGAGCTCAATAAACAGCAAAGCATACAGTATGTTCTCTGCATCTGGCTTTTTTTCACTCAGCACAATGTTTATATGAGATTTATTCATATTGTTGTCGGCATCAGGGGTGTGTTTCCTCTTAGAACTGAGAAGCATTCCGTTCTATAAATACACCACGATTTGTTTATTCATTCTCTTATTGACGGACACCTGGGCTGCTTCCAATCTGTGGCTATTATGAATAAAAGCTGCCATAAACATTCTGTGTTAAGTGTTTCTGTGGACACATGTTTTCATTTTAGTTGAGTGGATACCTAAGAGTAGAGTTTCTGGGTCAAAGAGTTGACACATGCCTAGTTTTATAAGAAACTTACAGCCCTTTATTGGAGAAGGCAATGGCAACCCACTCCAGTACTCTGGCCTGGAAAATCCCATGGACGGAGGAGCCTGGAAGGCTGCACTCCATGGGGTCGCTAAGAGTCGGACACGACTGAGCGACTTTACTTTCACTTTTCACTTTCATGCATTGGAGAAGGAAATGGCAACCCACTCCAGTGTTCTTGCCTGGAGAATCCCAGGGATGGGGGAGCCTGGTGGGCTGCTGTCTATGGGGTCGCATAGCGTCGGACACAACTGAAGCGACTTAGCAGCAGGAGCAGCAACAGCCCTTTATCTGGGATAAACTTTGTTTTTTTTATTAATGATAGTTTAGAAAAGTTCCTTTCAGCTTCACATCTCATTTTTGGTAATGTCACATCTGTAACATCCTCTGTGTAGTTTCTCACTTGGACAGCTTTGCTCACCAGGGAAAAGGCTCAGATGACTCCAGCCATTTGATCTGTAGGCACGCCTTGCTTACAGCTGGTCCAGCTCTGCCAGGTCCTCTCCAAGGATGGGAGCCAAGGTGGCCATGATGTTTAGGTCAACCATACCGGCCTCTAAGCAGGCAGTGTTGCCTGTGAATCCTCCTTAGAATCAAAGATGTTTATGAGTTCATCAAGGGTCTATAGTTACTGAGTGAGTTAAACTTTTTTTTTAGCTAGTGTCTCCCTCCTGCTTCCATCTTCCCAACTAGAATGTAAGCTTCCCTGAGAACAGATTCTTGCTCCTTCTGTTCACTGCTTCATCCTAGTCACTTAAACTAGTACCCAGAGTAGAGTAGGAACTCAGTAAATAAATGAATAGATGAATGAATGGATGGCTGGTCTCATTTCTACTTTGCAACCCAACCTTAAAGATTTACTTCTTTATTGGCCTATAGCTATGTATGCTGATGCTTGAGGCTTCTGTACAGCAGTTAGCATTTTGGGTCTAGGTGACATTTCTCTCTCTGATTTCATCCTAGGAATGAGAGCCCCTCTAGATCAGAGACTTCATCTAGTTCAGCGATCTGACTCCATAGTGCCCAGAAATGTACTCTGTACATAGTAGGTACTCAAGAAATGTCAACTTGTTCTCTGCTTACCACATACACCAAGGGCTCTTAACCTGGGGTTCCCCAAATTGCAGGAGTAGCCTTAATTCCTGAGGCTGTCTACAAAATGTTCTCACAGTATATTTTTTTAGGGTGGGGAGTTTATCACACTCTCAAAGAGGCTACTGACCCAAAGCATAGTAAGAATCACTGGAGTAGATTTTGCCAAAAGCTAATTTTGATTTCCTTTATAAATAAAGGACTTCTGGCAGAGGCTGGTTACATACTTAACAAGCCCATTTCCTTGCTGTCTTAGCCACACAGCTGGATGGCATTTCCCCAGCCTTCCTTGTAATTAAATGAGGCCATGTGACTGACATCTAGCCAACGGAATGTAGGAGGAGGTGAGGTCTCCACTTCCTGACTTGAGCCCTGAAACCTCCTGAGTGATGCTCTATCCACTTTTTCATTGTCTGCACATGCAGGGGTTCCAGGAAAGTCCTAGAAGGGATTGCCTTGGATTGGGTAGAACCATAAGATGAAAGAAAGCTGCCAAGAAATTACCTATTTGGACTCTAGATTTAAGCAAGAAATAAAATCTTGTGTTACAGCACCATGACTTTGGAGTTGTATGTAACAGCAGCAAGCATTAGTCACCCTGATTAATACAACACTAAGAGGTATTTTTGTCTGTAGTATTTCCTGCCACGAGTGATTTGTCAGTCTGGTCTTTCTCCCCCATACAAGAAACAACAATGTCCTTTCTTGTCAAATGCTTGTGATTATGACATTGCAATCTGGACTAAAAATCAATGTGATCCTGCCTGCTGAGTGCCCAAGTGCCCTTCTGTTGAGAGAAATTGCACAAGACATTGTGTTAGGGGACCTAACACTATGGAACAATGCTTCCTTTCGTCTATAGGTCATGGGGAGACAGTCTTCTCCTGGCTTCCTAGCAGTTGTGGCATGGGTATGTGACCTAAGCTTCATCAAACTGAATGCTGTCAAGGTTAAAGAAAGAAAGAAGCAAAGCAACATTAGATTCACAGGTCCTCTGACATGGCAGCATGAGTCTGCACAGGGAGTTACTTAGTGTCCCAGCAATGTTGTCCAGACATAAAGATCCTGGTGGCCCACTGATTCCTCCTCTGGGGTGGACTGACTCCTTTCCTCCTTGGCTTCTGCTCATTTTCCTTAGCTTGGATCTCCAGCCTTCTGCAAACCAGTCAACAGCCTTCAAATACATTCCTTTTCTGCTTTATTGGAGTTGGTTTCTATTGTTTTCAACAAAGGTCCATATACTTAAAGCTATGGTTTTTCCAGTAGTTGTGTACGGATGTGAGAATCGAACCATAAAGAAGGCTGAGTGCTGAAGAATTGATGCTTTCAAATTGTGGTGCTGGAGAAGACCTTGGACAGCAAGGAGATAAAATCAGTCAATCCTTAAGGAAATCAGTCCTGAATATTTATTGGAAGGACTGATGCTGAAGCTAAAGTTCCAATACTTTGGCCACTTGATACAAAGAGCCAACTCATTGGAAAAGACCTTGATGCTGGGAAAGACAGGAAAAGGGGAGAAGGGGTTGACAAAGGATGAGATGGTTGGATGGCATCACTGACTCAATTAACATGAGTTTAAACAAACTCTGGGAGATTGTGAAGGACAGGGAAGCCTGATGTGCTGCAGTTCATTGAGTCACAGAGTCAAACATGACTTCAGTTCAGTCACTCAATCATGTCTGACACTTTGTAACCTCATGGACTGCAGCACGCCAGGCTTCCTTGTCCATCACCAACTACCAGAGCTTACTCAAACTCATGTCCATTGAGTCGGTGATGCCATCCACCCATCTCATCCTCTGTTGTCGCCTTCTCCTCCTACCTTCAATCCTTCCTAGCATCAGGGTCTTTTCCAATGAGTCAGCTCTCCACATCAGGAGGGCAAAGCATTTAGTGACTGAACAACAACAAGAATGCTGAACCCCACTGAGTCCTCACATTCAGCCAAAAACAAGACAAATGAATGCTGCTCAATGGAAGCAACACCTCTACTCAAACTCTACTGCCTATAAAAACTTCTCTCTTGAGAGAGCTTCTCATCTCTGATACAACTTCGTACTGACCAACAACATTAAAAAAATTTTTTTTTCTTCTTTTAAAAGCAATGTTTCTTCATGGCAGCAAGTTAGAATATGTGATTGTTATAATGAACTTTTGATTATTCCTAAGCTGAAACTCCAGTACTTTGGCCACCTCATGTGAAGAGCTGACTCATTAAAAAAGACTCTGATGCTGGGAGGGATTGGGGGAAGGAGGAGAAGGGGATGACAGAGGATAAGATGGCTGGATGGCATCATTGACTCGATGGACATGAGTCTGAGTGAACTCTGGGAGTTGGTGATGGACAGGGAGGCCTGGCGTGCTGCGATTCATGGGGTCGCAAACAGTCGGACACGACTGAGCAACTGAACTGAACTGAACTGAATCTTATCAAATCAGAAATAACCTTTTATATTTCTTTGATAAAAATGAACTTCTAATTTATTTGTAAACTTTATTTTATTTATCGTTGACTGTGTTGGGTCTTCACTGCTATGCACAGGCTTTCTCTAGTTGCGGTGTGTGAGCTTTTCATTGTGGTGGTTTCTTTTGCTGCGGAGCACAGGCTCTGGGTACCCAGGCTTCAATAGCTGTATCACACGGGCTCAGTAACTGTGGCACATGGATTAGTTACCCCGCAGAATGTGGAATTTCCCAGACCAGGGATCAGACCTGTGTCCCCTGCATTGGCAGGTGGATTCTTCATCGCTGGACTACCAGGGAAGTCCATAACCTATTCTATTTCCTACAAGTTTTGTTTACCATGCAAATTTGTAAAAGAAAAAAAATACAATTACAGTATTTTTTACAATTTTATAATCTTACATCAATTATCTATATTATTGTTTTATTCAAAAATAATTATTGTATGGCAAGCATGTGGAGAAATTAGAATACTCATACATTACTGGTAGGAATGTAAAATGTCTAGCCTCTTTGGAAAACAGTATGGTGGTTGCCAAAGTTTAAGCAGAGTTACCATATGACCTAGGAATTCTACTCCTAAATATATATTCCAAGCAAAATAAAAGCACGTTTGCACAAAAATTTGTGCATGAATGTTCATAGTAGCATTATTCATGTTAGCCAAAAAGTAGAAAAATGTAATATTATTTGGCAATAAAAATGAATGAAATATTGATTTATGGTACCACACAGATGAACCTTGAAAGCATTATGAAAACTGAAACAAGCCAATCACAAAGGATCACGTATTGAATCATCCCCCTTATATTAACTGTCCAGAATCAGCAAATCTATAGATATAGAAAGCAGGATTAGCTGCAAAGAACTTGGCAGTAAAAGGGAAATGAAGAGTAACTCTTAATGGATACAGGGTTTCAATTTGGGGTGATGAAAATGTTCTAAAATTGATTACTGCCTATAGCCATGAATATGCTAAAAAAAAAAGACTTATATTCTTTAAATGGGTCATTTGTATGGTATATGAATTAGATCTCAATGAGATTCTTACCAAAAACATTTTTATTGTAGGGTTATTATATGCCACACTTAGTGGTGGTCACTGTGCACATAAATAAGATAGATTCCAACCCTGCTTAATATTTCCTCTTATATTTACACCACAATTATGTAACAAACTCTCAATCATGGAAAGGTTAGATTGCTTCCAACACTGGGATGAATTACATGGCAAAATTATCTTTATCCACCTCTCTCATTCCTTTCTTAGAAGACATTTCAAGAAATGGAATTATTTAGGTAAAAAATATGAATTTGGTAATCTCAAGATGCTCTGTGATGCTTTCGTCCTCGGCATCTGAGAGGTATACTGCCATTTCTGCTGATGAGTCCCTGAATGGCAGACCATTGTCCATTTTCTTGAGGCTTACTGGGCTATGTGATATATGATCCAAAGAAAGGCAGGCCAGGACAGGTCATTTCTACCATCATTCCCAAAATTTACTGAGGTTGGACCAAGCCTGAGTTGATACATAAGAACATCCCTTTCCTTGCCATCCCAACCTTCTGTCTCCATGCCTTCAATCCACACTCCACCTTACTTATTGAAAAAGTAAGAAAAGGTCTAAAAATGGACCCCCAAAGTAACACATGTTACTTTTGAAGTAAAAATGAAAAAATTAGAGAGTGGTTATACTCTGATGATGTGCAATCCAGGAAGAATGGAAAAATGATTGCTAATCATCAATGAAAAGCAAGAACATACACTGACACCTCCAGCCATGGATACTAGGGGTGTGTGAGGGGAAACAGCCTCCACTTACGAAGACTCCAGGGAAAAATGAGGTGCTCAGAGGAAACAGGTTTCAGTTATAATAGAAAGTTAGAGGGAATATCAGGGAAGTTGAAGATTTTTTCAGTTTTGCGATGACTTCCAGAGGGGCTTCCCAGGTGGCATAAGCAGTGAGGATTCTGCCTGCCAATGCAGGAGACGCAAGAAACATAGGTTCAATCCTTGGGATGGGAAGATCCCTTGGAGTGAGAAATAGCATCCTGCAGTCCATGGGGTCGCTGAGGATCGGACACGACTGAGCGACTTCACTTTCACTTTTCACTTTCACGCATTGGAGAAGGAAATGGCAACCCACACCAGTGTTCTTACCTGGAGAATCCCAGGGATAGGGGAGCCTGGTAGGCTGCCATCTATGGGGTCGCACAGAGTAGGACACGACTGAATTGACTTAGCAGCAGCAGCCAGTATTCTTGCCTGGAAAATTCCATGGACAGGGGGATCTGGTAGGCTACAGTCCATGGGGCCACAGGGAGTTAGATATGACTGAGCACAACAACATGAGTCCCAGAAGAAGGATATGAAGTAGTGAGAAAAAGCCATGTCCTGAGTATCTGAGGAATTTAATCTGAGATATTAGGGATAAACAGCTTCCTACAATGCACAGGGGCAAAAGGCATGCTGAGATTATTCTTCATGACTTTAGTATGGAATAAAGGGAAAAGAAGCCTATTTACAAGAATATTCATAGTTCTGGAATACAGTATAGTGTCTTCACTCAGGAAGCACAATAACTTTTAAGATCAATCAATTTTTTAAAATACACATTTAGACAGATAATTATAAGCCCACAAAATACCAATCCAATATTTTTTACAAGCAGGAAAAAAGACAACTACAACAAAGAAAAACAATCAATCAGATAACCAGCTTCTCAGAAACACCAATGGAAGACAGTTAAATAGTGGAGTAATAGCAGTATTACTAGTAAATAAGTGTTTTGACATGGAATTCTTTGCTTAATAAACCCATTTTTCAAAACTGTAAACAAATATTTTGTCTACCAAAAACTTAC
The DNA here is from genome assembly GCF_003369695.1 of Bos indicus x Bos taurus. Classification (NCBI taxonomy): domain Eukaryota; kingdom Metazoa; phylum Chordata; class Mammalia; order Artiodactyla; family Bovidae; genus Bos; species Bos indicus x Bos taurus. The sequence goes on from NC_040091.1 coordinate 52,950,969, forward strand.
TATGAAAATATACTAATGTAATTAGTATTGTATTAATTATTATAAATTAAATGTCTAGCATCAAAAAAAAAAAAAAAACAGTGAAAAGACCTGAGTTTTGTACGGGCTGAGAAAAAAAGATAAACAAGTGTGCCAAGGTATCAAGAGAAGAAAATACGGTACCCATGAGATGGGCAATCTGGAACAGCCCGCCCTCACTGAGATATGGAAGCATACCCACAGCCAGTGAACAAAGCCCAAGGCTCTCTCCCCTAAGAGTAGGCAGCCTTGGTCCACTGGAGTCTCTCTAGGCCTTGGCTCTTTGCACAGTAAGAACTGTAGTCCATCAGTTACTAATGATTTCTCAAATTATTCTCTGAGGCATGGGAATTCATGGGAACCTAGCAAAGCAGGATTCATCTCTGTGTGTGTCAACAGTCAAGCTGCTTTCATTCTCCAGGTCATTCTTCTAATTTGTAGAATAAGACTGTCCTTCCAAACAATGCTTAAGACAGGGATACTGGGGTCAGCAATAATGATAACACAGTCACAACTACAATGTCACAGCACCTTCCAGTATCTGTAAAAGCATTGAGAGTTACTGTACCCTTTCATGTGGGCCCCTTCTGGATGACGGGGCTAGTCCTGAAGACTCAGCTGCCTTGACCCCTCCTTCTTCTGTACATGAAGGTGAGCATTCTAATGTGAGCCTAGAAACAAGACCTCTTGCTTTGTCACAGGTTCAAGTTCACTTTGTCTTTTAACAGATTCCCTCTCCTCCCTGCTTTTCATGTTCTGCACTTTGTATAACTTTGCTTCTGACAGAGCTCCATAATTTCAAGAATCTATAGAATGTTTACTCTGGCTGATTTAAATATGGCAGCAAATTCTTTGATATTCTTCCCCTTAGGAGATGGAGATCTCTGTCTTTCCCTTTGAATTTGGCAAGCTTCTGACTGCATATATCAACAGAATATAGCCAAAATGACACTATGGAACTTTTAAGGCCAATACACAGCTTCTCAACCTTTTTTTATTCACTATTTCTTCCCTCCCTAGAAAGCCTTTTTAGACATTATTTTTCTCATTGCATTTTCATCTCCATAATATTGGGTTGGCCAAAAGATTCTTTCGAGTTTTTCCAAAAAATCTTACAGAAAAACCTAAATGAACTGTTTGGCCAACCTAATATTTTAATCCCACAAATATATTTCTTGTACTGTATGTATATTTGTGTTTTTTACATTTAAAAAAATGGTATTTTTGACACCTTTCCACAAATCGATTTTCAACCCGCAGAAAGCAATATCACCTCCGTTGAAAATGCATGGGCTAGGCCATAAAAGGCCATGTAGCTTCCCATGGATTCTCTTGGAAATCTGCTCTTGGAGTTTTTAGGTGCTACGTATGAAGAATATATATATGTGAAAACCTCCCAGAGGCTGCCACACTGGATGGACCATGTGGAAAGACAACATATACATACAGAAAGATGCCCCATAAGTCCAGCTATTTCAACCATCAGGCACATGAGTCTTTCCAGCCCAGGTTCCAGACATGTGAGTGAAGAACGCTTCAAGAGGACCCCAGCTGCAGCAGCTACCTGACTGCAATCACATTAGAGAGGCACAGACAGATTTGCCCAGCCTAGCCAATCCCCAGAAGCAGAGAGATAATATCAAATAATTTCATCACTATGCTCTGAGATGGTTTATTACTCAACAGATAGCTAGAACACTTACAATGTACCAAAAACTCTCCTAAGATTTCCATACTTATTCATTCATTTTATCCTCACAATACTGTATGTGGTAAATACATACATTTCACAGATGCATTCAATTCTGGCAGCTCATCCAAGAAGAACTGTAGGACTGCACAGTGCTTGGGAACAACCACTCCATGATTCCTTCTAGCTGTAACCTTCTTTGGTTCCTCCGCCCATCATAATACCTGTTTATACATTCTTTTATTCAACAAGCCTTTGTTAATCATCACAACCTAGGTATTATGCTAAGTATTAAGGATACTAAAATGAGTTAAAAGTCATAGCTCCTATATTCAAGGAGCTTGCAATCCAAGAGAGATAAAAATGTTATCAATTCAGTTGATAAGTATTATGGTAAGTGCAAGCCCAATCTAGAATAGGGGAACAGGGAGGACAGGGAAGCGTTTCTTGGAAAAAGGGGGCTTTGACCTGAGTTTTACAAGACAAAGAAAGGATCCGAGATGGTAGTATAGGAAAACCCTGAGCTCACCTTCTTCAAAGGGCACACTGAATATACACATATATATAGAGAAATCCTCCAGAAGAAAACCTGAGGGCTGACAAATAGCTACAGCATGTAAAAGGACCACATAGATGTGGGTAGGAAAGACAGAGACATGGTATCCACAGGAAACCCACTCCTGACTCTGTGACCTACAGTAAGAAAGGATATTGCTGAAGAACTGAACTCAGATTTGCCCATAATGGGACACAGTGAGAAAACAGCAGCTTAAAGGGCACCTATAATATAGGGGAAATAAATCCATCTACTAACCTTAGAGCTCCTGCCAAATGAATAAGGAGCCTTCCCCAGGGTTTGAGGCACCAGTGAGCACCACTGAGTCCCTCCCAGACTCCCCCTGACCCATTTCCACTCCAGTTCCAGCCTTCTGCCAAAGTGGCCTCAGGCACAGTACCCCTAGGGTACTTACCCCTACCACAGACCCACCAGCCCCAGCTGCACTGTCAAAGCCACCAGTTACAAGTAGTCTGTACAAGGAACACTTCCACACAAGGCCAGTCCTTCAAGAACAGGAGAGGTGGCTTTTTTGTTTAATTCATAGAAACAAAAAAAGAAGATCAAACAAAATAAAAAGGCAGAGAAATATGCACTCAACATAAGACAATGTAAGTGTAAAAAGTAAATTATCAGAAATAAAGGGAGAAATTATCAATAATACTATAACAGTAGGTGACTTTAATACTCCACTTACATTAATGGGTAGATTATCCAGACGAAAGAATCAAGAAGGAAACACAGGCCTTAAATAACACATTAGATCAGATGAATTTAATAGATATAAGAAGATCATTGCATTCAAAAACTGCAGAATACACATTCTTCTCAAAAGCACAAGGAACGTTCTCTAGGATAGGTTACCTTTTAGGCCACAAAACAAAAGTCTCCATAAATTTAAGAAGATTGAAATCTTTTCAAGCATCTCTTCCATACCACAATGGTACGAAACTAAAAGTCAACTACAGGAAGCTGTCACGCATGACTAAAAACATACTGCTAAACAGTGGGTCACTGGGATGACCCCGAGGGATAGTACGCGGAGGGAGGTGGCGGGGGGGTTCAGGATGGGGAACACGTGTACACCCTTGGCGGATTCATGTTGATGTATGGCAAAACCAATACAATATTGTAAAGCAATTAGCCTCCAATTAAAATAAATAAATATAAGTTTAAATTTAAAAAAATGGGTCAACAAAGAAATCAAAAACTATCTAGAGACAAATGAAAATTAAACACAACTTTCCAAAATCTATGGGATGCAGCAAAAGCAGATCTAAAAGGAAAGTTCAGGCTTCCCTGGAGGCTCAGTGGTAAAGAATCTGTGTTCCAATTCAGGAGACACAGGCTTAATTCCTGATCTGGGAAGATCCCACATGCCACAGAGCAGCTAAGCCTGTGTGCCACAACTATTGAGCCTGAGCTCTAGAACCCAGGAGCCACAACTACTGAGCCCACAAGCCCCAACTACTGAAGCCCACACACCCTAGAGTCTGCCCTCTGCAACAAGAGACACCATCACAGTGAGAAGCCTGCACACTACAACTACAGAAAATCCCACACAGCAACGAAGACTCAACACAGTCAGAAATAAATAAATAAAAGAGAAGTTCATGGAGACAGTCTTGTTTAAAGGGGAAAAAAAAAAATCTCAGGTATTGAATCTAAATGTACATTTAAAAGAACTAGGAAAAAAGAACCAAAGCCCAAAGTTAGTAGAAGGAAAGGAATAATAAAGATCAGAGTGGGAATAAATGAGAGACTAAAAAAAAAAAAAAAATAGAAAAAGTCAATGAAACTAAGAGTTGGTTCTTTAAAAATATAAACAAAATTGACTAATCTTTAGCTATGGAAGGAAGAAAGGAGAAGGAAGAAAAAGGAAGAGGAAAGAAAAAAGGAAGAAAAAGAGAGAGGACTCAAATAAATAAAATCACAAATGAAAGAGGAGAAAACACAAACACCACCACAAAAATACAAAGGATCATGAGAAAATACAACTATATGCCAAGAAATTAGACAACGTAGATGAAATGGATAAAATCCTAGAAATATACAATCTTGCAAAACTGAATCATGAAGACATGGAAATCTGAATAAACCAACTATTAGTCAAAAAACTGAATTGGTAATCAAAAAACTCCCCTGCAGATGCCTTCATGGGTGAATTCTACCAAGCATTTAAAGAAGAATTAATGCCTATCCTTCTCAAATTATTCCAAAAAATTGAAGAGGAAGAAATACTTAAAACTCATTTTACATACCCAGCACTACCCTTTGTCTAGTTAACAAAACTAGACAAAGACGCCATGTGTACACACACACAAATTATAGGCCAATGTCCTTGATGAATACAGATGCAAAATTTCAAAATATTAGCCAACCAAATTCAAATTCAATAATACATTAAAAGGATCATACATCATGATCAAGTGGAATTTATTCAAGGGATGCAAAAACATTTTACACCCATAAATAAATCAATATGACACACCACATTAACAAAGAATAACAATCATACAATCATCTCAATACATGCAGAAAAGGTATATGACAAATTTCAACATCCATTTATGATAAAATCTCCCAACAAAGCAAGTATAGAAGGAACATATCGCAACATAATGAACATCATATATGACAAACCTACAACAAATATAACAGCCAATGCTGAAAACTTTTCCTTTAAGATTAAGGAAAAAAAGAAAAACAAGGATGTCCACTCTCACCACTTTTATTAAACATAATATTGGAAGTCCTAGCCACGGCAATTAGGTATGAAAAAGAAATAAAAGGCATCCAAATTGGAAAGGAAGAAGTAAAACTGTCATCATTTGCAGGATTTGTGATACTATATTGAAAACCCCAAGTTCAGTTCAGTTCAGTTCAGTCACTCAATCATGTCTGACTCTTTGCAACCCCATGAACTGCAGCACACCAGGCCTCCCTGTCCATCACCAACTCCTGGAGTTCACTCAAACTCATGTCATCGAGTCAGTGATGCCATCCACCCATCTCATCCTCTGTCATCCCCTTCTTCCTGCCCCCAATCCCTTCCATCAACAGAGTCTTTTCCAATGAGTCAACTCTTTGCATGAGGTGGCCCAAGTATTGGAGTTTCAGCTTTAGCATCAGTCCTTCCAAAGAACACCCAGGACTTATCTCCTTTAGGATGGACTGGTTGGATCTCCTTGCAGTCCCCAAAAATTTCACCAAAAAATGAACTATCAGAAAGAGAAATTAAGAAAACAGTCTTGTTTACAATTGCATCAAAAATAATAAAATACCTCAGTATAAATTTAAACATGTACTCTGAAAACTGTAGGATACTGAGGAAAGCAACAGAAGATGACACAAATAAATGAAAGGATACACTATGTTCGTGGATTAGAATAATCCATATTGTTAAAATGTCCATTCTACCCAAAGCAATTTACAGAATCAAAAAAAAAAAAAAAAACTTATCAAAATATCAATGGCATTTTTCACAGAACTACAAAAAAAGAATTCTAAAATTTGTATGGAACCACCAAAGATCCTGACTAGCCAAAGCAATCTTGAAAAAGAACAAAGCTGAAGATATGCTCCCAGACTTAAAATTACACTACAAAGTTGTGTGTTTGTTACTTAGTCATGTCCAACTCTTTGTGACCCCATGGACCGTAGCCTGCCTGGCTCCTCCGTCCATGGGATTCTCCAGGCAAGAATACTGGAATGGATTTCCATTTCCTTCTCCAGGGGATCTTCCTGACACAGGGATCAAACCCAGGTCTTCTGCATTACAGGCAGATTCTTTACCATCTGAGCTATAGGGAAGTCCACACTACACAGTTAGAGTAATCAAAACAGTGCAGTGAACCAATATATGGAAGCAACCTATGTGTCCACCAATAGGTGAATGGATAAAAAAGATATGGTGTATACACACACACACACACATATATATACACAACAGAATACTAATTGGTCATTTATAAAACCTTGCCATTTGCAGTAACATGGATGGTCCTAAGCGAAATAAGTCAGATGAGAAAAATATCACATGACTTCATGTATATGTGGAATCTGAAAAAGAAAGCAAAACAGAAACAGACTCATAGATTCAGACAACAGATTTGTCGTTGCCAGGGTAGGAGGGGGAGGCAAACATGAAACAGATGAAAGGGACTAGGAGGTACAAATTTCCAGCTATACAATAATGTACACATACAAAATAGACAATAATATTGTAACAATTTTATATGGTGATGAACGTCATAATATATAAAAATACCAAATTACTATGTTGTACACCTGAAACTAATATGAACATGTATGGTTAATTATAACTCAATAAATGAATAGGAAAAGAGGATTTAGCCAAGAAAAAGACAGGGGCTGATATGCCAACAGAATTACAGTTGTGTAATGCCAAGAAAAAGTAAAATACATTCAGGAAATAATCAGTGATTTTCAGGAATTTGGGCATGAGTGAACACAGAAGGTGGTGCAAGCAAATCATTTGGTTTGCCTGAAACTTTCAAAATTTTTAAAACCAAAAGTCTTACATTCTGTGAAGTCCCTCAGTCTTGAGAAAATAGGACAACTGGTCCCCTGAGGCAGGTCAGCGGGGAGAGCACATAATGATATGAGTGGACTAGAAATTGTGAAGTGGGGTCTAAAGAGTCAGAGCCTTGTAAGCCATTCTTGGTTGTTTTCATTTTATCCCCAGGATAAATAGGAGACAGTGAAGGATCTTAGGCAGGGCTAGAGACTTAATTATTTCACACCAAACTGAGGTTGAACCAGAGCTCAGGTTGAACCCTGAGAACTAACTCCATGTACTTGGGGCACAATAGTGAACTTCTCCTTTAGTGTTCAGGGAACCTTTTCAACATCATGAGATGTTTGCAGACATGGAACTAGATGCCTACCTGCATTTCTAGGTGACAGAGAGCCCAGAACCCTGGGGAAGAAACCATAAATCTAATCTACAAATCTCTCTCTACTACATACTGCCACACTCCTGTCTTTTTTTTTTTTTTTTTTAAAGGAAGATAAGTGAAGTGAAGTGAAAGTCTGTCAGTCATGTCTGACTCTTTGAGAACCCATGGACTATACAGTCCATGGAATTCTCCAGGCCAGAACACTGGAGTGGGTAGCCTTTCCTTTCTCCAGGGGATTATCCCAACCAGGGATCGAACCCAGGTCTCCCACATTCCAGGAGGATTCTTTACCTGGTGAGCCACAAGGGAAGCCCAAGAATATTGGAGTGAGTAGCCTATCCCATTTTTGTGGTGTTAATTCTAGAAGGTCTTATAGGTCTTCATAAAACCATTCAACTTCAGCTTCTTCAGCATTACTGGGCATAGACCTGGATTACTGTGTTACTGAATGGTTTGCCTTGGAAACGAACAGAGATCATTCTGTTGTTTTTGACATTACACCCAAGTACTGCATTTCAGACTCTTTTGTTGACCATGATGGCTACTCTATTTCTTCTAAGGGATTCTTGCCCACAGTAGTAGATATAATGATCATCTGAGTTAAATTCACCCATTCCAGTCCATTTTAGTTCACTGATTCCTAAAATGTTGATGTTCACTCTTGCCATCTCCAGTTTGACCAATTGCAATTTGCCTTGACTCATAGACCTAACATTCCAGGTTCCTATGCGATATTGCTCTTTACAGCATCAGACTTTACTTCCATTACCAGTCACGTCTGCAACTGGGTGTTGTTTTTGTTTTGGCTCCATCTCTTCACTCTTTCTTGAGTTAGATCTCCACTGATCTCCAGGAGCATATTGGGTACCTACCAAACTGGGGAGTTCATCTTTCAGTGTTGTGTCTTTCTGCCTTTTCATGCTGCTCATGGGGTTCTCAAGGCAAGAATACTGAAGTGGTTTGCCATTCCCTTTTCCAGTGGACCACATTTTGTCAGAACTCTCCACCATGACCCGTCTGTCTTTGGTGGCCCTACATGGCATGGTTCATAGTTTCATTAAGTTAGACAAGGCTGTGGTCCATGTGATCAGATTGGTTAGTTTTCTGTGATTGTGGTTTTCAGTCTGTCTGCTCTCTGATGGAGAAGGATAAGAGGCTTGTGGAAGCTTTCTGATGGGAGAAACTGACTGAGGGGGAAACTGGGTACTGTTCTGATGGGCGGGCAGTTCAGTCAATTCAGTTTAGTCACTCAGTCATGTCCAACTCTTCGCAACCCCATGGACTGCAGCAAGCCAGGCCTCCTTGTCTATCACCAACTCCTGGAGCTTACTCAAACTCATGTCCATTGAGTCAGTGATGCCATCCACCCATCTCATCCTCTGTCAACCCCTTCTCCTCCTGCCCTCAATCTTTCCCAGCATCAGGTTTTTTCCCAATGAGTCAGTTCTTCACATCAGGTCCAAAGTATTGGAGTTTCAGCTTCAGCATCAGTCCTTCCAATGAATATTCAGGACTGATTTCCCTTAGGATGGACTTGTTGGAACTCCTTGCTATCAAAGGGACTCTTCAGAGTCTTCTCCAACACCACAGTTCAAAAGCATCAATTTTTCAGCCCTCAGCTTTCTTTGTAGTCCAACTCTCACATCCATACATGACTACTGGAAAAACCACAGCTTTGACTAGATGGACCTTTGTTGGCAAAGGAATGTCTCTGCTTTTTAATATGTTGTCTAGTTTGGTCATAACTTTTCTTTCAAGGAGTAAGTGTCTTTTAATTTCCAGGCTGCAGTCACCATCTGCAGTGATTCTGGAGCCTCAGAAAATAAAGTCTGCCACTGTTTCCACTGTTTCCCCACTTTTTGCCATGAAGGACCAGATCACTAAGACCATGATCTTAGTTTTCTGAATGTTGAGCTTAAAGCCAACATTTTCACCCTTCTCTTTCACTTTCATTAAGAGGCCCTTTAGTTCTTTACTTTCTGTCATAAGGGTGGTGTCATCTGCAAATCTGAGGTTACTGATACTTCTCATGGCAATCTTGATTCCAGCTTGATTCCAGCTTCATCCAGCCTGGCATTTTGCATGATGTCAGATCAGATCAGATCAGATCAGTCGCTCAGTCATGTCCGACTCTTTGCGACCCCATGAATCGTAGCACACCAGGCCTCCCTGTCCATCACCAACTCCCGGAGTTCACTGAGACTCATGTCCATCGAGTCAGTGACGCCATCCAGCCATCTCATCCTCTGTCATCCCCTTCTCCTCTTGCCCCCAATCCCTCCCAGCATCAGAGTCTTTTCCAATGAGTCAACTCTTCGCATGAGGTGGCCAAAGTACTGGAGTTTCAGCTTTAGCATCATTCCTTCCAAAGAAATCCCAGGGCTGATCTCCTTCAGAATGGACTGGTTGGATCTCCTTGCAGTCCAAGGGACTCTCAAGAGTCTTCTCCAACACCACAGTTCAAAAGCATCAATTCTTTGGTGCTCAGCCTTCTTCACATGATGTACTCTGCATAAAAGTCAAATAAGCAGGGTGACAATATATAGCCTTGACATACTCCTTTTCCTATGTGGAACCAGTCTGTTGTTCCATGTCCAGTTCTAACTGTTGCTTTCTGACCTGCAAACAGATTTCTCAAGAGGCAGGTCAGGTGTCTGGTATTTCCATCTCTTTCAGAATTTTCCACAGTTTATTGTAATCCACACAATCAAAGGTTTTGGCATAGTCAATAAAGCAGAAATAGATGTTTTTCTGGAACTCTCTTGCTTTTTTGATGATCCAAAGTATGTTTGCAATTTGATCTCTGGTTCCTCTGCCTTTTCTAAAACCAGCTTGAACATCAGGAAGTTCATGGTTCATGTAATGTTGAAGCCTGACTTGAGGACTTTTGAGCATTACTTTACTAGCGTGAGATGAGTGCAATTGTGCAGTAGTTTGAGCATTCTTTGTCATTGACTTTCTTTGGGATTGGAATGAAAACTGTCTTAAGTCCTGTGGCCACTGTTGCATTTTCCAAGTTTGCTGGCATATTGAGTGCAGCCCTTTCACAGCATCATCTTTCAGGATTTGGAATAGCTCAACGGGAACCACATTTCAGGATGTCTGGCTCTAGGTGAGTGATCACATCATCGTGATTATCTGGGTTGTGAAGATCTTTTTTGTACAGTTCTTCTGTGTATTCTTGCCACCTCTTCTTAATATCTTCTGCTTCTGTTAGGTCCCTACCATTTCTGTCCTTTATTGAGCCCATCTTTGCATGAAATGTTCCCTTGGTATCTCTGATTTTCTTGAAGAGATCTCTAGTCTTTCCCATTCTATTGTTTCCCTCTATTTCTTTGCATTTACCACTGAGGAAGGCTTTCTTATCTCTCCTTGCTATTCTTTGGAACTCTGCATTCAAATGTGTGTATCTTTCCTTTTCTCCTTTGATTTTCACTTCTCTTCTTTTCACAGCTATTTGTAAGGCCTCCTCAGACAGCCATTTTGCTTTTTTGCATTTTTTCCCCCTTGGGGATGGTCTTGATCTCTGTCTCCTGCACAAATCACAAACCTTTGTCCATAGTTCATCAAGCACTCTGTCTATCAGATCTAGTCCCTTAAATCTATTTCTCACTTTCACTGTATAATCATAAGGGATTTGATTTAGGTCATACCTGAATGGTCTATTGGTTTCCCCTACTTTCTTCAATTTAAGTCTGAATTTGGCAAGAAGGAGCTCATGATTTGAGCCATAGTCAGCTCCTGATCTTTTTTTTGCTGACTATATCAAGCTTCTCCAACTTTGGCTGCAAAGAATAGAATCGGTCTGATCTTGGTGCTGACCATCTGGTGATGTCCATGTGTAGTCTTCTCTTGTGTTGTTGGAAGAGGGTGTTTGCTATGACCAGTAAATCTCTTGGCAAAACTCTATTAGCCTTTGCCCTGCTTTATTCTGTACTCCAAGGCCAAATTTGCCTGTTACTCCAGGTGTTTCTTGACCTCCTATTTTTGCATTCCAGTCTCCTATAATGAAAAGGACATCTTTTTTGGGTGTTAATTCTAAAAGGTCTTGAAGGTCTTCATAGAACCATTCAACTTCAGCTTCTTCAGCATTACTGGTCAGGGCATAAACTTGGATTACCATGATATTGAATGGTTTGCCTTGGAAATGAACAGAGATCATTCTGTCATTTTTGAGATTGCATCCAAGTACTGCATTTTGGACTCTTTTGTTGACTATGATGGCTACTCCATTTCTTCTAAGGGATTCTTGCCCATAGTAGTAGATATAATGGTCATCTGAGTTAAATTCACCCATTCCAGTCCATTTTAGTTCACTGATTCCTAAAATGTGGATGTTTTACAGGCCATGCTCAGTAAATCTTTAATTCAGTTTTCTGTTGAAGGATGGGGCTGTGTTCTCTCCCTGTTTTTTGATCTCAGGACAAACTATGGTGGAGGTAATGAAGATAATGGCAACCTCCTTCAAAAGGTCCCATGCACACACTGCTACATTCAGTGCCCTAAAGCCTCCTGCAGGCCACCTCCGACCCATGCCTCTGCCAGAGACTCCTGGACATTTACCGTCAATCTGGGTCAATCTCTTATGGGGTCACTGCTCCTTTCTCCTGGGTCCTGCAATGCACAACATTCTGTTTGTGCCCTCCAAGAGTCTGTTTCCCCAGTCCTGTGTAAGTTCTGGTGGCTCTATGGTGAGTTAATGGTGACCTCCTCCAAGAGGGCTTATGCCATACCCAGGTCTACTGCACCCAGAGCCCCTGCACCTGCAGCAGTCCACTACTGACCCACACTTCCTCTAAACACAGTTCTGTCTCAGTCTCTGTAGAGTCTCTGGGCCATGCTCAGTAAATCTTTAATTGAATTTTCTGTTGGTGGGCAGGGCTGTGTCCCCTCCCTGTTGTTTGATCTGAGGCCAAAGAAAGGTAATGTCAAAGAATGTTCAAACTACCACACAATTGCACTCGTCTCACATGCTAGCCAAGTAATGCTCAAAATTCTCCAAGCCAGACTTCAACAGTACATGAACTGTGAAGTTCCAGATGTCCAAGTTGGATTTAGAAAAGGCAGAGGTACCAGAGATCAAATTGCCAACATCAACTGGATCATCAAAAAAGCAAGAGAGTTCCAGAAAAACATCCACTTCTGCTTTGTTGACTATTCCAAAGCTTTTGACTGTGTAGATCACAACAAACTGTGACTCCTAAAGAGATAGGAGTACCAGACCATCTTACCTGCTTCCTGAGAAATCTGTATGCTGGTCAAGAAGCAACAGTTATCACCGGACATGGAACAACAAACTGATTCTAAATCAGGAAAGGAGTATGTCAAGGCTGTATATTGTTACCCTAGTTATTTAACTTTTATGCAGCATACATCATGGAAAATACTGGGCTGAATGAAACACAAGATGGAATCAAGATTGCTGAGAGAAATACCAGTAACCTCAGATATGCAGATGACACCACCCTTATGACAGAAAGGGAGGAACTATAGAGCCTCCTGATGAAAGTGTAAGAGGAGAGTGAAAAAGCGGCTTAAAACTCAACACTCAGAAAACAGATCATGGCATCCAGTCCCATAACTTCATGGCAAATAGATGGAGAAACAATGGAAACAGTGACGGACTTTATTTTTTGGGCTCCAAAATCCCTGCAGATGGTGACTGCAGCCAGGAAATTAAAAGATGCTTGTTCATTGGAAGAAAAGCTATGACCAACCTAGACAGCATATTAAAAATCAGAGACATTCCTTTGCCAACAAAGGTCCATCTAGTCAAGGCTATGGTTTTTCCAGGAATCATGTATGGATGTGAGAGTTGGACTATAAAGAAAGTTGAGTGCCAAAGAATTGATGTTTTTGAACTACGGTGTTGGAGAAGACTCTTGAGAGTCCCTTGAACTGCAAGGAGATCCAACCAGTCAATCCTAAAGGAAATCAGTCCTGAATATTCATTGGAAGGACTGATGCTGAAGCTGAAACTCCAGTACTTTGGCCACCTGATGCGAAGAACTGGCTCATTTGAAAAGACCCTGATGTTGGGAAAGATTGAGGGCAGGAGGAGAAGGGGACGACAGAGGATGAAATGGTTAGATGGCGTCACCAACTCAATGGACATGAGTTTGAGTAAGCTCCGGGAGTTGGTGATGGACAGAGAAGCTACTCCAGTCCATGGGGTCACAAAGAGTTGGACATGACTGAGCAACTGAACTGAACTGAGCCTATCCCTTCTCCAGCAGATCTTCCTGACCCAGGAATTCAACCGGGGTCTCCTGCATTGCAGGCAGATTCTTTATCACCAGAGCTCTGAAGCCGTCTCTACTACATACTGCCACACTCCTGTCTTTTTCAAAAAAGAAATTCAAAAGAACCCAGCAAAGACCATCCTTGACCCAATGTCCCCTTAAGCCACTATACTGTTTATCTACATTCTCTTTTATGGAAAAAAAAATCTGCTCTGATATTTGTTCATTCCTGCTGTTTCTGAATCTTCACCTCACATTCTCTTTTGAATATATAAGAATCAATCTTTTACCCTGGTATTAACATATTACATTGAAAATGTTCATCCCAAGGTTACCACATACTCTCTATTATCAAATCCAATGGTTAATTCAATCCACATTTCACACAACTCTCAACATCACTTAATAGAGTTGAGAACAGTTTCATGGCTTCCTGTGTAAATGTCTTATACATCTTTGGTTAGATTTATTCCTAGGTATTGAATAGCTTGTGCTATTTTAAAGGCATTTTAATTTTTTAACTTATGGTTGTTTCTAGTGTGTAAAAATAAAATCAATATTTATATATTTAATTGTATCCAGCAAGCCAGCTGAGATCACATATTAATTCTTATAGAATATTTGTGGATTCTTTTGGTTTATCTAGTTTACAATTATGCCTGCAAATTACAACCATTTTATTTATTTTTCTTGCCTTACCTCATTGGCTAAACTTACCAGTAGAATCCTGAATAGAAGTGGTGATAGCAGATACAGTTGTTTCATTCCATCCCTCAAAGGGAACACTTTCAGTATCTACCCACTGAGTCTGACTCTGGCTATTGGTTTTACATAGATGTTCATTATCAGATTAGGAACTTCCCTTCTAGTCCTCATTTGCTGAGAGTTTCATTATGATTGAATATTGAATCTTATAAAATGTTTTTTCCTCCAGCTATTTAAATAATTTTATAGTTTTAAATAATGTATCAATTCATTAATTGATTTTAAAATGCTAAAGCAACTTTCATTTATGAAATAAACCTAACGTGGGCACCATGTGTTTATATAGCACTAGATTTACTCTGATAATTTCATTATTAAGTTTCATACACCATATATACATATATATGTATGTATGTGTATATATATATATATATATACATACACACACACACACATATATACATATATATATATGGGAGAAGGCAATGGCATCCCACTCCAGTACTCTTGCCTGGAAAATCCCATGGATGGAAGAGCCTGGTAGGCTGCAGTCCATGGGGTTGCTAGGAGTTGGACACGACTGAGCGACTTCACTTTCACTTTTCAATTTCACACATTGGAGAAGGAAATGGCAACCCACTCCAGTGTTCTTGCCTGGAGAATCCCAGGGATGGGGGAGCCTGGTGGGCTGCCGTCTTTGGGGTCACACAGAGTCGGACACGACTGAAGTGACTTAGCAGTATATTCACATACATACATCTTAAGTTTTATACATCTTAGGATTCTTCTTGTTTACCCTTTCTAGGGGGTTATCAGTTACATAGGGACTTCCCAGGTGACACCAGTGGTAAAGAATCCACCTGCCAGTGCAGTAGACACAAGAGATGTGAGTTTGATCCCTGGGTTGGGAAGATTCCCTGGAGTAGGACATGACACCTCACTCCAGTATTCTTGCTTGGAAAATTCCATGGACAGAGGAGCTTGGCAGGCTACATTCCACAGGGTCACAAAGAGTCAGACACAACTGAGCATATCAATTATACTAATCTTAGTCAATTTGGGCTTTTCTAAATATTTCATTGTGCATCTTCTTTCTATTTTACTGATTCGATTATTTTTTTTTTTTATTATTTCCCTTCTTCAAAGGTTCCTGAGTTTACTATCTTGTTATTTTTAGAGCTTCTTGAGATGAAAACTTGATTTTTTTCAACTTTTCTTCTTTTTCTAACATATGTATTCTGTGTTCTAAATTTTCTTCAAGCATTGTTTTAGCTGCATTTTAAGAGTTTGAGTGTCAGTTTTTATCATTCAATTAGAGATACTTTTAACTTTCATTATAATCTTTTCTCTGATTCATGGGTTATTTTATAGTATATTGCTTAACTCCCAAACATTTGGGAATATTTAAGTTAGCTTTTCATCACTGGTTTCTTGCTTAATTCCACTGTGGCCAGAGAATATATTTTGTATAATTTCAGTTCAGTGAAATTTACTGATGTTTGTCTTCTGGCCACTCATCTGTCCTATTTTGTAAAGGTTCTGTGTGTTCTTGAAAGAAGTGTGTCTCCTGCACTCATTAGCTATGGTATTCTATATGTATTAATTAGGTCAATGTTACTCACTTTGTTTTTCAAATATTTATATCATTTTTTTGTCTGCTTATTCTACTGATTACAGGTAGAAGTATCTTAAAATCTACAGCTATGATTTTATATTTATCTATTTCTCATTTTAATTATGCCCACTTATGATTTACATATTTTGAGGCTATAATAAAATAATTTTTAGGTCAGTAGGTGCATACAAATTTAGATTTGTTATATATTCTTGTTGAAAGAACACTTTTATCACTATAAAAATTTCTGTTCATGTCTAGGAAATTTTTTTTGGCTTAAAGTCTACTTTGATATTTTTAAAACTACACCAGATTTCTTTTGGTTAGGGTTCTCATGGTATGTCTTCTTCCATTTTCTTATTTTAGCTTTTCAATGCCTTTACATTTAAGGTATATTTCTTTTTTTTTTTTAAACTTTACATAATTGTATTAGTTTTGCCAAATATCAAAATGAATCCATCACAGGTATATTTCTTATAAGCAGTACATAACTACTGTCTTTAAATCTAGTCTGTCAATATTTGTTTTAATTGGAATACTTTGTTCCTTTACCCTTGGGCTTCCCTGTTGGTCTAATTCTTGATGTGTGTGTGTATGTGTGTGTGTATGTGTGTTAGTCACTCAGGCATGTACAACTCTTTGTGACTCTATGGACTATAGCCCACCAGACTCCATGGAATTCTCCAAGCAAGAATACTGGAGTACACTGAGGTTAAAATTACTTTTTATTATTTATTTTTTCCCTTTGGTTACTGTCCAATTTTTACTATGCTTTCTTGCTTTCCTTCAAATTTAAGTAATTTTATTATTTCATTATCTCCTCCCATTAAATCCTCATTTATATATTATTTTATTATTATTTTAGTGGTTACCCTAGAGATTGAAATATGCATGCTGGCTTATTAAGATCTATTAATATCTAAATTAGGACATTACCATTTTTGGACAATGCCAAAACCTTCCACACTTTAACTCCATTTACCTACTTCTTGCCTTTTGTAACTGCTTTTGCTTATATTTTAATTCTATGTAATTTAAAACCCTACAAGGCATTACTGCTACTGTTTAAGCTGACAGGCTTCAATTAGATTTATCAGATATATACCCTTTCCAGTCCTTCTTGAGTAACTATGCTTCCATCTGGAAGCACTTTCCTTTTGCCTTCAGTTATCCTTTTAGTGCAGTTTTTGTTTTCTAAAATATTATCTTAATTTTTGAAGGCTTTTTGTTGGATATAAAATTGTAGGTTAGCATTTATATCTTTCAGTAATTTAGAGAGTTTTCATTGCCACTTTATTCCTATCATTTTTGCTGAAGAATTGACTATCGGTCTCATTGTTGCTTCTTTGAAGGTAATGTATTCAGTGTGGATGGCAACTGCAGCCATCAAATTAAAAGATGATTGCTCCTTGGAAGGAAAGCTATGACAAACCAAGACAGAGTATTGAAAGCAGAGACATCACTTTGCCAACAAAAGTTTGTATTGTCAAAGCTATGACCTTTCCAGTGGTCATGTATGGAGGTGAAATTTGGACCATAAAGAAGGCTGAATACCAAAGAATCAATGCTATGGAATTATGTTGGAGAAGATTCTTGAGAGTCCCTTGTACTGCAAGAAGATCAAAGCAGTCAATCCTAAATGAAATCAACCCTGAATATTCATTGAAAGGACTATTGCTGGAGCTGAAGTTCCAATACTTTGGCCACCTGATGTGAAGGGCTGGCTCATTGGAAAAGACCTTGATGCTGGGACAGATTGAAGGCAAAAGGAGAAGTGGTTGGCAGAGGACAAGATGGTTGGATAGCATCACCAACTCAATGGACATGAATTATAGCAAACTCTGGGAGATAGTGGAGGACAGAGTAGCCTGGTGTGCTACAGTTCATGGGGTCACAAAGAGTCAGACACAACATAGCAACTGAACAACATCTCTTTCTCTCTTGATGCCTTTAAGATATCTTTTGAATTTGGCTGCCAACACGTTTTATTATGATGTGCCTAGACTGATTTTCTTTGTATTTATCCTGAAGTTTGTAGAGTTTCTTGAATTTGGGAACTAATGCCTTTTTAACAAGTATAAAAAATTTTTAGTCAATATCGTCTTCAAATATTGCTTCTGCTCCATGAGTTCTCACCTCTATTTCTGAGATTGTTTTCACACATCTGTTTGACCTTTAAATCATGTCCCACATGTCTTTTAAACTAGTTTTTAGCATTTGTCCATCCTTTTTTCCTCTACACTTCAATCTGGAAATTTTCTATTCACCTCTATCCAGTTTACTAATTATCTTTTCTGCTGTGTCTGATCTACTATTAAACCTATCTATTGAATTTTTAGCTTCAATTATTTTATCTTTAAGGTACAGTATTTCCATGTCATTTTTTAAAAATAGATTATTCTTTGATAAAATTCTTAATCTTTTCTATTTTCTTGAACAAAAGAACCAATCATTTTGACAGCATATGTCTAAAAACTCCAGTATTTGTATCATCCATAGGTTTTTATTGTTAATTCTAGTCATTTGGTCCTATTGCCTATAATATGTGACAATTTATTAAAATGTCAGATATTGTGAATATGAAAACTAGAGGCTCTGTTTAACTGCTGAAACTTCAGCTTAGCTCTCTATTGTCCTAGCAGCTGCTTTGTATATTTGTTTTCTGAGTCTTGCCCCCACAAATGTACAATTTAAGAATATTTCAATTGCATCAATGCAAAATTGCACATATAATTTTGGGCTCATTTTTCTATAATTTCCTCCTTTCAATAACATTGAGCCCCTCAAGTCCTAACTGTCTTGGCATGAACAAATTCTAACCCCTGCCTTCCCAAGCCATCAAGACTTCTGTAAGCTCCAGGTCATCTCTTTCTGCTCAGCCTTCATTCCCCTTCACTGTGAATCAGCAAGTGTCTGAGGGGAGAAAGCAGAGACAAAAGTGGGGCTCACAGAAATGAATATTTTCTTCTTACAAGGATTTGACCTCTCAAGTTCTGGTTACCTTAGTCACTGATATCTTGCTTTTTTTTTTCTTTTTTTTCTTTCTATTTGTCATGTATTTTGTCTGATATTTTTATTGGGGGGAGGGGAGGGTTGGTCTATCCAAGCTGCTCCAATAGAATCAGAAGTTCTATATTATTTTTTCTAAAAACTTCAGGACAATCCTGTGCAATAGGTATAAATCCTCATTTTATAGATGAGGAACCAGGACACTGGGGATTTAAATTACTTAACAAGAAAAATTATCAAAATATTTAGAAGAGCGGAGTCTTATTTTAAGTTCCATGTTCTTTCCAATCTACCACTGATACCTCACCATTAGCTCTCTTTGGATAACATCTGGAACAAAAGAACTCAGCTGAAAAACAAGGATAACAGAATGATTTCTCTGCCACTTAGCTCTCCTCCTGCACAGGCAGGGCTCTTTCTACCTCCTCTCTGATCCTCACCAACAATAGGGAACATACCTATATTTATGAAGTAAGAAACTGTTGAATAATTCATAAGACAGGAGGGCTCCTAGCTCAACTCAACCTTGGATGAATTGTCTCCATGGCCCTACTGAGATGAAGAAAAATATTTTCCCTGTGCAGTAAATGTGGTTCAAAGAGAGGATTCAATAAGTAAGATGCTACTTAAACATACATTTCCCTGACTAGTACCACACTTTTAACAGAAGGTGATGCTTAATAGACTAGAAATGCTTTAATCTCTCCTCATACTGACTTCCTAAATTTACAAAACACACAACATTGCTACTAATATTTTAAGGAAGATAGGTGAATGCATCCATACATACTTCATTTTAAGTGTCTGTCCTTAAAAAGACATCTGTTATTGACTGTAATAGTGTGACTCATAACAAAGGCATTTATATTCATGTAGATATAATCTACACTTCCACAGGTGTCCAAGTATAATGTACAATTGCCTAATGAACCCTTAAAATAAAATGCTGCCAACAAGAACTGTTTGCTTCTCCTATAAAGAAAATGAAACTCCATCAGGCTGGCAAGCCGGAACTTCAGCATCCTAGATATATTTAATATGATGGCTTTCTTACTACAATTTCTGCAGGGAATAATATATAGGAAAATAATGTTTCTCCTTTGTGATTACATTACCATATGGAGTAATTTTTCTTGATGGGGAGGTCATTTCATCTGATGAGTTCTTGAACAGTGAAATGGAAGCTTGGTTCTATGACAGCAAAGGACAGATTGACTTATTAAAATTGTTACATTATGGATTTTTATTAGTCCATTTCACATTTGCTCCCTTTGAAGATCAAAAGCATGAATGCATTTGGAAAGTCCATCAGGAAATATTAAGGACAAAAATTAGACAGAATGGTCATTATTACAAATGGGAAAGTCATCTGGAAATGGAGATTCCAGAGGCGGACTCTAAGAAGTCTCACAAAGACACAATTTGAAGAGCAGAACAGATGTGATGTGAGTATTAATGGAGGAACCATTCTCATAAGATCAACAGCCAAAGTTTTAGAAAAATCACCCAGACATCTGGATTCAGGGCAGGCTGAAATGGATTGAACAAAATTAATTGTCCCAGACATCGAAAACCCAGGGGAAAAGTGGCCCAAGTAGGAGAGACTTTCCAAGCACTCTGAGAAGTTTTAAGTTTTCATCAAGTTCAGTTCAGTTCAGTTCAGTCGCTCAGTCGTGTCTGACTCTTTGTGACCCCATGAATCAGCACGCCAGGCCTCCCTGTCCATCACCAACTCCTGGAGTTCACTCAGACTCATATCCATCGAGTCAGTGATGCCATCCAGCCATCTCATCCTCTGTCGTCCCCTTCTCCTCCTGCTCCCAATCCCTTCCAGCATCAGAGTCTTTTCCAATGAGTCAACTCTTCGAAAATCTGGGTTTATTGTACATGTGATCATATTTATCCCTTCAATCCACTGATGCATTCAGCAAGATTGACTGACCTCTCCTGTGCTAGGACAACAAAAATCCTATGATACGATTGGTCCTCATGGACCAAAGGACTCATGGTTGGGTATCAGGGGACAGATAAACCCATGCTAATTTCCTAATGGTGTAGTAAATCCTATAAAAAGAGAATGTGTGATTCATTCACTCATTTACTAATATTTAAAGAGTACCCACTTGTGCCAAGCTGTTTTCTCAGCCCTGGGGACATGAGAGGGTGTTTGGGTAGCTACAATTTTAGTAGGGAAGATAGATGATAAACATGTAAATACATAAACAAAGTTGATCTTATCGTTAAGCTGCAAGGAAGCACAGTGAAATTTCCAAATGCAACTCTTCCTTGAAGCCTTTGGTTCTGACCCCAGAAGAAAGATTCAACCCTCTGAAGCACCACCTGTAAGCCTGATATTATCTCAAGCTCCCTTCAACTCCACAGATACTCTTAAAACAGAGACCTTTTTCATGTGCTTGGTCCAGGCTGTGATGAAGTAACCCCAGGTTCTGAATAATGAGTGATTTTGAGGGGCCATGCAATCAAAAGTAACCCCTGCTCCCATTTGCCTTATGAGTAATGGCAGAAAGTGAAGAACTTGATCAAAATGCACTTGAAGGCAGGGAAGCTGACTCAGTCACTAGCCTGAAATATTCTGTGGTCTGTCTTCCTACTGTTAGCACCTTATTAGAAAATCTATAAGGGCAGCATCCCTGTCTGTTTTCCTTATCACTGCACACCCAAAACTAGCAGAGTGCCTAGTACACAAAAGGCAATCAATACATATGTGCTAAATGAATGACCCGATTAGACAAAAATATAATCAGGCTTCCCTGGTGGTTCAAACAGTAAAGAATCTGCCTGTAATGCAGGAGATTCAAGAGACAGGTTCCACCCCTGGGTCAGGAAGATCTCCTGGACAAGGGAATGGCAACCCACTTCTATATTCTTGCCCGGGAAATCCCATAGACACAGGAGCCTGGCTGGCTACAGTGTATGGGGCTGCAAAGAGTCAGACATGACTGAGGGACTTTCACTTTCACGTTTCATAATTAGGGAAAGAAAAGTGCTGTCAAGATAACAAAGAAGTGGTGCCAAATAGCCGTGTGGATGGTGGCGGTCTAAAAGAATTAACACAGCACGTTGAGGTTGCTACCCTTAGAAAGACCTGTTTGCAAGGCTGACCCTCGGCTGGTGTATTAGTTTCCTAGGTCTTCTATAACAAAGTACCACAAATTGGGAGGCTTAAAATAACAGAAATCTAGGGACTTCCCAGGTGGTCCAGTGGTTAAGACTTTGCCTTCCATTGCAGGAGGTACGGGTTCAATCTCCGGTTGGGGGGCTAGATCCCACATGCCTCAGGGCCAAAAAATAAAGACATAAAACAGACCAGGAGGCTAGAAATCCCCAGTCCAGCAGGACCACACTCCGTCTGAGAACGCCACAGGAGAATCTGTTCCTGGACTCTTAAGCCTCTCTTTGATCCTTGCCTCTTAGCCACATCCTTCCAATCTCTCCTTCCGTGGCCCCACTGCCTCCTCCTCCTCTATCAGATCTTCTCTGTGTCCCATAAAGACACTTGTCATTGGATTTAGGGTCCACCTGGATCACTCAGGATGATAACTTCATCTCAAGATCTTTAACTTAACTGCATCTGCAAAGACCTTTTTTCCAAACAAGGTCACATTCACAGGTTTCGGGAATCAGATGTGGACAGATCTATAAAGGGGCCCTCACTCAACCCACTACAGCTGGCAGTGGCAAACTTGAATTATAAACAGTTCCCTGCACTGGTATAAAACTTTCCCTCAATGGTAAGAGGCTATCTGTACAAATAATACAGTTTATTCTGAATACATGGTTTCCTTCTGGGAGTCTGGAATTTCAGTATGTGGGAGGCAGAAAATACCTATTCCACTTTCCCCAGTAAAACCCTGGGCACTGAGTCTCTGATGGGCTTCCCTGCTAAGCAACATTTTGCACATGTCATGATTCGGTGTCAGAGGAGTTAAACACACCCTGTCTGACTCCGCTAGGAGGGTCTCTTGGAAGCGTGTGCCTGGTTTCCAACAGACTTCACCCCATGTACCTTTTCCCTGTGCTGATTTTGCCTTGGATCCTTTTACTGTAAAAAATCACAGCCATGGGTCTTCCCTGGTGACTCAGTGATAAAGAACGTGCCTGCCAATGCAGGAGACACAGATTCAGTCTCTGATCTGGGAAAAGCCCACACACCTCGGAGCAACTAAGCCCCTGTGCCACAACTATTGAGCCTATGCTCTAAAGCCTGGTAGCCGCAACTACTGAGCCCTCATGCCACAACTGCTGAAGCTTGCAAGCCCTAGAGCCCATGCTCCACAACGAGAAAAGCCACAGCAATGAGAAGCCGGAGCACCACAACTAGGGAGCGGCCCTCGCTCGCTACAACTGGAGAAAGCCTGCACAGCAGCAAAGACCCAGCAAGGCCAAAAATAAAAATAAATAAAATTGCATTTTTTAAACAGTCACAGCCATGAGTCCTCCCAGTGAATCATCAAACCTATGGGTGGTCTTGGGGACGCCTGACACAGGGACCTTAGGGCACCAGGGCAGGCTTCCCTGAGGAAGTGCTATTTGAGCCGAGACCTAGGATGAAGATCTCATGGCTCATAAGTACTGGAGCCAGTGTGGCAGCTGTTTTTGCATTTGCAAAATAGGGGTGTATGAGTCAAAGTCTGCAGGAAATCCATGGCACACTCAAGCTGGATTATTGCAGGAGAGTTTTAAAAAAAGATTATACACAAAGGCATGGTCAAGATTTAAGGAAACTAACAAAGGACAATACAGTATTCTTGGGCTAGTAACAGAGGAAACTGAACCAGCCTGAGGCCTGAAAGGTCTCAGGGAGGGAATGGTTATCACAACCCAAAGAAGGTAGTTATATGGAGGGACAGTCTGACCAGAGCCAGAACCTGGTAAGAAAGGAGCCAGGTAAACAAATACTATGACCTCACTCTCCTCTGATCCTCCAATCTTCTGCCAGAGTCTCTGTTGCCCAAATCCAACTGGAAGCCTGAGATTCAGCAAGTTGAGAAGTTCCACAGGGGTCAACCTCCTAAGGCCATAAAGCAGGTTGGAGAAGGGTGGACAGTGGATTGAGGAGGGGGTGGATATGAATGGAAAGTACACCAGCATGGCGGAAATACTAGTCCTTACAAGGTTATCATGATTAATTAAGATGGTACATGTAAAGGGAGGACCTAGCACATTGTCTGGTAGGATATAAATGCCTAATCACTGTTTTATAGACGAGGAGGAGGAGGAAAGAAACAAGAGGAGAAAAGGGAGGAGGCAGAGGAAGAGCAGGAAAAAGAGGAAGATAAAATCCCTTTGAGAAAGAAGCTCCTTGACAGCAAGAATTTCCTGATTGCTGTCCAATCCGAAGTACCTAAAACAGTTCCCAGCATGTGGTGGACACTCACTAAATATATTAACAAATTGAGGGTTCTTACACTCAGATTCTATACCCTGATTTAAAAACGGGCACTTGACCTTAGGTACCCAGAATGGAAAGTGGAAGTCTTTAGCCAAAAACCTTAACTTCATAGGTGATAACTAGAACCTAGAGAAAGAAAGTGACTTTCCCAAAGACACACAGTAAGTCGATGAAAGCACTAGGGTAATATCCAGATGTTCTGATTCCAGTTCAGCTTCTTCAAAGAAAGCCAGGCTCCCTCTGGTGATGGCAACTGAGAACCCCACAAGGCATCTAACTTGGAGGCTGAGGAAGAGTGTGGTCCTCTTCATCTTCAGGAAAGACTATCAGAGCCTTAGGCTCAGGATCTGCCTTCTGGGCACTCAAACCAGTGAATCTTACTGTTATGCTAAGATCATAGGCTGCATAGTGGATCAGGGAACCTCAAGATACTGGGGATTATGCCTGCCTTCCCTCTATGGGCACTCAATCTTGACTCCTGAACTAAGAGCAGTTGACAGCTGAACTCCCTTTAATTACATAAAAGTACTTGAAGCATCCTCACATCTCTGTACATTTCAAAAGTAAGGTGGTACTTTGTACAGGGATGTAAAATTTTAATTCGTTGGAGGCTTCTTCAGTGATTTTTGCCTTTTACCTCTCAAATTGTGCTGTTTATGAAAATATTATATTTCCCCCTCTGTATACGCCTCATTCACTGATTAACCCATGACAGTTCTGTTATGCCATAACTTTGGAAGCCATGCTCTGTTCAGTTCAGTTCAGTTCAGTCGCTCAGTTGTGTCCAACTCTTTGCAACCCCATGAATCGCAGCACACCAGGCCTCCCTGTCCATCACCAACTCCCGGAGTTCACTCACACTCACGTCTATCAAGTCAGTGATACCATCCAGCCATCTCATCCTCTGTCATCCCCTTCTCCTCCTGCCCCCAATCCCTCCCAGCATCAGGGTCTTTTCCAATGAGTCAACTCTTCACATGAGGTGGCCAAAGTACTGGAGTTTCAGCTTCAGCATCATTCCTTCCAAAGAAATCCCAGGGCTGATCTCCTTCAGAATGGACTGGTTGGATCTCCTTGCAGTCCAAGGGACTCTCAAGAGTCTTCTCCAACACCACAGTTCAAAAGCATCAATTCTTCGGTGCTCAGCCTTCTTCACAGTCCAACTCTCACATCCATACATGACCACAGGAAAAACCATAGCCTTGACTAGACAGACCTTTGTTGGCAAAGTAATGTATCTGCTTTTGAATACGTTATCTAGGTTGGACATAACTTTCCTTCCAAGGAGTAAGAGTCTTTTAATTTCATGGCTGCAATCACCATCTGTAGTGATTTTGGAGCCCAGAAAAATAAAGTCTGACACTGTTTCCATTGTTTCCCCATCTATTTCCCATGAAGTGATGGGATCGGATGCCATGATCTTTGTTTTCTGAATGTTGAGTTTTAAGCCAACTTTTTCACTCTCCACTTTCACTTTCATCAAGGGCTTTTTTGTTCCTCTTCACTTTCTGCCATAAGGGTGGTGTCATCTGCATATCTGAGGTTATTGATATTTCTCCCGGCAAACTTGATTCCAGCTTGTGCTTCTTCCAGCCCAGCATTTCTCATGATGTACTCTGCATATAAGTTAAATAATATACAGCCTTGACATACTCCTTTTCCTATTTGGAACCAGTCTGTTGTTCCATGTCCAGTTCTAACTGTTGCTTCCTGACCTGCATACAAATTTCTCAAGAGGCAGGTCAAGTGGTCTGGTATTTCCATCTCTTTCAGAATTTTCCACAGTTTATTGTGATCCACACAGTCAAAGGCTTTGGCATGGTCAATAAAGCAGAAATAGATGTTTTTCTGGAACTCTCTTGCTTCTTTGATGATCCAGTGGATGTTTGCAATTTTATATCTGGTTCGTCTGCCTTTTCTAAAACCAGCTTGAATATCAGGAAGTTCACAGTTCACATATTGCTGAAGCCTGGCTTGGAGAATTTTGAGCATTACTTTACTAGCATGTGCTGCTGCTGCTAAGTCGCTTCAGTCGTATCCGACTCTGTGCAACCCCACAGACGGCAGCCCACCAGGCTCCCCCGTCCCTGGGATTCTCCAAGCAAGAACACTGGAGTGGGTTGCCATTTCCTTCTCCAATGCAGGAAAGTGAAAAGTGAAAGTGAAGTCGCTCAGTCGTGTCCGACTCTTAGCGACCCCATGGACTGGAGCCTCCCAGGCTCCTCCGTCCATGGGATTTTCCAGGCAAGAGTACTGGAGTGAGGTGCCATTGCCTTCTCCTACTAGCATGTGAGATGAGTGCAATTGTGCGGTAGTTTGAGCATTCTTTGGCATTGCCTTTCTTTGGGATCAGAATGAAAACTGACCTTTTCCATGCTCTGTAATTCTTCCCAAATAAGCCAAAATGAAAATGCACAAGATACTCAGTGGACACATGTTCCTTGAATCAGAGAATTAGGATGTGTCTTGGTCTAGAAACCAAAGCATGTGAAGATGACTGGGAGGGTCATTCAAGTCCATATTGAGAATGCATCCATGTGCAGCCATGAAATGTGGTAGGTTGATTGTATTAGTGACCCCAATTATTGACCTCCGTGAACCCAAGCCCTCTGAGCTGTATCTGTGGTCCTCCCACACCATACATGTGGAATTAGTCTGATTCTAATTCCACACTCAGCCCTATGACTTGCCATGGTTTAAGTGGTGTTAGCAAAGATGAAGAAAAGAGAGACTTCAAAATCACATGGACAATTATCCTCCAATCCAAACTTAATAAATTAAAAAAAAAATACATGCATGCTTTCACTTGCTGTTTGTTACATTTAAGTTTTCTCACTGTTACAACTCTTTTGGGCCATGCGGACATGCCCAGCTGGCCTGGAGGCACACATGAGAGACAGTGGAGAAGACCTGAGTTGTCATTCCAGCCAAGGCATCCCGGATCAGACACCAGCCAGCAAGCTCCCAGACAAGTGGGGAGTCTAGCAGAAGGCAGAAAAACCTCCCGACTGAGCCCAGCCTAAAGTACCCATCCTGAGTGGGCTGAGCAAACACTGTTTCAGCAGAGTTTAGACTGGTTTGTGGCAACAGACAAATGATCCATAAAATACATCACTCTTCATGTCTACTCAAATCTATAAAGAGGTTTGAGTCAGCACTGCCATTTTC
Organism: Bos indicus x Bos taurus; assembly: GCF_003369695.1. NCBI lineage: Eukaryota > Metazoa > Chordata > Mammalia > Artiodactyla > Bovidae > Bos > Bos indicus x Bos taurus. The sequence continues at coordinate 52,978,307 of NC_040091.1, forward strand.
AGTTCTCATTACAATCATCACAATTAGACAACTGTTACGCCTGAAGTCTTTTTCTCCATGATTGAGTATTGTGAATGGCTTAGACAGAAGCTACAACCCTGTAAGAGAGACGGGATGGCCTATTTTAGATAAAGATTAAAGGAAGCAGGCACAGAGGCCATGCCAGTAAATCAGGGTAGAAGAACCAGGCAAAGCCCCGTGCCTTTTGTCTTTCAAAGAAACTCATTGTCAAGGAAAATGGAACTCCCCTGAGAAAGAGTAATCTTAAGAGGTCACATCACCCATCCGCCTGCCTTTGAGCCTATCTCACTCACTGCAGACAGTAATAAGCACTCACGGATGGTGGCCCGGAGTCCACCATTTCATCATTAGTAAACTCTTGGGAGTCAGAACCTCTGGATTTAAACCCCTGCTATAGCACGTCCAAACTGTACCAACACAGGTGTGTGACTTCACTTCTGAGCTTAAGTCTCCTCATCTATAAAGTGAGAATCAAATCAACAGAGCTGTCATAAGATTAGGCGAGATGTAGACAGGCTGAGCACACAGCCAGGCTCCTAGGTCACTCTTCATAATTATGAGGTATTATCAGTCCTTGTCAATGCTCTCTGATAATATTTAATACCTTAGTCATTCACTCACAGTTATCATTTTCTCTCATGAGAAGAGAGACCAGGAACAAATGGTATCTGGAATATTGCTTCTGTTTAAAAAAACAAGAATATAATTATTTGACTTTTCAGCCTTCTTTTTTCTAGACTAAATATTTCTGGAGTCTAGGACATGAGTGACAAATGAATGGGAACATTAATTCACTTAGCAAAGTGGAATTTTCTTTGGCATCAAATAAACCAAGGTTTTACCTACATTTTTGGCATTTATCAGCGATGTGGCTTAAGGCAAGCTTCTTAACCACTCTGGGCCTTGGTTTCCTCTTCTATAAAATAGGAGTTGCCTACATGCCAGGATCATTTTAAGAATTAGAAATTATTAACTATTATCAGTCGTTATATTTTAATCCAAAAGACAAAGCAGTCCAGGGACTTCCCTGGTGGTCCAGTAGTTTAGAATCCACCTTCCAGTGCAGGGGACACAGGGTCAATCCATAGTCAGGAAACTGGGGTCTCATGTGCTGACGGGCAACTAAGCCCATATGCTGCAACTACTGAGCCCGCGCACCACAACCAGAGAGCCCGTGTGCCTCAAGTGCAGAGCCTATGCACCCTGGGGCCCGCGCACCACAACCAGAGAGCCTGTGTGCCTCAAGTACAGAGCCCACGCACCCTGGAGCCCGCGCACCACAACCAGAGAGCCCGTGTGCCTCAAGTGCAGAGCCCATGCACCCTGGAGCCTGCGCACCACAACCAGAGAGCCCGTGTGCCTCAAGTACAGAGCCCATGCACCCTGGAGCCCGTGCACCACAACCAGAGAGCCTGTGTGCCTCAAGTGCAGAGCCTATGCACCCTGGGGCCTGCGCACCACAACCAGAGAGCCCATGTGCCTTAAGTACAGAGCCCATGCACCCTGGAGCCTGCGCACCACAACCAGAGAGCCCGTGTGCCTCAAGTACAGAGCCCATGCACCCTGGGGCCCACGCACCACAACCAGAGAGCCCGTGTGCCTCAAGGGCAGAGCCCATGCACCCTGGAGCCCGTGCACCACAACCAGAGAGCCTGTGTGCCTCAAGTGCAGAGCCTATGCACCCTGGGGCCTGCGCACCACAACACAGAGCCCACATGCTGCAACAAAAGATCCCATGTGCCACAACGAAGATTCAATGCAGCCAAAAATAAATAAATAGATAAATTAATATTTTTTAAAAGACAATGCAGTCCAAAATGCTCAAATCACATGTAGAGCCTACCTGAAACTATTTATCTGGTGGTGTATAGCGTAGGGCACATGTCCTAGTCATCTGTCCTCCAAGAGAAGACTGACATCGTGTGAAACCTCAGCCTGGAGAATTGACCAGGTAGCAGGTGAGTCTAGGTTTGAATGATGCAAAGAATTAAGCCCCATGAAATGCTGGGGAGATGCTCTGAGGAGAGGGAACAGTGCAGGGAACTGGAGGGAGGGGCCAACTTGCCATGTTCACTGCCTGACATATCAGCTAAGGGGCTGGAGGAGAGGGGTGGGGAGAAGCATGATGGGTGATGCACTCAGAGGTGGACCAGGTAAGGCCTGGCTGTTACTCAGTGGGAGACAGAAAGACTTCAGAGCTGGTGAGCAGAGGAGAAACATGATCAGATATACCATTAGACAGGGTTGCTCTGGTTGCTGTGTGGAGAATAGGCTATGGATATGAGTGTGAAAGAATGGAAGCCAGAAGACAAATGATGAGGTTTGTGTAATAATCCATGCAAAAGATGAGTGTGACCTAGAACAGGTGACATCAGGAGGAAGAGCTAAATATTGGATATATTTTGAACACAGAGCAAACAAGATTCACGATAGGGCTAGATGTGGAAGGTGTCAGGATGCCTCCAAGGATCTGGGCTTGAGCCTCAGTGCAGCAGCTTAGGGTCTCTGAACTTTCTCTTCCTTGTTACTCGAATACTCTTCCTGTGGATATCCACATGGCTCACTCCTTTTCCTTCCCCTGGGTCCCCAGTCCAGAGTCACTCTATCAAGGAGGCTTTCTCTGAGCACCATCTATAAAAGAATCACCTCTTCCCCTCCCAGTGCTTTGCAACTCCCTTGAATTGTTTTTCTCCATAATGTAATGCTTGTAATGCTTGTTTTTACAAACAATGCTTTGTTTGTAATGCTTCTCTTGTTCACCTTGTACGAGTTTGCTCAAGCTGCTATAACAAAGATCCACAAGATGAGTGGAAATGTGTTACCTCACAGTCCTGGAGACTGGAAGTTCAAGATAAAGGTATCAAGAGGGTTGCTTCCTTCTGAGGGCTGTGAGAGGGAACCTAGTCCTTGCCTCTCCCTTGTCTCCTGGTGGTTTCCTGGCAATCTTCGGTGTTCCTCAGCTTGCAGAAACAGCATCCTGATCTCTACCTTCATCTTCACATGATGTTGTTCTCCCTCCAGGCTCATCTGTGTCCAACTCTCCTCTTTTTTTTAAACATAGTATATTTTAAATTTTATTTATCTCCTCTTTTTATAAGGACATCAGTCCTATTGCTTCAGGAGCCCACACTATTCCAGTAAGACCTCATTTTAACTTAACTAATTATATCTACAAAACTGTTTCCAAATAAGTTCTCATTCTGAGGTACTGGGGATTAGAACTTCTACATATGAATTTTTCAGGGACACAGTTCAATCCATAATACTCCCTACTGAAAGTCACTCAGTCATGTCCAACTCTTTGTGACCCCATGGACTGTACAGTCCATGGAATTCTCCAGGCCAGAATACTAGAGTGGGTAGCCTTTCCCTTCTCCAGGGGATCTTTTCAACCCAGGGATCAAACCCAAGTATCCCACATTGCAGGTGGATTCTTTACCAGCTGAGCCACAAGAGAAGCTGAAGAATACTGGAGTGGGTAGCCTATCCCTTCTCTAGCAGATCTTCCCAACCCAGGAATCAAACCAGGGTCTCCTGCATTGCAGGTGGATTTTTTTAGCCAAGTGAGCTATGCAGGAAGCCCACGATACCCCTTAACTAGAATATAAACCCCATAAGGGAAGGAACTTGTCTTTTGCTTACTGCCATATCTCAGGTATCTAGAAGACTCCCTAGTATATAGAATATGCTGAAGAAATATTTGTTGAATAAGTGAATAAATAGAGACTATTGAGGAAGAGAATTTTCAGGGGAACAAGTATCTCACTTGAGACTTGCTGTTTGAGATGCTTATTAGCAATCAAAGTACAGATGTCATCCATGTAATTGACATGGAATCGAAGCAGGCAGGCTGTGGCTGCACTTACAGATTTGGGTGTCATCAGCAAGGGCATGGCACTTAAAGCCACAAGATTGGATGAGATTACCTGGGGAGAGAGCAGCAATAGAGCAGAAATTGAGTCACAGGGACCCTGGATGGTTCAACATTCAAAGTTCAAATGGAAGAAGAGGAGCCTGCATAGAAGACTGGGAAGAAGTAGTGAGGGTGGTCAGGAAAAAACAAAAAGTACAGAACAGTCTGGCGTCAGATAAACCAGGAAAAGAAAGTATTTCAAGGAGGACACGGTCACATGCTGCCAAGAGAGCACATGAGAGGACCAGCCATGGAACTGGGCAAAATGAAGGTTATCAGTGCCCTTGACCGTGGGGACAAGACCCCCAGGAAGGGGATGGAGAGTGGACAGTGAAGAAGCAGAGGCAAACTTTTTGAGGAGTTTGGCCATGAAGGATGAAGGAAGGGCAGAACAGACTTGTCAAAGACCGATTTTTGGCAGTAGGATTATAAAGCAGGGAGGAGGTGGCTCCTCTTTAGGGCTTCTCACCCATTTTATATCTCAGGGATCCACAGCATAAGCTCCAAAGCCCTGGTTCTTTACAGACCATCTCCCAAACACCGCAAGTCTGCCCCACCACCCCCAGTTTAGGGAATCAGAGGCCACTTGCTGGAAACCGCCCTGGTTTAAATAACCCTTTCAGATGATCCCAGTTCCCTCAGGAATGGCCATACAGGTACCCTAGGAAGTAGCTGTGAAGTCCAGAATGCCCTGAAAGATGATACTTTCTCACCTGCCTAAACTGAATACCTGCAGGGCAGCAGGCTTCTCGGTGCCTGGAACCACCACTTAGCAGTTTAAAACTGGGCTCTCAAACGAGTCATTTTCTCTACAAGAAATCGCAGTGGGGAATGAATACCCTGGGATAATGATGCTGGGGGCAGGAGGAGGCCCCCAGAGACTTGCATGTGTGGCAGTCCTCGGAGGGTGGCTGCTCAGAGGCCAAGGAGATGAGCCTCCTGCCCCGTCTCCATGGTTTCCATGGTTTCCTTCCTTGCTGCCTTGGGGACCAGCGATGCACAGTTCCTGTGCAGGAGGGGCCAGGCAGGCGGCCACGCTCCCAACAACGCCTGACCTCCTGCAGCTACCGAGAAGCATTGCCTCAATGCCAAGGTCACCTGCCCATCTGTGTTTGAGGCCCTGTGGGGAAAGCAGCGCCAGCCTTGGCAGGTGCAGGGTACTAGCTGCATCTGTTCTTGGCAGCAGACAGCAGATCATCCCTGCCAAGTAAAGACCCTTCTCTGATCTTAAGAAAACAGGAACTGAAGATCGGAACGGGGATCTCAGGGGCCAGCCAGCTGGGGAAGCTGTCACTCACTCCCCTGCCTGCCACCCCCCCCCCCATAGAATGCATGTGACTTTGCAATCTGCCTGCACTCTCTTGGTTTATCCAAATCACCAGCCAAGGTCATCAGCTCCATTTAGAGATGAGAGTGAGGCCTAGGGAGTGAAGTGCAATGATCACGGGTCATGATGGTGAAGACAGTACTGGACTCAGGCGGTCCACCCTAGGCCTCTCCACTTTCCCTCTAGGCCACACTGTGTGTGCATCTATACCGTCTTATGTCTGTATCACTATATCACCTGTATCTATACCACTCTGACCACCACGGTGATGCCAGAGGGTCATCTTGGCATATTACTGGGGCCAGAGGGACTTCCAAAGTATCACTGAAATAATCCTCCACATCCAGGTTTCAACTCCAGAAGCCTGGCATTCCTCTAAGGGTAGACAAGAGCAATACCCACTTAATGCGTGCTTGAGTCAATCAACACACATTTGTTTAAAACCTCCTCTGTCGTCTATGGATGTGACCCCAGGGAAGCTAGGTGAAGGGTGCCTATCACCATCTACACAAGTTTTGCAACTTCCAGAGAATTTGCGATGCTTTTAAAATAAAAAGCAAGCAGAAACAAAAACCAAAACCTAGTCTGTGCCCTAACCCATCTACGGTGCCAGGGAAAATCAGAAGGTGGGTGAGCCCTGGGTCACACTTTGGAGAAGCTTCAAGCCTAGCTCAGGGTGGAGTTGGGGTGATGGAAGAGGGTGCAGCTACCCAGACAGTGTAAGGTGGTGACTGAAACCCAAGGTTCAGACCAGTACCCTCCAGTAGAACTACAAGGCAAGCCTCTATGCGACTGTGATTCTCAGTTACCTGGTAGTTCATGAAAGAATGGGCTTAAAAATTAATCATACATTAACCAACTGTATGGATGTCGAGCATGGTACCATCTTCTCATGGACTAGAAATTCTGAGCTAACGTGTCTCAAGATAGCATCATGAAGATGCTTGTTCCAACTGCAGAGGAAGGAACTTGGGTTTTTCTTAGACAGTGGTTCTTTGCTGTTGTCTGTCATTTTTCCTTTTAGAATAGACTGTTGGAGGTTGGCATTCATTCATTTAATGTATTTTTATTTAAAACAATACAGAAGACTCACTCAGACAAAGAACATCTCATGGAGCTTACTTTCTAGTAGAAAAGTTACAGTTATACTTCATTAGCTTAGAATAAAATCCTGGGCTCTTGAGTAGCATTTGAGATTTCAATACTGAATTTGCACATCATATATGTATGTAATCACAATATAAATGATTGCAGAATAAACAAAAGTAAGTAGTTATTTGTTATTCCACCAAAAAAAAAAGAATGGGCTTCCCTGGTGTCTCAGTGGTAAAGAATCTGCCCATCAATGTAAGGGACATGGATTTGATCCCTGAGTCATGAAGATCCCTTGGAGAAGGAAATGGTGACCCACTCCCATATTGTTACCTGGAAAATCCCGTGAACAGAGGAGCCTGGAGGGCTACAGTTCATGAGGTCACAAAAGAGTCAGACACAATTTAGTGACTAAACAACAACAGCCCATTAAAGACAGTGAAAAAGAAAATAAGAAATTAACTTTAATAGATTTTACTTGACCCACTATAGCCCCAAAATGATCCTGCCAGCAAGTAATCAGTAAGAACAAGTATTAAGGCAATATTCTATATCCTTTGGTTAGTCTAATTCTTCAAAATCTCATCTCATTTCCACCCTGCCACACTTCAAGTGCCTGACAGCTGCAGATCTACACGGGGACTTCCAGGGTTCTGATCCTGGTTTCACTGCTCTCCAGCTGTGTGGCCCTAGGTGTATCACAGGTCTGAGCTTAGGCTTCTACCTCTTGGAGTCCTTGGCAGGACTGTGAGATAAGCTTCACACATCAATTACCCTAGGACTCAGCAACTAGGAAGTGTTGTGAATCAGGGCTGCTGCTATTAAATAAAGGCAGACAGAAGCCAGGACTAAGGGGAAGCCCAAGCAAAGAGCGCGAGATCCAAAGGGTACTTGGGTCCCACCCACTCCCTTGCCCCATCACTGCTCCTAGAAAGATGGCCCTCAGTTATATCCTTTCTCGTTTCTGCCACTGTTTTCTTTCCTAGTCCCGAGCAACCTCTTACAGGAACAGCAGCTCAGGTGTGTCGAGGGAGCATCAGACGGAGGAGAGGAGGAGGAGGGACGAGGGAGAGAAAGGCAGGAGAAAGAAGCTGCAAGGGGTACAAAGGCGGAAGTAAGGAAGTGAGGAGAAAAGGGGGGGAAGTAGGGAAGGAGGAGGGGAAGCTTGGGAGATATTGACCTCGCTTCCACGTCCCAGGGCAGTTGCCCTTAAGTTTCGTCCCAGGTCTGACGGAAAACAACAGACGCCCGACAATGCTGCGCCCACAGAAGCACCCTTCTGATGTACTCTGCCTCCCTCTCCTGGGCTCCAAGGTGAATAATCTTGTAAATCAGGATGGCTCAAGCCCCTGTGTCTGAGGAGGAGCAAATTGGCAGGAAACCAGCTGGAATCACGAACATTGGGTGGCCCTTGAGGTCGATCTAATTCAGAGGCAAACATTCTACATATAGGTGAAGACATGAAAACAGTGTAATTCGATCCAAGGGACCTGCTGGGTGTGAGCGGACTGTGCCCTGTGAGGACAGGTAATTAAGACACAGTTCCTGTCCTGATGACTTCACAGCAAAGTGAATTCACTCGACCCAGTCCCCAGGACTCACTGGTCAGGTGTGGGGCTGGGGAAGCCAGGAATGCTGGTGAATACCAAGTTCTCACCCTCAGGCCACTCTGGTCTCTGAGGGAGCACCCACGCAAGGCAGTCAGGACCACAATGCTGGGTCCAAAAGGTCCAAAAGAGATTCCTTCTGAAGCAGTGATCATTAAATCTGTCAATAAAACCGAACCAGTCAATCCTAAAGGAAATCAACCCTGAATATTCAGTGAGGGACTGATGCTGAAGCTGAAGCTCCGATACTTTGGCCACCTGATGAAAAGAGCCAGCTTACTGGAAAAGACCCTGATGCTGGGAAAGATTGAGGGCAGGAGGAGAAGGGGGCAACAGAGGATGAGATGGTTGGATGGCATCACCGACTCAACAGACATGAATTTGAGCAAACTCTGGGAAGCAGTGAAAGATGGGGAAGCTTGGCATGCTGCATTCCATGGGGTTGCAAAGAGTCAGACAAAACTGAGCGACTGAACAACAACAAAACTAAAAAATATGGCCTTTGTTCAATTGCTAAACCCTGGCCACATTCTGGGCATTGACACCACCTCATCACAACATCACTCGAGACTCAAAACAGCCGAGAAGGTCCATGTCATGCCGAGGAGGTGGGCACTGTGACTGTCCCCAGCTGAGCCCCCATCCTCTCCCTATGTGCCCCACAAGCCTCCAGTCAGGTTTGCCTGCGTTGACCTTTATCCCCTACAGCCTAGTCTCAATATAGGACCCAAAATCACCCTTTGCAAATGCAGGCCAGGTCCTGTCCCTCCAGGACCTCCTCAGCAGGTCACTCTATGAAAGTCCCTGGTGGTCTCTGTCCTCTTCTTTGGCTACTGCCTTCCAGCCCCACCCCTTACCCCTTCTGCAGTCCCAGGTGTGCACCTACTCTGGGCCCCCTGCCTGGGACCCTCCTCCCCAGGCTCCCTATGACCCACTCTCTGGCTTCAAGTCTTAGCCAAGTGTCACCTTCTCAAGGAGGCCACCCTATTTCATGCTGCAGCTTCACCCTCCACACTGAGATAGATGGGTGGCACATGTGGCCACAGTGATCTGTCCTTCTCTCCTTTGCCCACACTTTTCATGGTCACCTCTCAGCTCTCCTTTCTCTAATAGGCAGTCATGGGATGCAGCAGACAAGTCAGGTTGCCTCCCAGTTGAAGACATGTGTATATCTGCTCTCCCAAACCCTGCTTCCATCATGAGGAAGCCTGGGCCAGCCAGTTAGAGGAGGAGAGACCATGGGGAAGGGGACAGAGCTGTCCTAACTGAGGCTATCCTAGACCAGCTGGCAACCATGAGCTGACAAGGGAAAACCGCCAAGACCAGGAGAGCACCAGTGGAGCCCAAACTGCACAGAGTGATACAACTATGGGTCCATAGCAGACAGTGTTCAGGGCCAGCAGGTTTGGCGACAGTTTGTTACGCAGCAGTAGCTGACTGCTATGCATGCATGCATGCTAAGTCGCTTCAGTCGTGTCTGACTCTGTGCAACCCCACAGATGGCAGCCCACCAAGCTCCTCTGTCCCTGGGATTCTCCAGGCAAGAATACTGGAGTGGGTTGCCATTTCCTTCTCCAAGCTGACTGCTATACCTACCCCCAAATACTGCCAATCACTTACCCTCCTTGACATCTTTCTTTATTCCACAGCACTTATTACCTTCTAATCTACTGGAAAATGAGCTTAATTGTTGTGTATATTGTTTACTGTCCTGCACCCCCAACTAGACTATATGAACTGTATCCCCTCACGGGTGGACACATGTGTTTTGTTCACTTGTGCCTCCTCAAGTGCCTAGGACCACATACAGCACATCACAGGTGCTTAAGAAGTAACTGGAGAATTAATAAACAAGTGGGCACAAAATCATAACAATCCCACCACTACTGTTTGAGCGAGCATGTGCCAAATGACAGGTATTCTGCCGAGTTCAGTGATCAGTGAGTTTATTTAACTCCCACAATAGCATTGTGAGGTAGGTGCTCTCATCCTCATTTTACTGGTGAGAAAGTTAAGACTCACAGAGGTTAAGTAGCCACTCAAAGTTGCACAGCAAGTAAATGGCAGAGCTGGAGTGAGAGCCTAGATGTCTGACTACAAAGGCCATCCAGGGCACTGTCCTACCTCTCACCCCACCCCACAAACACAGACATACACACACACACACACACACACACAGCTCAGCAAAAATGTGAGCCCCTTAAAAGAGTACAGGGTAGAGAGCAGTTTTCATGGAGGAGATGACAGGGGAACTAGGCTGTGATGCATGAAGAGAATTTTAAAAGAGACGAAGGGAGATAAGAGATAGTTGCCATTTACTTAGAAAATTTTCTATTTGCTCAGATGATAGAATCATTCCTAAAGGAGCCAGAGGAATAACAATTACAGGAACATCTTCCAACACAAAATGCCTTGTGTACAAGAGACATCATTTACTTAGGGTTGGAGAGGTTACAGCTTCTTTGGAGACACCATTCATATAAGGAAATAACAAAGGGAACAGTTGGAACAGGGCAGTAAAAACACTGGAGAATTTCAATTCAAGGAGTGCTTCTCAAGTACACTCCCCAAAATGCTGCACCCCCACCCACAGGTTCTAGAGAATAAAAGTTAAAAGCTTCATACTCTTCCTCAACCTCTCTCCCTTGCTTCCAACTTCCAATCTGTTTCTTTTTTTTTTTTTCAAATACCAGGATTTGAAATCCACCTTTAATTTTATTTCATTAAAAAAAATTTTTTTACTGAAATATAGTTGACTGAGTGTTGTGCCAGTCTCTCCTGTACAGCAAAGTAACTCAGTTACACACATATGAACATTCTTGAATATTTTTTTCATTATGGTTTATCATAGGATACTGAATATAGTTCCCTGTGCTACACATTAGGACCTTGTTGTTTATCTGTCCTAGAAATAATAGTTTCCATCTGCTAGTCTCAAACTTCCAGTCCTTCCCTTTCCACTCACGCTTGGCAACCAAGTCTGTTCTCTATGCCTGTGAGCCTGTTTCTGTTTTGTAGGTATGTTCCATATTTTAGATTCCACATATAAGCAATATTATTGGGTGGTGTCCTTCTCTTTCATGACTTACTTCATGTAGTGTAAGTTCTAGTTGCATCCATATCGCTGCAAATGGAGCTATTTCGTTTCTTTTTATGGCTGAGTAGTATTCCGCTGCATATATGTACCACATCTTTGTTTTTCATTCATCTGTTGGTGGACATTTAGGTTGCTTCCATGTCTTGGCTATTGTGAATAGTGCTGCTATGAACATAGTGCATGCATCTTTTTGAATTCTATAATCTTGTCTGGATACATGCCCAGGAGTGGAATTGCTGGATCACATGGTAATTATATGCTTAGTTTTCTGAGGAACCTCCACACTATTTTCCACAGTGGCTGCACCAACTTACATTCCCACTGACAGTGTAGGAGGAGGCTTTTTCTGTCGAGTTGTATGAGCTGTTTGCGTATTTTAGAGATTAAGTTTTTGTCTGTTGCATCAACTGGAAGTATTTTTTCTAATTCCAATAGGTGAAAGACTTATAGCCTGAGAAACTACAAAATATTAATAAAGGAAAATAAAGAAGATTCTAAGAAATGGAGAGACATCCCATGTTCTTGAATTGGAAGAATGAACGTTGTTAAAATGGCCATACTACCCAAAGCAATCTACAGATTTAGTGTGATCCCCATATCAAAATAGCCATGACATTTTTCACAGAACTAGAACAAATAATCCAAAAATTTATGTGGAACCATAAAAGACCCAGAATTGCCAGAGCAATCCTAAGGGGGGAAAACAATAAAACAAAGCAGGAGGCATAACTTTTCCAGACTTCAGACAATACTACAAAGCTACAGTAATCAAAACAGTGTGGTATTGGTATAAAAACAGACATGGATCAATGGAACAGAAAAGAGAGGCCAGAAATAAACCCACACACCAGCCGTCAGTCTTCCACAAAGGAGGCAAGAATATAAAATGAAAAACAATCTCTTCAAGTAAGTGGTGTTGGCAAAGCTGGACAGCGGCATGTAAACCAATGAATTTAGAACACACCCTCATACCATGCACAAAAATAAACTCAAAATGGCTTAAAGACTTAAGCATAAAACATGACACCATAAACTCCTAGAAGAGATCACAGGCAAAACGTTCTCTGACATAAACCATACCAATGCTTTCTTAGGTCAATCTCCCAAGGCAATAAATAAAAACAAAAGTAAGCAAATGGGACCTAATTAAATGTACACACTTTTGCACAGCAAAGGAAATAATTTTTTTTTAACCTGAAAAAAACAGTCTATAGAATGGGAGGAAATATCTGCAAGTGATGGGACACACAAGGGCTTAACTCAACTCTGTTGCTAAATAGGTTGTTTCTCTCTTGAAAACAGCCTTCCACCTATTTCAGATGGTCAGCAGCTTCCTCCTAGATTCAGACCAAAATCTCCTGCCTGTCCCTCTGATTCTCCAACCCATCCACCCCACTGTCCACCTCTCTCTAGTTCATCACCAAAGCTGATACTACAGTAATTTTTTAAAATATAGATATTATCATGTTCCTCCTTTAAAATATCTTCCTGACATCAAGATCAAGTCTTGAACTTTCCCAGTGGTCCAGTAGTTAAGAATCCACCTGCCAATGCAGGGGGCATGGTTCAATTCCTGGTCCGGGAATTAAGATTCTCCACATGTTGTGGGTCAAATGGACCTGTGTACAGCAATTACTTAAACCCACACACCCTAGAGCCCATGCTCTGCAACAAAAGAAGCCACCACAATGGGAAGCCCACATCCAGCAACTAGAGACTAATCCATGCTTGCCACAAACAGAGAAAGCCCATGTGCAGCAGCAAAGACCCAATACAGCCATAAATAAATAAATACCTACCTACATAAATATGAAGTCCCAGCTTCCTGTTCTCTTACACAAGTCCCTGCAAAGTGGCCCCAACTCATCTCATTAGCTCCATCCTCTAGAGCCTCAACTCCCACCAAGATCTTGCCATCACCTGGATGTCTTCAGTTCATCATGCCTGTGCTCAGCTGTTCTGTCCACCTAGAACTCTCTCTCCCCAATTTATCTGCACCTCAGTTTTCTCATCTAGAAAATGGGCAGGATGTCACTTATCACTCAAAGTTATTGCAAAAATAGATGGAAATGATGCAAGTGATAGCTTCCTATCCATGCCAGAGTCAGGACGCTGAGCCATGAGCGGGTCTCATGGCTCCCTCTTCTGTATGGGTAAAGTCATTCACTATCCTAAGGAAGTGCTGTCCTTGCATGCAAGGACAAAATCAGTCCCACCAACAGCATGACTGATGCACCTCTAAAGCCCCATATGACCATAACCCACCTCCCCTCCCCCAACTCTCTGACCTCACCTTCTGCCCCCACTACCCTCACTCCCCTCCTTTCCAAAGCTCCCACCTCAGGGCCTTTGCAGATTCTGTTTCCACTGCCCAAATATTCTCCCCAAGTTTCCACGTGACCCACATCCCCACTTCCTGCAGATCCTTCCCCAGGGGTGAAGCACAGGAGGACAAAGTGGGGCATACGCTCCTCCAAGGCAAACGCTCCAGCAAGGAAATTCTCATTTCAGATTTAGTCTGAGTACATGGCTGACTATCAAACAAAACACCCTTGTATGTATTGATTTCCATCATTCTAGTAGGCAGAGAGACAAAGAGAGAACAAACAAATTGCACTGCCTCCAGACACCTTTGACCTTCCTTAAATTTGTCTTCTGAATGAGATTCCCAGTCCACCTGCATAAAGTGGCCCCCACCCCACTCTCTACCCACCTAATTGTGGGTCTCCTTCTCTCTGGGAGGTATAGCACCATCTGCTGATTGTCTGTCTCTCCCCACTAGAAAGTAAACACTTCTATGAAGGCAGAATGTATGGGACGGGGGTCATTTTATGCTTTATTATCTTTATTTTCAGTGGAGTAGAAGCCAGCCTCCTCTCCCTGAATGCACACATAAACTCCATATACATACAAACCCTAGGAGTTAAATCATTATACAAAATTATAAGTAGGCAATGGGGCAGGAGAAAGACAGAAATTTTCTCTCTCTCATCCTCTGCTTTATTCTCAGTGCCTAAAACATGCCTGGCATATAGTACATGCTCAATAAATATTTGGTCGAATGGACAAATAAGCTGGTCCTTTCTCAGCTAGGGGCACGGTGCCTGTGAAAACTGTGACAACCTATGTGAACTAGGCTGAGATAAACTCCCCAGGCCATAGTTCCCCACAGTCCTCCTGCTCTGAAGCAGGAGGGAGGCTGGGAAGAGCCAGGTCTGGGGTTTTCCATTAGCCCATTACAGAACTCAGGAGCATGGAGTTCTAAGGGTCCCCATCCACGGCCCCATCCAATGCCCAGTGCCTGAAAGTCCACTTCTGGAGACTTATCCTTACAGGTATTCTCAGATGCACAAAACAGGAATCACCAGATGAGGCCTCACTAAATACTACCAACTTCAGAAATAACCCAGCTGCTGCTGCTGCTAAGTCGCTTCAGTCGTGTCCGACTCTGTGCGACCCCATAGACAGCAGTCCACCAGGCTTCGCCGTCCCTGGGATTCCTCAGGCAAGAACACTGGAGTGGGTTGCCATTTCCTTCTCCAATGCATTAAAGTGAAAAGTGAAAATGAAGTCGCTCAGAGATTGTGGGATTTCCTCTCTAGCCAAGTGACATAGTCACGCTACCGCTATTGACCACAAGAGGTCACTGTGGCCACGTGTAGTGTTTGAGACGGAGCTGGTTACCGAGGGAATGTGTTGGGATTTTCTCTAAGTCTTTGTGACCAGGGCAAGTGGGAAAACGCTCTCTGTAAGAACAACTTTGGACCTGATTCTAGAATTACTATAACATCCATGACTTCAGTGCATCTTTATAAAAGCAATAGATACAGTCAAAGGTGGGTTCTATTAATAACTAAGGTCAAGATACTGAGCTTAGAATCCAGCCCCATCTGCCTATGTGATCTTAGGCAAAGATCTCTGCTTCAGTTTCCCTTTCTGCAACATGGAATCATAGTAATGCTGCTTTCCTCATAGGGGTTTTGTGAGTACTAAATAATGCATATTGAACTAGAACAATGCTGGCATGGACTCAGGAGTTGTAAAAGTTAACTATTCATTATCACTTTTTTATCCTGATTTAACTGATTTATATCTAACTGATCCTGTCTAACTGATTTATAATGATAATTTTGTGACTACTAATAGCTCTTCTCCATTAGACTGTAGCTTCCATGAAGGCAAGGATGTGCTGTGTGCTCAGTCATGTCCAACTCTTTGCAACCCCATGGACTGGAACCCGCCAGGCTCCTCTATCCATGGGATTCTCCAGGCAAGAATACTGGAGTGGGTTGTCATTTCCTCCTCTAGGGGATCTTCCCAACCCAGGGGTAGAACCCATATCTCTTGCATATCCTGCAATGGCAGGCAGGTTATTTACCACTGTGCCACCTGGGAAGCCCATTCACCCCTCAGGCCTCCCCTTAAATTTGACCCCAGAGAGGTTCTCTGACCTCCCTCCAAAGCAGATCTTCTCCAACCTGTTAATATCTCCTTGTACACAATTCACCATACTCATATATTCATGAATATTCACATATTCATGTTTCCCAACTCCACCATAAGCTCTGGGTGCACGTGCCATAGTTTCCAGTAATTGAGTATCTCCTGGTACACGATTCACTTCTGTCTCCCTGACTCTACCATAAGCTCTGGGTGCATGTGCCATGGTTTTAGAGTTCCCTACAGCATACATGGTGACCAAGCAGTGCCTGGCACATATAAGTGCTTCATAAATATCTGAGTGGATAAATTGGGTAAGCATTAATGCACATGCCCATTCAGTGTTGTTGTTTAAGCTGTGTCTGACTCTTCTGCAGCCCTATGGACTGTATCCCACCAAGTTCCTCTGTCCATGGGATTTTCTAAACAAGAACACCAGAGTGGTTTGCCATTTCCTTCTCCAGAGGATCTTCCCTACTCAGGGATCAAACCCACACCTCCTGCATTGGCAGGTGGATTCTTTACCACTGAGCCACCAGGGAAGCCCACCCACTCAATAACCGCAGGATTACTACTATCAGCTTCCCACCCTTAAAAGTCCAGCACTGACTAATCTTGTCCTCTGGCTTTTACTGTCATCCTTATCATTATCAGATTTATGGTGACAGCAGCCACTGTATCCTATTAGAAACACGGATACCCAATTCAAAGTTGCTACCCAGTCACTCCATATCTCATTACCCTCTTCACTGCCATAAATTATCTTAGTCATTGACTTGCCTGGCTTTTTTCTGACTCCCTGCCCCAGAAGAGCAGGGACCTGAATCATCTTGGTCACTGTCTTTAATCTCAGCAGTGCTTGGCATTCAGGAAGTATCAATTCTCACCTTAGAGTCTGTTTCTATAATTTCATTTTGCATTTCTGCATACCTTTGTGATGCAGGTACAATGAAGCCCACATTACAGGTGAGGTGGGCTGAAGTCCAGGAACGAAAGCAGGGTTAGTTGGTGGCAAGCAGCGAAGACTGATGATCTTACTCTCTGCTTTGGAGCTTTCTCTAAGTGCCCTAACAGCTCATAAGGCTCTGATAGCAGGCAGGGTTTTTCTTTCCACCACCAACTCCTGCTGCTGCTGCTGCTGCTGCTGCTGCTGAGTCGCTTCAGTCGTGTCCAACTCTGTGCAACCCCATAGACAGCAGCCCACCAGGCTCCCCCGTCCCTGGGATTCTCTAGGCAAGAACACTGTAGTGGGTTGCCATTTCCAACTCCTGCATCTTCCCTCAAAACTCGGAATAAAGTGTAGGCAGGATCTACACTGGCTATCCCCAACTTAGTCAGGTCCTTACCCATCCACCCACCTAAAGACAAAAATAAGGAGCAGTTTTCCTAAGTCTGGACTCACAACCCAGGATGCCATGGCCTCAGCAAGCATGACCTCTTAGGATCATGAGAACATTCTTTCCTTCCCTGTGTCCTCATTTAACTTATCTAAGACACAGGAAGCAGACAGCAGCTCTCTCAATCTCTTCCTACATCATTTCTAGGCATCCTTCAAGCCCTTGCTGGTTTTTCTTTAACCAAAAGCAGTAATGTGTTCCCCAACAACAAAATAGATGGTGCACATCATGCTCCAATCATGTGCACGACCACACAAGCACAGACTTCCTGCTGGAGGTGCAGCAATTACCATACCACTAAGATGGGCCACACTCGGGAGGATAAAAATTTAGTGCTGACAATCTCGAAGGGACGCTCGGAAAGAAAAGATGACTATGTATATATCAGAATACTTTCCAAGAAATACTTCTCCTGAAAGTTCATTTCAAAATGCGAGCTGACAAGGAACTGGGGACAGTTTTGTCATGAGTCAGGAACAAATTCAAATTAAAGGTTAGCAACAAAGATGTTTCTGGGTAGAAGACTATAAACAATAAAGGCACTTGGAGAATGTGGGCTAGAACTAGGCTAATTTGACACTTTCATACTTAAAGACATCATTAAAACTTCTTGCAGGGTTGACGTGCCAAGCAAAGAAGAGTCAACTTGAAGACTGTACAGTTTAGTGACAACAACAAAGAGAATGCCAACAAGGAAAAATACCTACTAATGATTTAGAGGTGATTAAAAAAGCTCAGGGACATGAGTTTGAGCAAACTCTGGGAGAGGGTGAAGGACAGGGAAGCCTGGCGTGCTGCAGTCCCTGGGGGTCACAAAGAGTCGGACATGACTAAAAAACTGAACAATACAAAACAACTTCAACTCAGTTAATAAAAATGGGAACATATTTCCCATTTCCAACAGGGATTAGTGTATGCATCAGTCATTAATTCATCACTCATTCATTCAACAGCCTTTCCAGAATCTTTACCTTCAGTCTCAGTATATACGGATGTGATGGGCATTCAGCATATGCACGTGCCCATGGTGGGTCCAACGGAAGACCACAGAATTACTGGTATGACCCAGGAATCTTTGGACAGCACAGTCACAACTCCCAGAAGAGATGCCTCATCCCAATGGGAGGATATTTAAAAGACCCAGGATGAAAAAAAGACCCATGGATTTTCCTTAGTGCCCCTTCTTTAGCTTTCCTTCAAGCTTGTAGTTAGGAAGGTTGTGTTCATCAGATCAGATCAGATCAGATCAGTCGCTCAGTTGTGTCTGACCCATGAATCGTAGCACGCCAGGCCTCCCTGTCCATCACCAACTCCCGGAGTTCACCCAGACTCACGTCCACCGGGTCGGTGATGCCATCCAGCCATCTCATCCTCCGTCGTCCCCTTCTCCTCCTGCCCCCAATCCCTCCCAGCATCAGAGTCTTTTCCAATGAGTCAACTCTTCGCATGAGGTGGCCAAAGTACTGGAGTTTCAGCTTCAGCATCATTCCTCCCAAAGAAATCCCAGGGCTGATCTCCTTCAGAATGGACTGGTTGGATCCCATACTTCCTTTTAAATAAAACATTAGTTACATTAAGGTTTAATATGAAAATAGAATTTTCAGTGAACCCCAACAAGGCGGGAAACTTTCTTTTTGTCAACAATCCTTAGTTTCTTTATTGCTTTTGAATGCACTTGTCAACAGTGTCAAGAGTTTAGAAGCTAAAATAGCACAGAGGAAACCATGATGCAATACCTATGATGATCACTTTGTTAACTAATATGGTAGGTAGGATACTGTGTAGACCAAACTCTAGCAGAAGTGCCACAGAGAAGTGTAGGGTAGGAAACTTTCTGAAAAAAGCAAGATGGCTTTAAGTGCTCACACATTCATTCAGTGTTTTCACATGTTCCTCTCCTTTCCAGATTCCTGAGTCAGAGAACAACTTTGGGAAACATGCAAGACTCCAGAATTTGAACTTGGGTACAGCTCACTAGTACTATGTGTGAATGGTCTATGTCCAAAAAAAAAATCTTAAAATAAAAAGAACAATTTAAATATAGGAGAGGAAGTAGGAGATAAACTAAAGACATGACACCCCCCCCCAAATTCATGAAAATATACCCACATTTAGAAATACAACAGTGAACTTTCAGAACAAAATAAAGAAAGCCCTAAAAGAGTCCATAAAGGAAAAAAAAAAAGATTATCAATATAGGAATGAAAATCAAATCAAGATGAGACTTGTCAATGAAAAGTCCAAATGTTGGGAGACAAAGGGTTAATTTCTGCAAGAAAGTCACTTTGGATCAGGAATTCTCTACGCAGATAAATCATCATTTGATATTGAGGCAAAAATAAAACTTGTACATGTAATTTCATCCTAAGACACTTTTAAAATCTTTGCAAAACTCTCCCATAGTCAGGTTTGGCCTGGATCCAAGCTTGACTTTTAAGGCATTAGATATTCTTTTGGCCAAAAAATATCTCCAGATTCTAAGAGCTAAGTGTTAGTTCATGCCATTCTAGCCAGGCCCCTAGGAGTAGTCATAATTCCTCCCTTAATACTTGAACCAAAACCTACCCCAGCACGTGAGGCTGTGAGAGAAGAGAGATGAGATAGTCCCAGGAAGAATCATGGCAGCTCTGAGCTGCCCAGACCAATTGCCCATCAAAGTCAGAAGCGTTTCTATAGCCTCCCCTTCAGATTGTTCTGTCTGAATGCCTCCAACCCCTCACTGCTCCTAAGACAGCCTCCTCCACTGACTGTCAGGCAGTCTTGCCTGTTGGAAAGCCTTTTGTGTTGAACTAAAAATGTATTTTTCTGTAATTTTAGAAATAAAAGAATTATATAATTAGGGAAGTCAGACTCACCTTAGTTCAATTTCCTCACTTAAAAGATAAGGAAGTGGAGGCCCAGAGAGGGAAAGTGACCTCCCCAACGTCACACAGCACAGGTGTGGTCTAGTCGGCACTCCTGGTATGTGATCCATGCTTACAGTTGGCCAGTGGCCTTCCAACTTGGGGGCCTTTCATGATGATGGAGTGGAGAGATTTTTCAGAGTCACAGCCAAGGCAGTAAAATGGGACATCATCTCTGTTCTGTGGTCCAAAGGCTGGCTTTACAAAATAAAGTGCTCTGGGGACTTGCCTGGTGGTTCAGAGGTTAGGAATTCGCCTTTCAGTGTTGGGTAGGTGGGTTCAATCCCTGGTCAGGGAACTAAGATCCCACATGCTGCAGGACTACTGACTGTGCACCACAGCTAGAGAGGTTGCGAGCTGCAACTGGAATCTGTTGTTGTTTAGTCACTAAGTCATATCTGACTCTTTTGTGACCCTGTGGGCTATAGTCCACAAGGCTCTTCTGTCCATGGGATTTTTCAGACAAGAGTTCTGGAGTGGGTTGCCATTTCCTTCTCCAGGGGATATTTGAACCCATGTCTACGGCATCGCCTGCATTGGCAGGAGGATTCTTTACTGCTGAGCCACCAGCGAAGCCGCAACTAAAACCTGACGCGGCCATAAATATAAATAAATATTTAAAAATAAATTTAAAAAAATCAAACAAAGTGCTCTGAACTGAAGGCTCTGGTCCAGAAAGGGAACTGGAGATTCAAATTTATTCCTAAAGACACCACCCCAGCTTGGTGCTATCCACTCTTTCCACTGAAAAGCCCAGTACAGGGTATCTGAAACACAGGAAGGCAGCTGAGGGAAAAATGTCAGGGGCTCTAAGGAGCCCTGATCCCTTTCTCTCATTCATCTGGAAGGAAGACAATGACACAGCAGTCTTCAAACAATCAGAAGCTCCCACAGGTCCACAGGAATCTGGGTTGAGGCACCACCCTTACTTAAAGCAGACAGGCCTGACCTGATTCAAGATCACACTGGAAAACAGTCACCAAAACCACCCTGCTGAGAACAAATGGAGCTGCCTGAGGCAAAGCAGCCAACAGAGCAACAGCGCCTGGGCCATGCCTTCCTCCCAGGAGGTCGAGGTCTGGGGATACCATATTCTTCACCATGCATCCACTTGAAGGGTTTGTATGAATGCAGACATGGATGGTAAGGGTGTCAGTGATGGTGGTTTAGTCACTAAGTCCTGTCCAACTCTTTGCAAGTCCTGTCCAACTCTTTGCAATTCCGTGGACTGTAACCCACCAAGCTCCTCCGTCTATAAGATTTTACAGATAAGAATACTGGAGTGGGTTGCCATTTCCTTCTCCGGGGGATCTTCCAGACCCAGAGATGAAACTCATGTCTCCTTTATCACTGGCAGATTCTTTACCACTAAGCCACCAGGGAAGCCCAGTGGTGTTAGGGGACCCCTGCAAGTCCACATGGCTTGTCTGAACTCAGAGCCTAAACCATACACAGCATCACCTAATGGAGACCCACGCTACACCAGCCATTCTGCATCAGCCCCAAATCAGCCCCATGAAATTGGTATTATTGTTATCCTCATCGCTAAGCTAAGACTCAGAGCAATCAAGTAGCTTGGCCTAACAGCATTAATAACATCTTACTGTGTGTAAAGTTGTAAGAGTTATCTCCAAGTCAGAACCCCTTTGCGAGTGAAGGGATAGTTACTATTATTAAAAGTTAATTGTATAATAAATACAATAATTATGCCAGAACAACAGGCATATTTTGGAGCTGTTCTGAGCTCATGGGGAAGTATAGTCACCCACTTATGTTACACGTCAGGCATGTTTCTAAATGGTTTATATGAATTAGCTGATCATATCCTCAGATACAATTATCCCCATTTCACAGAAAAGTCAAGGCACATAGCTCTGAATTAGTAAGCCCGGGATTTGAACCCAAGCCACCTAGTTCCAGGTCCCCTGCCCTAACCACTACACAATACAGCCTCTCCTGGACCCAGGAGGCATATGTGAATATTGGGGCTGACCTGTCCACCCCACCATATTCCCTCCTCTCCATTCAACTGCTCTGGGTATTAGTATTAAAAGGCTGCAATGAAGAGAAATCCTGTGGAAGGCAAGGTCATTTCCCGGTAAGATCAACAACACTCCATTCTGACTTCTTCTCCAATTTCTGGAGAACCTCAACACTGTCACATCTCTTTGGAGGACCATTCATTCCTTCCCACAACAATTTAATACAGGAGGAACTTCCCTGGGAGCTCAGATGGTAAAAATCTGCCTGCAATGCAGGAAACCTAGGTTCAGTCCCTGGATAGGGAAGATCCCCTAGAGAAGGGCATGGCAACCCACTCCAGTATTCTTGCCTGGGAAATCCCATGGTCAGAAGAGCCTGGTGGGTTACAGTCCATGGCGTCGCAAAAGAATCGGACATGACTGAGTGACACTTCACCTCTGATGTGTCCCAGGAGGCAGGCCTGTGCCAACTTTGCCAGTGGACCCCCCTGTCCTATGGCTGCTCGGTGTGCTCAGCCAATGGGACGAGTCAGGAAGACGGAGGAGAGATGAGTGAGGTAGGGTCCGCACGCCTCTGCTCTCTCCCACAGGTGGCAGGGGGCTGACCCCAGCTCCCGCCAGGCAGCCCTGTCCAGGCTCCAGCAGCCTCTCCCTCCCCTGGGCACTCAGGCCTGGAGTTCTAACATCCCCTGCGGGCACAAGCCCACAGCTCTGCACTATCCTTTGTGGTTTCTTTCCATCCAGCCCCCACCTCTGTACACTGTATCTTGATCAGCACAGATGACCCATTTTGAACATGCCAACAACTCCCCTGCCAGCCTACTGAGGAAACCAACAAGAAAGTAGACAATTCACTCATTCACAATATTCTGAATTGGAACTACATGCCAGGCAGTGTACTGAAGCCCAGTGATTTACTATAAAAAACAAACAAACAAACAAAATCCAAACCAGACACGGTTAAGTAGCCTGTGGATCTCACAGTCTGGTGGGAGCCACAATCAAATCCCAGCGACAGGTGCGAAATGCCAGCTGTAAGTGTGGCAGGGGAGCAAAGCAGGTGGCCTGTAGAGGTGACCTTGGAGGGCACTGACCTGGCCAGGTCAGGAAGACGCAAAGGGTATCATGATGGCCATGTGCAAGGCCACTGGTAGGGACAGAAAAGCAGTCTTGGCACTCAACTCAGCCCAGGGGTGGAGGAAGGGCAGTCCCAGCAAGGCAAAGGCACACGGAAAAGCAATAACAGAGTCCTGGGAGAGACAGTGCTCCGGGAGCTCAGCCACAGGGCTGGGATGGGGGAGGAGACGTGGAAGATGAGGCTGAAGACCAAGGTAGAGATGAGATCAGTAAGGCCCCTGTGGGCCATTCAAAAGCTGGTGGGCCTTGCCTGGTCCCTGTGCCTCAAAATCTCAGCCAGGAAGACCATCCTAATGTCAAACCCAGCCTTGCAGTGAATGGCAGAAGGAGGAATTCTCCCAAATCTGCAACTGAGTATCGCCTTGGCTGCAATGGAGGCAGCTGCTCCCTGACTGCCTTTGACTTTAGACACTGGAGGCTGAGAAAGGGGCTCTAGGGTCAGCCCACCTGGGTTTAGATCCTATTCCCACCTACCAACTGGGTCAGCCTGGGTCAACTTCTTGATGACCTAGATTCCTTCCTTGTAAAGCAGAGACGGTAGGGGTTTCCCAGGTGGCTCAGTGGTAAAGAATCCACTGCCAATGCAAGACACAGATTTGATCCCAGGTCCAGGAAGATCCCACATGCCATGGAGTAGCTAAGCCTGTGTCCCACAACAATTGAGCCTGTCCTCTAGAGTTCAAGAATCGGAACTACTGAAGCCTGAGCACCCTAGAGCCTGTGCTCCACAAGAGAAGTCACTGCAATGAGAATCCCGCATACCGCAACTGGAGAGTAGCCCCTGCTCTCTGCAACTAGAGAAGAAAAGCCCGTGCAGCAATGAAAACCAACACAGCCAAAAAGAAAATAAATAAAATTACTTTTTTAAAAAAAGCAGAGATTGTAACAGTGCAGTCCACATCTTATAGGAGGACATTGTGAAATTGGAATGTGATACAGCTCAAGGAGTTTTCAGCTCCCTGTCTGGCATGGGGAAAGGGCTCAGTAAGTGTGAGCTATTATGATCATCATTATGGAACTCCATGCAAAGGCCTGGAAAAAATCCCATCCTAAAAAAGACTCCTCAAACAGTGACGCTGAGGAAAAGCCAGGCAGAAGTTATTAAATGTTTGATAAGGACCACTGCCTAATACTCAGAGGCTTATCTTTTTTTAAGCCTTGGGTGATCTAATTAGTAATGGTTTTCAGAGCAAGTTGTCCTTGAATCTCTCCTGCTGCCACTTAAACGGGAGGCATTTCTGCTGGCCCGGGGCCTCTGCAGAAGTTGTGTCTCCAAGTACAAGTGCTCACAGGGTGTTCTTGGGAACGATTCAGGAACAAAACAGCATTTTGTGTCAGCAGATGTTTTGCGATAATTAAGTGTAGTCCCTGGACATAAAAATTAGAGCTGATGAAAATAAAAATCTTGAGAGGAGCTGCAATTTCTGGGACAGTTATTCTCTCAGTGGGGAGGTGGGGTGGGGGGAGGGGTGTGGCGGGGAATGATGTCCTTACCAAAACGTTGACTGGAATGATTAATAGATTAAATCCAGAAGAGCAGGGTTTGAGTTTTTACATAGCACTTACTGAATTATTTATTGAACATCTAGTACATGCTAGGTGCTGAGACACATTAAACCAGAGATGTAGCACATGTATCATTAAAGAGCTGGGACATCTGAGTCACACACACATCAAGTTCAATCGTGGTCTTGCCTCGTGCTGATTGAGTGACCTTAGACAAGCCTCTGAGCTCTCTAAGCCTCCATTTTTCGTACTGTGGAATGGGAAGGGACCTTGGGCAGAACCTTCAGCTACACTTCCTAAAATGTCAGCCAAAGGAGTAGGAGCCTGCAGGGCTTTTGAGAAGACACTTTTAGAGGTGCAGAAAGGAAACCATGGAAGGCATCACTGAAACAGGAAAGAAGTCATTTCCAAGAAGAAGTATTTCATGATGTCAAAGGAAACAGAGAGGTTTGGGAGTGAGACTTGAAAAGCCAACACTGGATTTCAGTATGGGAAGGCATCTTCCAATTTGCAGAAAATTCCCCAAATGTTCTTCCTCCCCAAGTAGGATGGCTTTCAGTCACCTGATATTCCCACAATTCTTTACTCTTTCTATTCCCTGCCTGTAGGACAGCAGTCCCCAACCTTTTGGTCACCAGGGACCACTTTTGTGGAAAACAATTCTTCCACAGACCAGGGATGGGGAGGGGAATTGTTTCAGGATGACTCAAGTGCATCATATTTATTATGCAGTTTATTTCTATTATGATTACATCAGCTCCACCTCATATCATCAGACATTCAATCCCAGAGGCTGAGGACCCCTGCTGTATGAAACAGAATAAGGGTTACACAAAGAAATCAGTTCTTAGTCCCTGGAACCTATGAATGTTACCTGATATGAGAATGTGGTCTTCGCAGGTGTAAAGATTCTGAGATGAAGATTATCCTGGATTACCTAGGTAAGTGATACAAGTGTTAATCCCTCAGCTATGTCTGACTCTTTGTGACCCTATGAGCTGTAGCCCACCAGGCTCCTTGGTCCATGAAATTCTTCAGGCAAGAATACTAAAGTGGGTTGCCATTTCCTTTTCCAAGGGATCTCCCCAACCCAGAGATTGGACTAGGTCACCTGCATCACAGGCAGATTCTTTCCTATCTAAGCCACCAGGGAAACGCAGATGCATGATAAAGGCCATCACAAGTGTTCTTAAAGAGGCACACGAATTCTGAACACACATACACACAGAGGAGAAAGAGGCAAAGTGACCACAGAGGCAGAGGTTGGAGTGATGTAGCCACAAGCCAAGACACAGAAGCTGGAAGAGGTCTGGAACAGGTGCTCCCCTGCAGCCTCAGAAGGAAGCAGGGCCCTGTTGACACCTAGATTTTGGATTTATGGCCTCCCGAACAAGGGGAGAATAAATTTCTGCTGTTCTAAGCCCTCAAATTTATGGAAATTTGTTACAGCAGCATGAGAAAACTAATATACCACCTTATTTTAACATATGGAACATTAGTAGGAGCCAGTTATAGCCCTAGCAAGTGTGGTTATGGATTAAGACAGAGGAAGAAAATGTTATACTACCTTTGGGAGTATAAAACTTCAGGTAGGAGCTTTGACATGTACTAGGGGGAACACAGGCAGAGATTATGGGCCTTTTGGAATATTCAACAATTGTTTATTACAAATATGCTAGATATTAAGGATTATCCTTGGTACTAAACAGATAAAAGAAACAACTTCAATTTTCTACAGTGAGTATTTTTGTTGTTCTTCTGTCATTAAGTAACGTCTGACTCTTTGTGACTCCATGGCCTGCCAGCACACCAGGCTCCTCAGTCCTCCACTATCTCCCAGAGTTTGCTCAAATTCATGTCCATTGAGTCAGTGATGCCATCCAACCATCTCATACCCTCTGCAGCTCGCTTCTCCTTTTGCCTTCAATCTTTCCCGGCATCAGGGTCTTTTCCAATGAATCAGCTCTTCACATCAGGTGGCCAAAGTATTGGAGCTTCAGCTTCAGCCCTTCCAGTGAATATTCAGGGTTGATTTCCTTTAGGATTAACTGGTTTGATCTCCTTGCAGTCCAAGGGACTCTCAAGAGTCTTCTCCAGCACCAGAATTTGAAGCCATCAATTCTTTAGTGCTCAGGGTAATACTACTGATCACTAAATTGGCATACTTGTGTTCATGATCTCTCTTAACCTTCAGAACTACTAATTTTATCCCCATTTTAGGGATAGAGAAAAGGAGAACTAACTTACCTGAGGTCACACAGCTAATAAGAGCAGCGTCACATTGTGGAATCTGGACTCTTCACCATTCCATAATGCATTTTATGGTTGAGGAAATAAAAAACTTTGTTTTCAAGCTCTGTGAAATTTCTCCTGTTCTGTCAATAAGACTACAATAAGCAGATTAAAGGTACTCAAATCATGACATGAGGGATTCAGGTTAGCCAAAAGAATGTTCTTCTTGATAGAAAACACCAGAAATTGCTGATCAGGGAAAGAATACAGAAAGGCTAACTATGGATTTATTTAAAAAGTAGTACAGTTTCATCTGTCTGAGTGACTTTCCCCAAGGATGCCAGAGCCCGGGTGGTCTGTCCACTGCCATCTGGCCCCACTTGATGCTGGAAAGAGGCCTTCCAGGGAAATATCCAAGACCCAAGACCTGGGGGATCCAGCAGAGAAGGGATCAAGGCAAGCCCAGGAACCATCACCAGCGTCTGTGGACCATTTCACCACCTCCTCCTCCGACTCAGGGGGCCCTTGCTATTAGCGTTCTGGTTCCCAATATGCCAGCTCACCCCACCCACTGGGTCCATAAAATCAATCTCTCTCTCTCTCTCACACACACACACACACACTCTCATAGGCCACACCACTGAGGGCAAATGTTGCTTAAAAAAATCATCCCAAGGCACAGTTATATTTAAAAAACTCCAACTATGATTATGCATATGTTTTAGTTTTACCATTTATTGCTGTATGTATTGTGAGATGATATTAGTAGGTGCATATGAATTTCTTTATTTCTATCTTTCAGATCTTCTATCTTTTGGGTAGATTGAGCCTGCCTTTGCTATTATTATGAAACATTTCTCCTTATACTGAGTAATGTCTTTTTTCTTAAGATCTAATTTGTCTTATATAACAAAATGACACTAGTTCCCTTTTGGTTCATATTTATGTAGTAGATCCTTTTCTATCATTTTACTATAGATCTTTGACTTCCCTGGTGGCTCAGTTGGTAAAGAATCTGCCTGCAATGCAATATACCGTATAGGCTTCTTTTTGACTGGGTTGTCTTTGCACATATTATTTTATAAAATCAAATCACCATATATTTAGATTTCTCCATAATTCCCCTTTGTATTGCTCTTCATCCCTCCCTGCAGTTCTGTTATTCTTTCTGGAGTCATGCTTCTTCTGCCTGAAATCTCTCTTTGTTAATATGTATTTTAGAATGATCTGCTGGCAACAAATTCTCTAGATTTTTGTCTGTCTAAGGACACCCCTATTTCACCACTAGGTACTTTTCTCTAGATATGGAGCTCTGCTGCTGCTGCTGCTAAGTCACTTCAGTCGTGCCCAACTCTGTGCGACCCCATAGACGGTGGCCCACCAGGCTCCCCCGTCCCTGGGATTCTCCAGGCAAGAACACTGGAGTGGGTTGTCATTTCCTTCTCCAATGCATGAAAGTGAAAAGTGAAAGTGAAGTCGCTCAGTCGTGTCCGACTCCTAGCGACCCTATGGACTGCAGCCCACCAGGCCCTTCCGTCCATGGAATTTTCCAGGCAAGAGTACTGGAGTGGGTTGCCATTGCCTTCTCCTATGGAGCTCTAAGCAGCTATTATTTTCCTTCTGTGTTTTAAAGTCATTGTTCCATTGCCTTCTGACTTTCACCGTATCTTTAGAGAAGTCAGCTGTTTGTCTTGTTGCTGATTTGAAGATTCTAACTTCCTCTTTGTCTTTGGTTTTCTTTAATTTTATAATAATGCATCCAGGGTAGTCTTTGTTTACTCTGCTTGGGATGTATAAGACTTCTTGGGTCTATGGCTTGATAGTGTTCACCAACTTGGAAAATTCTTGGCTGGTATTTCTTCAAACATAGCTCCTGCTCCATTCTCTCTCTCTTCTCATTTCAAGACTTCAATGATGTGTATTAGATCTTTTCACCATGTCCCATATGCTTCTTATACTTTTCTCTGTATTTTCCATTAGCTTTTTTCTTTATGCTTCAGCCTGTGCATTATCTATTGATCTTCCAACTCATTAACCTTCTTTTCTGCTGTGTCTAGCCTGTTGTTAAACCCATATTGAGTTATTTCAGCTAAAATATTTTCAGCTCTAGAGTTGTCATATTATTTTTTAAAAAGAGATGATAGTTCTCTGATACAAACTCTCCAACTTTTATTTTTTAGGTATATTAATCGCAGTTATTTTAAAATCCATGTCTAAATAATGCCAAGTCTTTGTTTTGGATTTTGGTCATTTGTTCCTGTTTCCTAGCATGGCTAGAATTTTCATTGAATGCAAAATACTGTGTATGAAACAACTGAATATAATTTGAAGATCTAGTGAAGTATAGCTCCCTCCAAAAAGGATTTATTTCACCTTGGAGTAAGTAGAGGCACATCATCTGAATTCAGCTGAGGATGAGGAATTTGAGGCCAGGCTTCAGTCTTTTCTGAGGGCTGCTCTATTTTAAATTTACTCTAGTTCCTACTATATCACCAGTCCAGGACACTAACTAGAAATCCAAGTGTTAACCAGAGACCCTTTTCCCTGGCAGACCCAGATTTCAATATTTGTCTCCCAGACCTGCGAGAGTTCCAAAACCCCTGCTTGGTCTTCCAGCCATTTGACCATTGCTTTCTGCTCAGCTTCATATCCTCTCAGCCTTTATGCAATTATCAGATACCTTTTGAGGGAAGGCACAACAGAATATTGGACTAACATCACTGGGCATCTTCTGTCTCCAGAACCCTAGGTCCCTAAGTTCTAGCTCCTTTGGTAGCTCTTTGATGCTCTCATATGCATGAATTTGGTTGTAGATAATGATAATGGTGGGTAGTGGTGGTAGTGGGTTTTATTTTTATTTGAGGCCAGTTTTTCTAGCTGTTTTCAGTGAGAACATTTGTC
Source organism: Bos indicus x Bos taurus (assembly GCF_003369695.1). Classification (NCBI taxonomy): domain Eukaryota; kingdom Metazoa; phylum Chordata; class Mammalia; order Artiodactyla; family Bovidae; genus Bos; species Bos indicus x Bos taurus. The sequence continues at coordinate 53,007,862 of NC_040091.1, forward strand.
TGCAACAAGTTTCTTTTCTATTACTGGAAAGAAAATCTGAAACACATCTGTGCTCATTCTAAAGTGTCATTTGCTGCCAAAACTCCAGAACACAGCCCTCAGGAGAGGATGCTTCCTGGGAAAGAATCCACAAATCCCATTTGCTTTACCTAGACACTTGCCAAACAATCACTGTCCCTGACTTGACTTGGCAAAATTTGGAGCTGCTGGTATGAGGGCTGAGCAAAGAGGAAGCCTGTCTAATCTAAATTACATGAATATTAGTATAGTGATTTGTATGATCACCCATATGAATATTAGTATGGATGATATGGGTGATACTAATACAAATATTAGTATGAGTGATCGTGTACCTTTGAGGACCACCAGTTTCCTAAGTTGTACCCTATTCATCTCTAGTACTCAACAAATATTTGATGAAGGCAAGCAGTGGGGAGGGGCCTGAAAGAGTGTGTGAGTATGTATGAAAGAGCCTAGTCTTCCTTATGCAGGAATGGTTGACCATACAAATTTTCCCCACTTAGCATCATAGATGCATCTCAGATCTTTGGGGTATAAATAAAATTCATATTAATCATATATTTCAGATGAAGTCCATTTAAAATCTTTAACAACTCATTCTGCAAATTTAAAAAAAAATATGGAACTCAAATAATCTCCATTTTTTTAGTAATCTTTTTTTCAGGTCACTAATCCTCTCTTCATGGGAAATAGATGGGGAAACAGTGGAAACAGTGTCAGACTTTATTTTTTGGGGTTCCAAAATCACTGCAGATGGTGACTGCAGCCATGAAATTAAAAGAGGCTTACTCCTTGGAAGGAAAGTTATGACCAACCTAGATAACACATTGAAAAGCAGAGACATTACTTTGCCAACAAAGGGCCATCTAGTCAAGGCTATGGTTTTTCCAGTGGTCATGTATGGATGTGAGAGTTGGACTGTGAAGAAAGCTGAGCGCCAAAGAATTGATGCTTTGGAACTGTGGTGTTGGAGAAGACTCTTGAGAGTCCCTTGGACTGCAAGGAGATCCAACCAGTCCATTCTGAAGGAGATCAGCCCTGGGATTTCTTTGGAAGGAATGGTGCTAAAGCTGAAACTCCAATACTTTGGCCACCTCATACGAAGAGTTGACTCATTGGAAAAGACTCTGATGCTGGGAGGGATTGGGGGCAGGAGGAGAAGGGGACGACAGAGGATGAGATGGCTGGATGGCATCACGGACTTGATGGACGTGAGTTTGAGTGAACTCCGGGAGATGGGGATGGACAGGGAGGCCTGGCGTGCTGTGATTCATGGGGTCGCAAAGAGCTGGACACGACTGAGTGACTGAACTGAACTGAACTGAATCCTCTCTTCTGCTGTGTCTAACCCATATATTGAGTTCATTTCACTTACAGTATTTTTCAACTATAGAGTTTTCATTGATTCTTTTTTATAGATTCTAATTATCTGATAAACTATCTGACATATATATATATATAATCAGAGAACTAGAATGAATATATGTCTATTACACCTTCACAATTTTGAAAAAGATGTATAAGTAATTATGCCCATTCTCAAGATGGGGAAACTGGGGCTCAGAGATGTGGAGTGGGTTGCCCAAAGCTGCACTCAGTGGTGTCATGGTCAGTTGGTCAGCTATTAAGTTCAACCCTGCCTAACTCCAACTTCATACTTCATCTACTATCCCATGCTGTAAATTGTATGTATCTTGGGTTTTTGAAATTCAAGGTACAACTACACATTTGTTTGGGACTTAGAGACCAGCTGGTACTCTTTGCCAGAAATTCAGCTTCCCAGCAAGAAACTGGAGCTCAGGGCACCAGCTCCCCAACCTCCCTGTTCACACTTCCCTTCCACAGATCAGAGCCTCAGAATGACATCCCCAAAGGTAAAGTTCTTGGATAAAGTCCAGCAAGTTCTCTTCAGTAGACTGGTAGCAGCAAGGAACAGCAGTTAGGGTACAGGGTCTGTTGCCAGACTGTCTGGGTTTAAAATCCCAGTTTCTATTCTTGCTAGCTCTGGCACCTTGCACAAGTCTCTTGTACCCTCTAATCCTCACTTTCTGCCTCATAAAATGAGACCTTAAACAGGTCAACTTGTCAGGGGGAAATAAATAAGCAAATATATAAAATGTTTATCATATGTAAGTACCAAAGGATCATTACTCTACTAATCCAATTCCATTTCATCTCAAAGTAAAAATAGTCATTGAATATGTGCTCAGATCAGCTCTGGGCTGGGTTGTGGAACAAGATGGATGCGGAAGACCCAGTTTCCAGTTTCAGGGAGCTCTCAGTCACTCAAGGGAGACAGCTGAGTGAACACAAGGAAACAATGAGTCTTGCTCAAGGACTGAATACAACATCTGGGAGCCCAGTGGTGAGAGTAACTCCTTCCAACTTCAGGTCTCAAAGGATAAAAAGGGTTTCAAAAGGAAGAAGAGAGAGAGAAATAGCAAATAAAGTGCACAGTCACACAAAACTGCCATATCTGGACAGGTCAGTGCAAGTCTGGCATAACTGGAGGATAGGATTTAGAGAGGAAAAAAAAATGTTCTCTTCCCAGGATCCATAGAGGGAGATTTGCCCAGCTGTGTGCACTTATCCCACACACAGGAATTGTGTAGGATTGGCAAAAGTGCAATTGACATTAAATTTATAGGTAATGACTTTCCACTAGTTGAGCTGCAGACTTCTCTCCACCACCACCATTTCCAGGCAGGTTTTTCCAGAAGCTTCCTACAAGAGTGAAGTCTCATAGGACCTCCCTAGTGGTCCAGTGGTTAAGAATCTGTCTTCTAATGCAGGGACGGAGGTTCAATCCCTGGTCAAGGAACTAAGATTCCCACATGCAATGGGACTACTTGAGCCCACGAGCACACTCCAGAGCCCGAGTCCCGCCAGGAAAGATCCACATGCCATAAAAAAAAAAAAAAGAAATCCTTCATGCCACAACTAAAAACTGATACAATCAAATAAATAATTTTTAAAAAAAGGTGACATCTTGAGGTGGTGGCTCCACCCACACATACAACCATGCTTATGTGAGTCTACTGACGATGCATTGCTGCTTCTTATCTTCTATGTCTCTACACAGAGAAATGCCTAGTTTATTTAAAAGGATTGGTACAGACTTGTAGGTCTTCCCAGGTGGCTCAATGGTAGAGAATCCGCCTGCCAATGCAGGAGATGAAAGAGTTGTTGTTCAGCTACTAAGTCGTGTCCAACTCTTTGCGACCCTGTGGACTGCAGCACACCAGGCCCCTCTGTCCTCCACTATCTCCTGCAGTTTGCTCAAATTCATGTCCATTAAGTCAGTGATGCTATCTAATGATCTCAGACTCTGCCACCCTCTTCTTCTCTTGCCTTCAATCTTTCCCAGCATCAGGCTCTTTCCCAATGAATCAGCTCTTGGCAACAAGTGGCCAAAGTATTGGAGCTTCAGTATCAGTCTTTCCGATGAATATCAGGGTTGATTTCCTTTAGGGGACTTGGGTTCAATTCCTGGGTTGGGAAGATCCCCTGAAGAAGGAAATGGCAACCCACTCCAGTATTCTTGCCTGAAAAATCCTATGGACAGAGAAGCCTGGCAGGCTACAGTTGAACAAGCATGAACACACATGTCCTTGTATCTGAAGACAAGGTAGAGATATTCTTGGCAATTTTCCTTCTTTTGACCTCAGACTAGCTCCCTCTTGGCATCAACATATCTTTGCAATAGAGAGCACTCTCGTTCACTGCCAAGCAGTGGTTAAGAGCATCAGCCAGTGTGACATTAGGAAAGTTACCTTTCTGAACATCAGTCACCTCCCTCAATCACAACATCCATCAAATGAGCCTGCCACATAGGGAGCACTCATTCTTATCATTAAAAGGATCTTTCAATAAACCATCAGCATGTTAGTCCTCTGAGGGAAAGATCTGGGTTTGTTCCACTGCGCCTCAATGTTAGGACTAAGTTAAATGCAAAGCAGTGTTTAGTAAACGTTTGTCAAAAGAATAAATGAGCACTTACCACATGCCAGATCCTGCCAGACTCCATGAGTATTTATTTTTTAATTTTTTAAAAAGCTATCTGGCATCACAATGGGACCCCAGAGCAGAAAAAGTACATTAATGGAAAAACTGATGAAATCCAAATAAAAATACAGTCCATGGAATCCTCTAGGCCAGAATATTGGAATGGGTAGGCTTTCCCTTCTCCAGGGGATCTTCCCAACCCAGGAATCAAAGCCAGGTTCCCTGCATTGCAGGTAGATTCTTTACCAGCTGAGCCACAAGGGAAGCCCAAGAATACTGGAGTGCGTAGCCTATGAATGTGGGTAGCCTATCAAATAGGATCAGAAAGTCTAGGGACTTCCCTGGTGGTCCAGTGGCTAAGACTTTGCACTCCCAATGTAGGGGGCCTGGGTTCCATCCCTGGTCAGGGAACTAGATCCCACATGCTGCGATAAAGAACAAAGATCCTATGTGCCGCAATTAAGAGCTGGCACAACCAAATAAATGCATAGTGTTAGTCGCTCAGTCATGTCTGACTCTTTGTGACCCCATGGACTGTAGCCCACCAGGCTCCTCTGTCCATGGGATTCTCCAGGCAAGAATACTGGAGTGGGTTGCCATTCCTTTCTCTAAAATAAATGTATAAATAAATAATAAAAAAAGGGGGGGAAAAAGGTATATACATTGCATCATCCTTCCCAGATATTAGAACAGTCCTGAAGTCAAACACTTATCAACAAATCCACATTGCTGGAGATTATGAACTCAAGCACTGGTGATAAGTTGCCTGGATTTGAATTCTGGCTGGCCCACAGTAATATAGCTATGTTACTATGACGAAGTAACTCATCCTCTCTGAATCCCCATTCCCTTATCCATGAAATGGACATTAAAACATGGACATGACTGAGCAACTAACACACACACACACACACACACACACACACATCATGAGGATAATATGCAAATGCATTCAGTTAATACATTTAACAAACTGGGAATCATTCCCAGTACCTACAATTGAAGATAAACTAGTTAATAATCTATTCCTTCTTTTATGGATGAGTTGTTAAATATAAAACTTAAGCTGTACATCTTTGTAAGATGTTCCATGTAAATACATTTACCAACCAGAAAATTTAACTGCGAGAATTTGCATCCTGATTTTTGGTTCTGAAATAGCTCAGTCTAAGCTATTAAGTAACATTAACATGCCAGGAGCTAAACACACATGGAGAGAAATCATTAACAGTGATTGTCCATGTTTTTGATTATCCTCGCCCTTGATCTTGTCTCATTCATTTGGAAAATGGGGAAGTCAGGGTGCTGCCCTAGGGCGTGCCTGCTCCCAGGTTAAGCTTCCCTAAGACTTCAATGCTAAGCCGTGATCCAGCACCTTTCAAGAAAGAGACAGGTGTCTGTGTGCACGCGCATGCCTCTCTTGCTGAAAAACATTGGCAATTCCCAAAGAAGCAATTTGCTGCAGTCACACCCGGCCAGGTTTTCCTGCACCACAAAGCACAGCAATTAAAACACGTCAGGGGAGCTGCACTGGTATTTGGAAGGAGAATTACTAATTTATGTTTACAGTTTAAAAATCCAATCATGGTCATGCACTTGGGCCATTAAAGTCGTGTAATAAAAATACGGTGACTGCTTTTACTTTGCGGAAACTATCATTTCCTTAAGTTTTGCAACTCACTACATTAATTGGCAAAATTGAATTCTTCTGGCATGAACAGAGATGGATGGACCTTCATTACTCAATCAGGAGAAAACCAGACAAACACCTTGTACACAGATGTTCTGACCACAGGATTTTATTGGAAACTTGCAGAAATTGTTTCTTGCGTCACTGAAGTCCAGACAAAGAAGAGAGGTTTTGCAGGGGGAAAGGCACTAGAAGAGATCAAGCACGAGGCCCTGGAGTAGATCTGTGGGATTGGCTGGCTCAGGGAGGAGGTAGGGGGAGGACTCTCAAAAGATGACAGAATTTTCTCTTCCCAACCTGTCACTGGGTGTCAGTTGTATATCAGACGTCAGAGATGCAGAGACTATTAAAAAAAGCACTTCCTTTTTTCTAGAATAGCAGTTCTGGCAAACTCCTATGAATCCTGCAAACCCCAGGCCAAATGTTACCACCTTGGTAAAACTTTCTCCAAACTCCTAGGCTGAGTCCATGACTCTCATGCTTTGCTTGCACTTCAAGTATAGTACTTTAAATCATCTGCCTATCAACAACTCCCCCACAAGACTGGGACCTATGAGGACAGGGACTCACAGTCTGTTTTCCCCAACCCTAGCATAGCCCTTGTCACACAGTAGGTGTTCAATGGGAGAAGGAGCAAGAAAAAGGAAAGAAGAGAGAAAAGATTTAACAGATCCCATTGTATCAGTCAACTATTGTTATGATAATGCCATGTAACAACCCTCAAAACCAGTAACTTCACAAGAAGCATTTATTTCTCACTTGTAGATTTGTACATAGGCTGTGTTCTGATGCTGTAGCTCAACTTAGCTTCTGGCTGCAGGTGAGCTTAGGTCAAGTGCATGGAGAAACAGCTTTCCAGCACATGTTACTGTCATGGCAGATAGCAGAAAGGTGAGTATTTAAGCCAATCATACCAGTCCGTTGGAAGTCTCTGCTTGAATGCTTGAATCACATCCACTAATATTTCATTGACCAAACCAAGTCACATGGCCAAGTCCAAAGTCAAATAGTTGGTGGGGGCAGCACAGGACAGCATCCATTTTCTCTATTGGGATGCATAGCAAAGTCACATGGTAACGAGTGTGGCTATTTGACATATAGGGAGGGAATAAAGAAGCAGGAACAGTAGAGGAAAAGAGTTAGAGTTAAAAATCAGGCTGAAGTGAAAGTCGCTCAGTCGTGTCCAACTCTTAGTGACCCCATGGACTATACAGTCCATGGAATTCTCCAGGCCAGAATATTAGAACGGGTAGCCTTTCCCTTCTCCAGGGGATCTTCCCAACCCAGGGATCAAACTGGTGTCTCCTGCATTGCAGGCGGATTCTTCACCAGCTGAGAAGGGAAGCATCAGACTGCCTGAGTTCAAATCCTGGCTCCACCGCACTGAGACTGTAACCTTGGGGAAATGATTCAAATACTCAGTGCCTCAGCTTCCCCATCAGTCCAAGTGACATAACAAGAATATGCACTTCTCAGGGCTGCCATGAGGATTTAATGCAACAAACCATGAAAAGCCTTTAGCACAGGCTGTAGCCAAGGGCCCAGTGTTAGCCTAATCCTCTCTCTTTTCTATCCTGGATCTTCTCCCAGAAAACACCAGATGCTCCCCAGCCCCCAGCCCTTACCCACACCGAGTCTCTTATGGCCAGACTCCCCAGTTTCCCCTAATTGGCCCACATATTTTAACTCATGAATACAATACCTTTATTAACCATAAGGAGATCTTTAGGAGCTGCTCAAAGTACCCTTGGCTGTCAGGCTCACATCAGGCACCATTGCCTGGGGCTGACATTGATGCGGGCATCACCAAAGTCATTCTGCCCATAAAGAGGGTGTCCTGATGATGGATGACTGCAGGCTTCTGAGCTGCAGTGTGCCTCCAGGGTAATCCATCTTTTCCTTGGAAGCTAGAATGCAGTCATGAAGATAAAGAGCTCACGGTGGGAGTCAACTTCACTCCTAAAACGAATGCATGTGGTATGTCTGCAGCTTGAGTATGTAACTGCATTGAATCAAGACAAAGACATTCAAGATAAAATGTGGGCAGGTGCCTCACAGGTGCCACTCTTGGGTCCCATTAATTAGAATTAAAGAGTGTTGAAGCTGAGCCTACCTCAGTCATCACTGGCCCAGACCTAGCTGACAATCCAGAAAACTAATTACCAGGAGAAATGTCTATAATCACACAGCTAGTCCGGGGGCAGAAAAAAAGGATTTGAATATATCCCATTAGTACGCTTTCCCAAAAACTAGAACTCAAGAGAAAAAAAGAAAGATTTCCTCAAATGGAGCTTTTCCCCCCAAAAGCATCCTTTCATTCAAAAATTAAATATCACAGTATTTTATTAGACAGTGATGCTTAACTTTAAAGAAGTCTCCTAACTGGAAGGCCACCCCTCCCTATGCCCACCTATGCCCTCAACTGTCACCACCACACAGAGCCTTGCTGTATGGATATTTTATTCAGGACAAGAATATTTTTAAATTATATTAGTCACACATAGTACTGACACTGGTACCCTGGACATGGTGATTTACTAACCACTACTTCCTAACTTGTTCTCTCCTGATTTGTAATTCAGAAAACTAAGAACAAGCATGGTCCTAAAGGGGAGCAGTACTGATGCTATGCGACCCTGGGCAAGTCACATACCCTCTCTAACCTCAGAGTCATCAGAACAATAGAGGAGGAGAAATCGTTCCCAACCAGTAGGGTTTCAAGATGGCACACAGAGTGTTGAGCATGTAACAGTCCTCAGTTTAGCTGTGATTATCATCATCATCGATGTCCCTATCAGGGTCTAACACCAGAAGTGACACAGCAGGCTCTCCACCGAGGCTGGTTAACAAATGGGAAAGCCCTTCCAGGAGCAGCACAGATACTGCAGGCCTTAGTGCCGGAGCGGCTATTTTGCAGAAGACTGATCTTCCCCAGGGGCCTGAGCCAAGCCACCTCTGACCCGTCCATGGGAAGGTGCCCTCTAGTTCTCCCCAGTGTATCCAGTTCAGCTCTATGACTGAGAGTCCAAAGCCTGAGCACTCCAGGCCGCTTCCCACCACAGCGACTTGGCATTCCCTCTGCCTCTGCCCTCCCCTGGATGTTCATAGGACTAGCTCCCTCTCACCGTTCATGCTTCAGACTAAATGCTTGCCTTTGCACTGCAGCCTCTGAGCATCCTGTACACAGCAGTCCTTTCTATCTGCACCCTGTTTTATTTGCTGCATAACCTTCTCAACGGGGCTTCCCAGGTGGCTCAGTGGTAAAGAATCCACCTGCCAAAGAAGACGACACAGGTTCAATCCCTGGGTCGGGAAGATCCCCAGAGAAGAGAATAGCAACTCACTCCAGTATTCCTGCCTGGAGAATTCCAAGAAGAGGGGACCTGGGCAGGCTACAGTCCATGGTATCACAAAGAGACATGACTGAGTGACTGAGCACACATGCGTGCAACCTTCTCAATATCTGAATACGGGTTTTATGTTTTGGCTTCCCTGACTCAGCTGGAAGCTCCCTGAGGGCAGAGACCTTCTCTGTCCTGTATCTTCTGCATTCCTCATACCTAGAAAAGTGCCTGACCCGAAGCCAAGCCTCAACCAAGAGTTACGGAATGAAACAGTGAAGTTGGGACTCGACACTGGTCTGTCAGATGCAAAGACCGAGCACTGAACCCACCCACTCCATTTCTTCCCCCAGCTGTTCTTACCCAGCCTCCTGGTGTGATGATGCACAGAACAAATTACTCCTCTCTGCTGGAAACCTATCAGGTGTCTGCAAACAGCTCCCAGGCCCCATTTTTTTGTTTTCTCTGCAATGCCTCACCCTGCTCAGCTGTATCTCAAATAGAGAGGTTTCCAGACCTGCCTCCATGTCCCTGTATGACCTTCCACTTCCTGAGGGTCCTACTTCTCCAATGGCACAAGGACTGGATTGATCCCAGGGGGGGCGGTGATCTGACCTTCCCATGGGTATATCAGTAAGCACCTTGACATTACAGTTCTATTAATGAAACTCAAGACTGCAGCATTGCTCAATCTTGTAAGTCTCCTGAAAGGCTTTTATGGATAGAAATTGGGTCACATACAGAAGTTAGAATCCAGCTTACAGACACTGAAAATGCAGCATCACTTTATCAGTATCGCTGTCTTCCTAAAACAAAACCCCGCCAGAGGGTTTTTGTGGAAAATAAAGGGTTAAGTGACATGGATTTCTGCTTTAAAACAGATGTGTATATAACACATATATTTTTGCAGATTTTTTTTCTTGAAATACAATGGTAATATTAACCTTTGAAAGGAAGCAGAAAACTTAAATAATAAATGTTTCTTATCTCCCTAGCTATTCCCTTTGAAGCCCTAAGTTGAAACAACAGCCAAAGAGGAGGATACTATTTTCACTGTCACCTCAATATCAAATATAATCTGTCACTCCAGCCTGCCTTTTGTCACCTTAAAATACTGACTTGTGCTCAGGAGAATTTACAGCCATTTATTTCAGTAATGCACTGAAGTTCCCAAGTGATGTTTAACTCTTAAAACAAAGATAAATCTTCCCCTCTCCTTTTCAGTATCTGGTTATTTTACTCATTAATAACAGAGAGCTGTCAATTTCACTTTAAGTAGTAACCACCTTTGCCCAAAGGAGAACTAAAAATAGAAAAGGTAAGGGAAATGAAGAAGAAAGTTATTGTGAGGCCCAGAAACACAACAGGGGAATATACAATGTTTCATTCTTGTCCTAAATATTGGATGGGAGACTTCAGAGTAAGAAAGAGAAGTACCTTCACTTCTGTAAGAAAGGAATGTTGTTTTTCAGTCACTAAGTTGTGTCCAACTCTTAGCAATCCCATGGCCTATAGCACACCTGGTTTCCCTGTCCTTCACCATTTCCTGGAGTTTACTCAAACTCATGTCTATTGAGTCAGTGATGCCATCCAACCATCTCATCCTCTGTTTCCCCCTTCTCCTTTGGCGTTCAATCTCTCCCAGCATCGGGGTCTTTTCCAATGAGTCAGCTCTTCGCATCAGGTGGCCAAAGTACTGGAGGTTTAACTTCAGCATCAGTGAATATTCAGGGTTGATTTCCTTTAGGATTGACAGGTTTGATCTCCTTGCAGTCCAAGGGACTCTCAAAAGTCTTCTCCAGCTCCACAGTTCAAAAGCATCAATACTTTGATGTTCAGCCTTCTTTATGGTCCAACTCTCACATCCATACATGACCACTGGAAAAACCATAGCTTTGACTAGACGCACCTTTGTCCGCAAAGGGATGTCTCTGCTTTTCAATATGCTACCTAGGTTTGTCATAGCTTCCCTTGCAAGGAAGGATGCCTACAAACTAATAGTGTGGATCTCCTATGCTCCCAGTGGAGATGTACAGTGTTCGTTTGTGGTCCTGGACATCGGGGTCATCCCTGATCTGCCCATCTGTACAGCAACAGCACTGTAAATTCAGGCCACAAGGGAAGAACAAGCAGGTACCCTAATCCAGTGTCAGGGGGAACTGGTGAAATCTTCCCAGGAGAAATGACTTCTAAGAAAAGACCAAACCTATGCAATTGTAATAGTGCATAGATGCTGGGTCAGAACCATACTCTATGAAACTGAAGGTTAAAGCAAACATTATCAAAACCAAATCACTGATCTTTTCCCCTCACCCCACACCTGCCTCTCTCAAGTCTCTACCGTGTCAGACAACAGCCACTCCATCCTACTGACCTCTCAGAGAAGACCCTTAAGGCCAGCATCACCTCTTCTCTTGGTCTCACACCGCAAGATTCAATCCATCAGCAAGTCCCATCTCATCTCCCTGTGTTGGAATCCAAACCATGGTCACACGCACTCTTTCCAAACTGGACTCCCTGCCTGTGTCCTCTGGTCCTTATGGTCCATAGCCAACACTGTGGCCAGAGAGGCCCTTGGACCCAAATGTCAGGGAAGCTGCTGCTCTGTGCAAAGCGTTCTCGTGGCTTCTTATTTCATCCAGAAGAAAAGTCAAATGCCTTCAGCAGTCTACAAGGTCCTGAGGGATCCCCAATCCCCACCCCCACCCCAGAAGCTGTCTTCCTGCTCCCTTGCTTCCTTACTCTCCACTGCTTCCTCCCTGTTCACTGCCACCTTGACATTCCTTGAACTACCCAGATAATTGTCTTTACTCTGTCTGGATCACCCCCTGAGGATCCTGACCCCTTGCACCCCTCATGCCTCTCCTTGCTTTATTTAGCTCCTGCAGGTAAGAAAATTCTTTCAATACAATTTCAGTAGATTATCTTGCCATAAAATTTAACTACAGAAAAATATAGAGAACTATAACAGTCATAAAAAGACATCAAACACTGACATAGGGAACAACATGTGTGAACCCTGAAAATGTGGTGCTAGGTGAAAAGAAGCCAAATGCAAAGGACCGTATATTATAGGATTCCATTCATATGAAACATCCAGAATATATAAATATATAGAGACAGAAAGTGGATTAGCAACTGACTTTGGACTGGCAGGAGAGAAGGGGTGTGGGAAGGGGAAGGGAGGTGGGAAGAGGGGAGGGATGTCAACGGTGTATGGGGTTTTGTGGGGTGATAAAAATGCTCCCAAACTGACTTTGGTGATGGCCGCACAAACCGGTGGCTATACTATAAACCATTGAATTGTACACTTTAAATGGGTAAATTGTACAGAATTAAATCTCCATAAACTTGTTGTTAAAAAAAAAAAAAGAATAGGGACTTCCCTGGCAGTCCAGTGGTTAAGATTTCACCTTCTGACGCAGGGAGTGTGGGTTCAATTCCTGATCAGGGAGTTAAGATCCCACATACCTCCTGGCCAAAAACCCAAAACATAAAGCAGAAACAATATTGTCACAAATTCAATAAAGACTTTAAAAAGGGTCCACATCAAAAAAAAAAATCTTAAATAAAAATATAATGTCAGCCAGATGACTAAAAAATCACTTTGCTATATTTGCTATATAGTTACTATTAAAAAAGAGAGAGAGAACATATTACTGAAGTTGAAGTCTCCTGAATTCATACCCTCTCCCCAACTTAAATTTTATTACTTTAAAGAAACTAATTTTTAAAGTTTTTAATTGCAGTTTTAACACAAAAGTCCAAAACCTTCTCAATCCCACCACCACTGTTCACTTTGAAATTTTAGTCCCCATTGCCATGGACTTACTTTGAGGGACCTTTCCCAGTTTCAGCCGGCTCTGGGCACAGAGTAACAGACTGTGCGTGCAGACCGCACTGGGGAGTCTGGGAGGCAGTGAAGGCAAGGGCATTTAGCTACTGCCATTCTAGAGGCTCTCTTCTCATCCTCCAGGCTGTCCACCTGGCTTGCCCGCCAACCACACTAGTTAGGTATAAAGTCTCTGAGAAAGCACAATGTGCTAACCACGGACAGAGGAGCCTGGCAGGCAACAGTCCACAGGGTCAAAGAGTCGGACAACTCTGAGCGACTTTCACTTTCAACATGCTAACCAGTGTTCAAAGCACGAAACTAGAGAGAAATAAAATGGTACAGCTTCAAGAACACAACCAAAAGTGAGGGGGAAAAAACATTCCAAGGAAGCCCAGTTTCTAACCTGAGCTGGCAAGCCCTGGAATGTGGGGCTGTTGCTGACTCAGGACGGAGAGCCAGCCCGGGCTTCCAGGGTCCTTGCGCCAAGAGGCCCCAAACGGCCTCCACCAGCCTCTGGGGCTGTGATCTGCTGAGTCACGTCTTCCCAGGGTGACCAGCGACTGTGCGCACCAGGCTGCAAATCACAGAGAGAATGTCCCGCAGGCTGCGCTCAGCCTTCTCTTCCTCCCCACTCAGGGCCAGACCACAGCACGCCTCAAATCACAGCGGGCCGGAGCAGCTCTGTCGTCTGGTGGTACTGAAAGAGTAGCCCCCAGGAAACCTCCCCTTGGAAGCCAGATGCAGAGCACTGCCATTCTAAGAGAAATGTGATCAAAAGAGGTATTAACAGGGCATTTCCAATGAGAAATAGAAATAGCAGCTCCTTCTCCCTTGGTTAGCCCAGTCACTTATTCAAAAGCTTATAAAGTGCCATGTTAGGGCTCAGGAGATCAATAAATGCAGGCTCGCTGTCTGGTGGCCCAAAATCTAACATATACATGTTCCTTCTATATGCCCAAAGGAACAGAACTTTCCTGGAAGAATATAAAATGAAGGAAGAGCCAGGTTTGGAGGTTGTGGATTTCTCCCCAAAACTGTAGAAAAGACAGAGAAAGTTAGGGCCCAGGGCCTCAAGGGTGAGCATCTAAACCCCCCCCCCTCCTATGTCCTCTTCAAATTCAGACTTGGATCCAAGCTGCTTACTATGCCATTATGTGTGCCAGACCTTTCACAGTGCACCAGAGGTACAAGAAATGGAGAAAACCTAGTCCCTGCTCTCAAAGGGCTTGACCTAATCAGAGACTCCAACAAAAATACAAACAGTTATTGTGCAAGGCAGAACAGAAATATGAGGAGGGGCTTATAAGACATGGTAGAAGATAACAGAATATGGTTCCCAGACTTCCAGATTTCACAGAGCAAGAGGATAGGAAAGAACTTGGAGGACATGTTCATAGATTAGAACAGCAGTCAGCCAGCTGCAGCCTATGGCTAAATCTGGCCCACTGCCTCTTTTTATAGATAAAGCTTTATGAAAATACAGCTATACTCATTCATGTGTATATGATATCTTTAGAAAATGTAGATACTGACATTATATATCTGTATATTGTAGAGATGTTATATATAAATTATATAATTGCTTTCATTCTACAACAGCAGAATTGAGTAATTGCAACAGACACTGTCCCACAAAGCCTAAAGTATTTAGTAAATACTATCAGAATCTTTACAGAAAAAGTTCGCAAACACATGCATTAGAAGATTCAATACTGAAAGCTTATCTATTCTTCTCAAATTGATCATAAATCAATAAAATTCCAATCAAACAATAGGATTTCATTGTGAACACTGACAAAATGGTTATAAAATGTATTATGGAATGCAAAGGGCCAAGAACAACTGAGGCTACCAAACTTCAAGGGATATTTTCCAACATTATCCATAGAGGAAAACAACAGAAAGGAAAAGACTAGAGATCTCTTCACAAAAATTGGAAATGCCAAGGGAACATTTCATGCAAGGATGGGCATAAATAAATAAAAGACAGAAATGGCAAGGACCTAACAGAAGCAGAAGAGATTATGAAGAGGTGACAAGAATACACAGGAAAACTAAATGAAAAAGGTCTTAATGACCTGGATAACCACAAAGATGTGGTCACTCCCTTAGAATCAGACATCCTGGAGAGTTAAGTCAAGTGGACCTGAGGAAGCATTACTACAAGCAAAGTTAATGGAGGTGATGGAATTTCAGCTATTTCAAATCCTAAAAGATGAAGTTATTAAAGTGCTACACTCAATATGTCAGCAAATTTGGAAAACTCAGTAGTGGCCATGGGACTGGAAGATGTCAGTTTTCATTTCAATCCCAAAGAAGGGCAATCTCAAAGAATGTTCAAACTACTGGACAATTATGCTCATTTCACATGCTAGCAAGGTAATGTTCAAAATCCTTCAAACTAGGCTTCAACAATATGTGAACCAAGAACTTCTAGATGTACAAGCTGGTATTAGAAAAAGCAGAGGAACCAGAGATCAAATTGCCAACATCTGTTTGATCATAGAGAAAGCAAAGGAATTCCAGAAAAACATCTGCTTCATTGACTATGCTAAAGCCTTTGACTGTGTGGATCACAACAAATTGTGGAACCTTATTAAAGAGATGGGAATACCAGACCACCTTATCTGTCTCCTGAGAAACCTGTATGCAGGCCAAGAAGCAACAGTTAGAACCAGACGTGGAACACCAGACCAGTTCCAAATTAAGAAAGAAGTAAGTCAAGGCTGTATACTTTCATTCAGCTTATTTAACTTCTATGCAGAGTACATCATGTGAAATGCCAGGCTGGATGAATCACAAGATGGAATAAAGATTGCAGGGAGAAATATCAACAACCTCAGATATGCAGATGGTACCACTCCAATGGCAGAAAGTAAAGAGGAACTAAAGAATCTCTTGATGAGGGTGAATGAAAAACGTGAAAAAGCTGGCTTAAAACTCAACATTCAAAAAACTAAAATCATGGCATCTGGTCCCATCACTTCACAACAAATAGATGGGGGAAAATAGAAATAGTGACAGATTTTATTTTCTTCGGCTCCAAAATCATTGCAGACGATGACTGCAGCCATGATATTAAAAGACACTTGCTCCTTGGAAGAAAAGCTATGACAAACCTAGACAGCATATTAAAAAGTAGAGACATCACTTTGCCAACCAAAGATCTGTACAGTCAAAGCTATAGTTTTTCCAGCAGTCATGTATGGACATGAGAGTTGGACCATAAAGAAGCCTAAGTGCCGAAGAACTGATGCTTTTGAATTGTGGTGATGGAGAAGACTGTTGAGAGTCTTGGACGGCAAGGAGATCAAACCTGTTAATCCTAGAGGAAATCAACCCTGAATATTTATTGGAAGGACTAATACTGAAGTGGAAGCTCCAATACTTTGACCACCTGATGTGAAGAGCTGACTTATTGAAAAAGACCCTGATGCTGGGAAAGATTGAGGGCAGGAGGAGAATGGGGCAACAGAGGATGAGATGGTTGGATGGTATCACTGACTCAATGGAGATGAATTTGAGCAAACTCCAGGAGATAGTGAGGGCCAGAGAGGCCTGGTGTGTTGCAACCCACTGGGTCACAAAAAGTCAAATACAACTTAGTGACTGAGCAACTGCAGCCATTCCTTGAAGGACAAAGACCTCAAAGAATAACAGAGATGGTGCTTGTAGAGGGCTTGGCATTGGGTCTGAATGCACTGAGCATGTAGGAGTGTTAGCTTTCTGCCTTCCAGATGTGCTATTCACATTCCTCTGAGCTGTACTTCTTAACCTGTCCACCTGGCTAGCTCATCAAGTTCAGTAGTCAGTTTCCAACCAAAATTGAAGGACTCACTCTTAGATAGTAAGACATATGTCACAGTAACTAAGATAGTATGGTGTGACAAGAATAGACAAACAGGGATTTGCCTGGTGGTCCAATGGTTAAGAACCTGCCTTGCAATGCAGGGGACTCAGGTTCGATCCCTGGTCAGAGAACTAAGATTCTACATGCCTGCAAGCAACTAGAGAGCCTGCATGCTGCAATTAGGACCCAATGCATACTAATAAATACTAAAAAATAAATAAATGAATTTTTAAAAAGAATAAGCAAATGGATTAACAGAACAGAATAGAAAGTCCAAAGTAGATAACACATGTATGGCTATTTGATTCATGGCAAAGAGAGCACTGCAGAGCATGGGGGAAAGGATGATCTTTTCAATAAGTTGTGCTAGATCAATAGGATATTCATAAAGGAAAAGAAGAATCTTGACTTTTAATTCATACTACATATAAAAATCAATTTCAGGTAGGTTTTCAATCCAAATGGAAAAGGTAAGGCCTCACAGTAGGCAAAGATTTCTTAAACAGGGCACAAAAAGCACTATCCACTAAGGAAAATATTAATATTATACATTACTTTCAAATTAGAAATTTCTGCTCATCAAAAGACACTAATAAGAGGGTGAAAGGGCAAGCCATTGATTAGGAAAACATACGTTTGACCCAAAGACTGGTATCCAGATTATTTATAAACTCCTACAATTCAATAAGAAAAAGACAGATACCCCAATAAAAAAAAGGACAAAAGCCTCAAGCAAACACAATAAAAGAAGATATCCAGATGGCTGATTAAAAAAGTGTTCACCGCCATTAGTCATTAGGGAAGTGCAAATGAAAGCAGCAGTGATCTACTACTCCAAACCACCAGCATGACAAAAATGAAAACGAGAGTATCAAATGTTGACAAAATGATACAGAGCAACCGGAACTCTCACGTTCTTTTGGTGAGAGAACAAACCAGGACAATCACCCTGTAAGATCCTCAGCCTCTAAAGGTGAGCACAGGCACATCCGGTTCTTCTACTCCTGAAGATGTGTGTGCTCTATACATCAAAGACTTTTACGAGAAAGCATGGAGGCACCGTTCAAAATAGTCAACAACCGGATGTAACCCAAGGGACTATCAAAAGAATAAGGGACACATTACATGTGTGTGACATATTCACACAGCAGAATAGTACATGGCAATGAAAAAGAGCCAGCTATTGCTATACAGAAACATATGGATGAATCCCATGGTAGGTTCAGAAAAAGAAACCAGACAGAAGGGAAACATACTCAATGATTCCATCCATGGAAATTTCAAAAACAGGCAAAACTACAGTACAATGGAGAGAGGTCACTACAACGTACTGAGTGGGGAGGTGACTAAAAGACATGAAGAGTCTCAGGTACACGTATTGTCACCCTCCCTGAGTGGAGCAGTTGTTGCACAGCTGTGCTCTGTTTGTGTTGACTCACTGGGCTGCACCAAACTTGACTGTCACGCACATTTCTGTGTAAGTTCTACTTCCAGTTTTAAATTTCCCCCTGTGTAAACAAAGGTTTGTTATTTACTTTGCTAAGTAAGTACATTAGAAAAGTCCACCATCTAATCTCGATTTTATCCGAAAAAAGGAAGGGACATTTGAATATCAAAAAGCTCACAAAGAAAAATATCAGGATAGAAGAGTCCATTAAGTTGAGTAAATCTATCTTTATGAAAGTTTTATTCAAGTGTTAGTTGCTCAGTCAGAGTCGTGTCTGACTCTGCAACCCCATGGACTGTGGTCCACCAGGCTCCTCTGTCCATGGAATTATCCAGGCAAGAATACTAGAGTGGGTAACCATTCCCTTCTCCAGGGGATCTTCCTGACCCAAGGATCAAATCTGGGTCTCCTGCATTACAGCCAGATTCTTTACCATCTGAGCCATGAGGCTCTAAAACCCATCCCAATTTGCATGTCCAGCCCACTCCTGACTCCCAGCCTTGGCTTTTGTTCCACCTACACTCCCACGACCTCCACTTGAATGTCTAACAGATACTGTAGCCCCAACACATTCAAAACCCACCCCTGACCTTTTGCCCCAGATTTGCTCTATGCACAGTTTTCACCATCTCCATTGATGGTAACTCCACCTTCAACTGTTCACCAAAAGCCTTAGAGAGACATTTGACTCTTCCCACTCATCACCTACATCTAATCTATTAGGAAATTCTGTTGAAACTACCTTCCAAATATATACATAACCCAGCTATTCTTCATTTCCACTGCTACCAATCTGGCTAAAGGGAAGAGTTGTAATATACATTAATGGTATGTTACACACATGTGTGCAAGTGTATGTATGTATACACATTCAGGCACACACACATCATCATTCTTCACCTGGATTGCTCACAACTGATTATTAGTCCTGCCGCCACTACAGAAGCCAAAGTGTTTGTCGTGTCTGACTCTGCGATCCCATGGACTGTACCCTGCCAGGCTCCATGGGATTCTCTAGGCAAGAATAGTGGAGTGGTAGCCATTCCTTTCTCCAGGGAATCTTCCTGACCCAGGGATCAAACCGGGGTCTCCTACATTACAGGCAGATTCTTTACCATCTGAGTCACCAGGGAAGCCCAAGTGGCTCTTTAAAAACTGGAAGTAAGAACATGTCATTCCTCTGCTCAGAAGTCACAGTCCTCACAGTGGTCTATAAACCCTTCTCTTCATCCTCATCTCCCACTTCCCTGCCCCTTACTGTCCCTCAAACACATCAAGAGCCCCTTTCCTTGCTACCTGCCATTCAGGGATCACTGTGAGCTCCCAGGGATGCCCTCAGATCCTTGCCAGGTGGCCCCCCATAACATGGCTGTTTGCTTTCCCCAGATAGGCGGGAGAATTGAGACAGTGTCACATAACACAATGTGATCACGGGAATGACAGTTCATCACCCTTGGCAGGTAATAGAACATAATCAAAGGAATGACATCATACTCTTAAGTACTACCAATTGGCAGGGTAGGAATCTTGGAGTCATCTCAGATTTCTACCACAGATTCCTAGCAAATATTAGTAGCTCTATCAGCTTGCTCTGTACCAGGCTCTGCTCTATGGAATTCATACAAGTTTGAGCCCTGTTTAAGTAGATGATAATATTATGCTTTACACACGTTACAGTTGAGGAAACTGATACTCAGGAGGTCCAGGTAGCTTGCCTAGGCTCACAAAGTCAGTATTCACCATGCAGAGTGGCATACCCATGATTACAGGAGGACAGTGGTAAGACTTGTAAGCATGAATCATTCCCTTGTTATTTTTAGCTTCCTTGTAAAATTTTAATACCACCAGATTAGTACCTAATTAAAATTATGCCTGCCTGCTCACACTGGTGATTGGTGCCCCATCCAGGAATAAGCAGCAAACAAGCAAAGCTTGAAATTCATTCAGCACACCCTTGGTTGTTGCAAACCCTAGTGTTTTGGTTCTTTCTCAATCCTTAGCCTACATCAGAATCTCCAGGATGACTATTGAAACCCAGATTATTGGCCCTACCCCAGCTTCTCATTCACTAGGTCTGGGTTAGGGCCCAAGAGCCTGCATTTCTAATAAGACCCCCAGTGATGCTGGTCCAGGATGACTTTGAATCCCATTGCACTAGGACAGTGGTCCTTAAATCGCCTGAAGTAGGAGCTCCTGGGAGTTTTTGTTGCATAGATTGAACAGAACAGCAATGAGACCCCAGTAATCAGACTATCTGGGGTGGAGCTGTGAGTCTGCATTTTCCACAACTTCCCAGTGACCATGAAAGATTCAAGTCAAAAAAACACTCCAAAAAGGAGCATGACCTCCAAGCTCTCTTGCTTGGCTGAAGTTAGGCTTAAATTGGAAAAGTTTAAGAAGTCCTAGCCAAGAGGAGACCTGAGATCACAGCTATGAATAGCAGTGGCTGTCATCTCCCGGGAGATCAGACAAAAACCAGCACAATGTACAAGTCCATAAGAGATGCCTCACTGGAAAAGAAGAAGCTCTTGGGGTGATCCGTGTAGCCGCACAATCAATTCCTGACCTTGCATGGCCTAGAGCTCTCTGATGATCTAACCAAACCCTTCTCCATCCACAGGGCAGCTCTGGGGAGCATCCCACTGCTGCCTGCCTTGAGCTCCATCTTGGACTGTGGGCAGCTTGGAAGTCCTACGCACAGAGACCAAGTCCACAGTGCAAGGTGTCCAGAAATATCCATGTCAAGACCCACCTCTCACAAGTCTTCTCTGCCTGACAAGAGAGGGGCCACACAGAGCACTTCTTGAGTTTTTATGATTGATAGCTTCTCCCTCTCCCTTGTTAAAATCTTCCCACTATTTCCAATGTTTGTGTACCTGAGTTGTCAAGAACAAGAGCTTGTGTCTCTTCTGGACACCTTGTAACACCTTGTCCTGGGGGAAAACTTAGATGCTTTTTTAAAAAAATTTTATTGAAGTATAGTTGATTTACAATGTTCATTTCTGCCATACAGCAAAATCAGTTATACATACATCTTTTTCATATTCTTTTCCTTTATAGTTTATCACAGGATAAACTCCTGTGATTTTGGGCTCCAAAATCACTGCAGATGGTGATTGCAGCCATGAAATTAAAAGACACTTACACCTTGGAAGGAAAGTTATGACCAACCTAGACAGCATATTAAAAAGCAGAGATATTACTTTGCCGACAAAGGTCTGTCTAGTCAAGGCTATGGTTTTCCCAGTAGTCATGTAGGGATGTGAGAGTTGGACTATAAAGAAAGCTGAGCACCAAAGAAATTATGCTTTTGAACTATGGTGTTGGAGAAGACTCTTGAGAGTCCCTTGGACTGCAAGGAGATCCAACCAGTCCATCCTAAAGGAGATCAGTCCTGGGTGTGCACTGGCAGGTCTGATATTGAAGCTGAAACTCCAATACTTTGGCCACCTGATGCGAAGAGCTGACTCATTTGAAAAGACCCTGATGCTGGGTAAGATTGAGGGAAGGAGGAGAAGGGGACGACAGAGGATGAGATGGTTGGATGGCATTACTGACACAATGGACATGAGTTTGGGTGGGCTCTGAGAGTTGGTGTTGGACAGGGAGGCCTGGCGTGCTGCAGCTCATGGGGTCGCAAAGAGTCGGACACGACTGAGTGACTGAGCTGAACTTATCACAGGATATTGAATATATTTCCCTCTACTATACAGGACCTTGTTGTTTATCCATCCTACATACAATAGTTTGCAATTTGCTAATCCCAAGCCCTCAATCGCTTCCTCCCCTGTTCTCCGTCCCCCTTTGGCAACCACAAGTCTCTCCTCTGTCTGTGAGTCTGTTTCTGTTTCACAGATGAGTTCATTTGTGTCATATTTTAGATTCCACGTATCAGTGACATCATATGGCATTTGTCTTTCTCTTTCTGATTTACTTCACTCCATATGACAGTCTTAGGTCCATCCATGTAGCTGCAAATGACATTATTTCATTCTGTTTTTGCAGCTGAGTAATATTCCGTTGTCATTCATGCATGCACCACATCTTCTTTACCCACTCATCTGTTGATGGATATTTAGGTTGTCTCCGTATCTTGGCTACTGTGAGCAGTGCTGCCATGAACGTGGGAGGTTTCAGTACCCTCACCTCAGCACCCCCATGATGAGTGGGATGGTAAGGGAGAGTTCCAAATCCATTTTAAGTCAATGCTTTTCAGACCCTCTAAGAACACAACTCCTGGATCCAGCCAGGCCCTCCTTTGGTTTCTGTCTGAGGTTCAGTCGGTAGGTAAATCTTGAATGGAATGATAGAATTTGTCTTGGACAGGATTTCATTGCTACGGATGTGAAAAACACCCATCAGCCCTTCATCACTTTGATCATGTGATTATTTCTGCAATGCACATCTTCACGTCCCCCTTTAGACAAGAGGCAATCCCATGGACCTGGTCTTAGCCTCTCTCTTCAGATCTCGGAGGAGAAGGAATTCAGCCCTGAATCTGGTCCTAGTAGCTGAGGTGACAGAAAGACATTAAATGACACTTTTTATTCTCTCAAGTGACAGTTTCCAGTGGTCTTTTTAAAGCGTGTGCTCCCATACAAACTGGACAAATCACCAACTCGGCAGCCACCAAAGAGACCCAGATAAATGAGTTTCGATGAGAAACTGCACTCAGGCCTGAGAGGAAGAGTGAAATTCTCTTCTGACCTGAGAACTGAGGCACTAGGCGCTCACCAAAAATTAGACTCCACCTGTGTGCTGGGCAGTGGGGGCCACACAGGAAAAGGCCAGTTGCTCCAAGCTCTCCCCTCTAAGGTTGCCTTTGCTTGGTGACAGTGGTCTTTGTCCTACTCCAAGTTCATGGTTCTCTAACACTTTCTATCAGTTTTATATCTTCCCTATTGCTCCTACCTTATAGAGAACATTTTACACAAATAGCTGTGGTTCAGAGAGATTTAAAACAATAACAATGGGGGAGAAATAACCTGTCTGAAGTCACACTATTTAATGGATAAATAGCAGAGCAAAGTTTGAACTCAGATCTGACACCAAATAATGTCCATGATGTTGTTGTTGAGTTGCCCAGTCGTGTCCGACTCTTTGCGACCTGCCAAGCCTTTCTGTCCCTCACCACTTCCTGAGGTTTGCCCAAGTTCACGTCCATTGCATTGGGGATGCCATCCAGCCATCTCATCCTCTGACACCCTCTTTTCCTTCTGCCCTCAATCTTTCCCAGCATCAGAGACTTTTCCAGTGAGTCAGCTGTTCACATCAGAAGACCAAAATATTGGAGTTTCAGCTTCAGCATCAGTCCTTCCAATGAGTATTCAGGGTTGATTTCCCTTAAGATTGACTGGTTTGATCTCCTTGCTGTCCAAGGCACTCTCAGGAGCCTTCTCCTGCACCACAGTTCAAATGCATCAATTCTTTGATGCTCCATCTTTCTTTATGGTCCAGCTCTCACAATCATACATGACCTCTGCGAAGACTATAGCTTTGACTATATATGGACCTTTATCAGCAGAGTAATGCCTCTGCTTTTCAACACACTGTCTGGGTTTGTCATAGCTTTCCTGTCAAGAAGCAAATTTCTTCTGAGTTCGTGGCTGAAGTCACCATCTGCAAGATGAGGAAATTTGTCACTGCTTCCACCTCTTCTCCCTCTATTTGCCATGAAGTAATGGGGACGGATGCCATGATCTTAGTTTTCTTAGTATTTACTTTTAAGCCTGCTCTTTCATTCTCCTCCTTCACTATACTCTTGTGGAATCACCTTCAAGGGACTCCAAGGGCCGGAACCCAATCCTAATTCATGACAATCATCTTCATGTGTAATTTCTTCCCCTTTTGCAGATCAGTATCATGTCTTACAAGTTTTTTGAGGACATAGCTTTCTACTCAAAATGCTTCTGCCTGGGCCTACAGAGTGATGGATGCCATGGGATGGATTCTAAAATGAGATTTTCAAAGTGTCAAAATTACTACAGCTCTCAAGAGAAGCAATGTTCTCCTTCGGTTTCAGAAAGTAAGAGAACTCCCACACTTCTGAGTCAGTCAGGAAGGATTACAATCTTCCCAGATTTTTATTGGAGGATAGCTGTTTTACAATGTTGTGTTAGTTTTTGCTGTACAGCAGAGTGACTCAGCTATATGTATACACGTATCCCCTATTTTTTGATTTCCTTCCCATTTAGGTCAATACAGAGTGCTGAGTAGAGTTCCCTGAGCTATCTACAGCAGGTTCACTAGTTATCTATTTTATACATAGCAGTGTATATACATCAATTCCAATCTCCCAATCCATCCCACCCCTCTCCCTTTCCCCTCACCCTGGTATCCAGACATTTAGTCCTCTACATCTATGTCTCTATTTCTATTTTGTAACTCAGATCAAGGAAGGATTATAATCTTTTCTCATTATTGAAAAGCCCCCAGACATTGAGTGGGAATTAGCGCCCATTTAAAGTGGCTAGTCCAATGTCCAGCCATCCCAACTCACAACCATCCTCTGGGTTTAAATGAGGGCTCCACACACCTCAACATTTGAAATGACTTCCATACAGCCAAACCAGAAACCAGGGTCCACAGCTGCTTCTGCTCTTCCTTCGACATTCCCACCCCCACGATTTCCATCCTGCCTTACTCTCACAGGGTATAGCTCAGACTGAATCTTTCCATAAGACTGACAGAACTATTCTCCTCCTCTCATAAATGCTTAATTAGTTCCACTACATTTTCAAACCAGGCTTTAATCATAAGAAGCCAAGAAAGACATTTTATCCTGAGTAAGCCCAAGCACTGAATATTGATTTGAGATTCTCTGAAGAAAGTGTGGGTGGAGGAACAGGTGGGCAATAATAAAGCAGGGCACAAGAAGACCTTTGAGGGGGAAAGAAACTGACTGAGCTAGAACAGATCCAGGAAGATTCTCCCTCATTCATAATCTTTCCATCCTCCAAGGATAGAGTCAGCCCTCCCTCTCCTCACCTGCCAGGAGAGGAAAACCTTTATGCCCCTCCTTATCCCCTTGCCCCAGAAAACAGCACATAGCCTTTTTCAGATTTACACATACTTTATCATCAGGCATCCCAGGAGGGAGAGACACCCAAACAAAGAGCCATTAGTTGAAAATACCCGCAAGCTGCCTGGATTGTATTTATCCTTGCAGACACATATTTTGTTGTCATCAAGAAACCAGTGCAACTAAATGACGTGTCAGCCAACCTCACAACAACCTCAAGGCAGAATGCTAGGATTCTTGCTCACCTAGCATTTGCATAAGTAACTTTTACACCTACACTCCACCCAAGTGCCCATCTTTTCGTCCATGGAGAGATCTCCTAGGTAAACACCTGCTATATATCTGTCGATTTCATCTGTCTACAGATCAGAAGAACCAGAAGTACTAGTTCAAGGAGCAGCCCAGGCAGTGGCCTTGTCCCTTCTCTCTGGCCTTGAAAACCCAGCATTCCTTCTAAGTTCTGCTCACCTAAGTCCTTAGCAACTCTTGTCATTACATTGTTTGGGGTGAGCACAGGTCCTGCCATGACAGATTTCTGCAAACACAACAAATTCTATGGCTCAGCATCCTGGCTGGGGATGTTTCACCACTGGAGAAATTCATGACCCTTGAAAGCAGGGTGAGGTGCAGGCCTCACGAGTCTTGAGTCGACTGAGAAACAAGGGAAGAGCAGATTGTTCTGCTTGGATTGTGCTGAGATCTTTTATCAGTGACCAACTAAGAAATGCTGTGATTCTCCCCTGGCTGTCTTCTGGCCTCCATGTGGCTCCAAGGTCTATTCCCAAGTGCTAGCGGTCACAAAGGGACTTTTGTTCAAATTGGGGATGACCAGGGTGGTGCCACCTGACAAACTGGGATTTTTAATGAACGCTTAGTACCCAGGGGAGTGAGTTGTTTCAGCTGGAGCTTTCTCAGCCAAAGGGTTACACTTGGGCTTACAACAATAGGCTCTGTGCAAGAAGGCGTGTCCTCCTTTGAAAACCTCCAACTTTCTCGTGACCTTTCACACTACCCTCAAAGGCAACTGGCTGGTCCTTCATGCTAGAGCAGGCAGGAGAGTCTTTCTAGGCCACAGGACAACATGATGATGGGGGCTATATTTCCCTAGCATGCCAGCTTTCTCAACTCCTCACCTGACGCCTCCCTGATGGGCCTAAAAATAAACTACGTCTTCATATAAAAACAAAGTCCAGAAACTCTGTCTCAAGCAAAAAAACCCACCAGCTGCTAAAATGTGCCTGGGGCTTTCTTTCATCTAAATTATTCAATTTCTGCAGGTCAGATGAGAGCAGAGTCTCTTTGCCCGGTCTTCTATTCCTTCTACTTTTGTTACTGCAAATCTGTGTTATAAATTTGCTTATGGACATTGCTTTCTTCAGATCCCAAAGAATCTTCTAGAGAATCAACTCTAGTTGAGGGTGAGCACAACCTTTTTCACAATGAACTACACAATCTTATCATCTCACTCAGTTCGAGCACTCAAACTACCATCTAAATTAAAAAACTGTCACCATTGGAGAAGATACTCCCAGCCCCACTCAGAAACTCTTCATTGGAAGATTAAGCGTCCCCCACAATCCAACCTGAAGGCCGCCGGGCCGAGTCAGCTTTGCTTCTGAGAAAACATTGTGAAACTGGATGTGTGTGCTTGGTCACTCAGTCGTGTCTGGCTCTTTGTGACACCATGGTCTTTAGCCCTCCAGGCTCCTCTGTCCATGTGATTTCCCAGGCAAGAATACTGGACTGGGTAGCCATTTCATTCTCTAGGGGATCTTCTTGACCCAGGGATTGAACCTACATCTCCTACATTGCAGGCAGATTCTTCACTGCTGAACCACCAGCAAAGCCCTGAAACTGGATGTTATTTTTCAGTCACTCAGTCATGTCTGACTCTTTACAACCTCATGGACTGCAGCCCACCAGGCTTCCCTGTCCTTCAACAGCTCCCAGAATTTGCTCAAACTCATGTCCATTGAGTCGGTGATGCCAGACCCAGTTTTCCCCACAGCCAATCCCTCCCATCAGGAAGCTTTCACAAGCCTCTTATCCTCATCCATCAGAGGGCAGACAGAATGAAAATCACAATCACAGAAACTGGATGAGGCCACTAAAAATTTGGATTGTTTGTGAAAGGGCTTCTGAATGAAGACGCAACACCAATGTCTCTGGGAATTGGTTATCTTTAGCATCTCCTCCCAGAGAGGAGGGCCTGGACCTGAGGGCAGCAGGGACATAGGTTGATGTCAACCTCTGTCATTCCAGAAATCCCTGACTTCCCAGCATACAAACACACACACACACGCACGCACGCACGCACGCACGCACGCGCACGCACACACACACACACACACACACACACACACACACACAGAGGCACACCAACACACATCCTTCAGAAGGCTTGCCTCAAATTCTGCCACCGCTTGTGCCAGGGCTGAGCCTGGAACCCCCGGTAGGGGTTTTCTCTGCCAGTGCCTGTTGGTGTAATACGGAACTTAAGCCCTAGACCCTACCCTGCCAAACTCTGGGCACAGCTCTGGGGGTCAGTCAATCTCAGTGTGGGGAGACATAGCCAATTGACCACTAATACTGGTGGGAGAGATAAGAAATGCACCTCCAGCCCAGAGGGGGTGCCCTGTGGTCCATTTCATGAAAGATATGACCTCTCAGGGGGGGATTCCACTCGTGAAAAACATTTTTCTTCAATGTTTCAGCCACAAACTTAGGATAGGAACACAACTTCAAGAGAGGTAGGAACAAAAGCCACCCACGCACGACATTTCTTCCCTCTGAGTTAACGGAGCCAGGAAGCCACACACACACACGCACAATAACTACTCCAGTCATCACCTAAGAGGATGCGTGTTTTGCTTTGCAATGGTCTTCACACAACCTGGGAAATCTTCCCAACAGTCACAAGCAGCATCACAAACACTTTTGGTCAGTTTGCCTGACGGTCCCTAGGAATGAGATCTGCATCAGGAGAGAATTTTCAGGAATGCATTCGGCTCTCTCCTGTGGGTGGGACACCGCTGGCTGCAGAGGAGACATACTCTGCAATAATGCTTAGCTTTGATCTTGCCTCGTGCTGGTTTTCGTGATGCCAGGCTGACACAGAGTGGAACTCACAGGGTGAGTTCCCAAGACACTGTAGGGCATACATCTGGTCCAGTCACTGAAGCAAAGGGGGTAATCAGGAACAGACTCAAGGTCCGATACTGGCTGTCAGAATGGAAGATGTTAAGGGTCAGGAGGGAGCAGAAACCAGGATCAGCTGCACAGACAAGAAAGCCAAGACACAAAGCCTAGAATGGGCCAAAGCACACTGAAGACTGGGGAGAGGTGGGCCAGGGCAGTGGTCCCCAAGCTTATCAGCACCAGGAACTAGTTTCGTGGAAGACGGTTTTCTCATGGACCAGGGCAGGGTGGGGGTGGGGGAGGTGGGTTTGAGGTGATTCAAGTGCATTACATTCACTGTGCACTTTATTTCTAACCTAATGCCACTGCTGATCTGACAGGAGGTAACAGTCTGCAGCTCACAGTCTGGGGATCCCTGGGTCAGGGGAATTCAGGCCAGTTCAACTATTCCAGAGAACAGTGTCCTCTGAGTATGTGCTAAACCCAGCCTTTTGTCCCACAGGGTTTTAGAAGTGCCACCCCTGGCACTTATACCTAAGGTGTTATACCTTAACACCTTCAACCTCTGGCCTCTGAGCAGCTGCCACCGCAGCTGGTTGTGCATTTCTCTCTCCAGCCTTGAAATGATTTGGTGTACCTCTTTTCCAGGAGATATGGTGGACTAGAAAAAATGCTACAGAACATTTGGAAACATAATGAGCATCCTTATAAATAACAAAGTTCAGCTTTCGGAGTCAGGGAAATCTACTGGGGTAGGCTGCCAGGTGACTCAGATAGTAAAGAATCTACCTTAAATACAGGAGACCTGGGTTTGATCCCTAGATTGGGAAGATACCCTGGAAAAGGGAATGGCAACCCACTCCAGTATTCTTCCCTGGAGAATCCCATGGACAGAGGCACCTGGTGGGCTACTGTCCATGGGGCTGCAAAGAGTTGGACATGACTGAGTGATTAACACTTTCACTTTAGACTGACAATGGAGCCTGAAAAGATCTCTAGAATTTATAAATGTTATTTGGAAAGATGCTCTCTGCAGATGTGATAAAGTTAAGGAACTTAGGATAGGAGAATATTCTGAATTATCCAGATGAGCCCTAAGCACCACCACCAATGTCCTTATAAATGAAAGAAAGAGAGAAATCTCACACACAGAAAAGAAGGAGTGATGTACCCATGGAGGCAGACATGGTAGTGACATGGCCATGATTTCACAGAATGTCAGCAGCCACAGGACTCTGGAAGAGACTAGGAACATCTTCACCCCTAGAGCAGGGGTCCCCAACTTCCAGGATTTAATGCCTGATGATCTGAGGTGGAATTGGTGTAATAATAATAGAAATAAAATGCACAATAAATGTAATGTGTTAGAATCATCCCCAAACCATCCCTCCCCTACAGTCCATGGAAAAACTGGACTCCATGAAACCGGTTCCTGGTGCCAGAAAAGATTGGGTACTGCTGCCCTAGAGTGAGGAGGGAGCTCAGCCCTGTGACACCTTGATTTCAGTCCAGTGGCACTGATTTCAGACTCCTGGCTTCCAGAATGGCGAGAGCATAAATTTGTGTTGTTGAAACCACTGAGTGTGTTGTAATTTGTCATAGCAGCCACAGGAAATGAATACATCCAACAAACCCGCAAAGAAATGCAAAGCTGAAAGCAGAGTGAAAGCCCACTGACACCTGGGCTGCTCAGAGGCATCCGCTGGTCTTGTAAAGTGGATGCTAGAGTTGCACGGGCACATGGGGGAGGTCACACGGCCTCAGGTCATACTGGATAGAGGAGTCAGAACTACAACACACACACACACACCCTCACACACACACACACACACCCTCACAAGCCAGTCTTAAAGGACTTCACCATCAGGAAGCCTTAGAGGATTGAGGGGACTTGGATAAGGGTCCTGCTGCTGCTAAGTCACTTCAGTCGTCTCCAACTCTGTGCAACCCCATAGACGGCAGCCCACCAGACTCCCCCGTCCCTGGGATTCTCTAGGCAAGAACACTTGAGTGGGTTGCCATTTCCTTCTCCAATGCATGAAAAGTGAAGGTGAAGTCACTCAGTCGTGTCTGACTCTTAGCGACCCCATGGACTGCAGCCCACCCAGCTCCTCCATCCTTGGGATTTTCCAGGCAAGAGTACTGGAGTGGGGTGCCATTGCCTTCTCTGGGATAAGGGTCCTGCACACAAGCAAAGGGAGACAGGGTCTGAGTCCTGGACTGAGGTCGGAGACAAGGTGATCTCATAATTGCTCATTATCCCAAAATGGCCCTCAAATGGGTTTGGGTTTAAATTTATACTACTTGGGAGGATTGAGGAAATCCCCAGCTCAAAAATTCATATCATCTACAATAACATGATATCTCACTGATAAACCCCAAACATGAGCTCAGAATCCAAATGTACAAAGTACACGAGGTCATAAGCTATTCTGGACATGAATCAAGAGAGAAACAGAAGAACTGTACTCAAGAATGTCAGAAATGTATTTATCAAATTCCTTTACAAGATAAATGTGATTTTAAATGGTTAAATATATTAAAGATAAAATCAAAAGCAAATAAGACAAGAGATTACTTTGTTAAAAAGAATACCAGGAAGATTTGAAAACTACTCAAATAGAACTTCAAGAAATTTGAAAAAGAGAGACAGTAAATGGGGAATTCCCTGTGGACACTGCTTCCACTGGAAAAGGGAGACCAGGTTCCACCCTTTGTCGGAGAACTAGGATCCCACAAGTCACGTGGCATAGCCAAAAAAGAAAGACATTAAATGAAAAATTGATTGCCTCAATTAGGCTGAAGATTAGAAGAGCCAGAAAGAAAATTAATGAACCAGAAGATAGTGTTTAATTCATTATCCAGAATGCAGTCAAAAGACAAAAATGGAAAATATGAAAAAGAAGTCAGATGGAGAAGTTCAACTCAGGTCTCTCAATATTTTCTAAGATGGGCTAGGGGGATAGAAAGAATGGGAGAGAATCAGTGTTCAAAGAAATAAATGGCTTAATATTTTCTAGAACTGAGACATCAATCTTCAGATCTGAGAAACACAAACCCCAAACAGGATGAATAAAATTAGATCCATTGCCAGACATGTAGTAAAACTACATAGCTTCCAGGACAAATATTTTAAAAATGAATTCATAGAAAAGGCAGATACCCTAAAGAAAAATAGCTCCAAAATTAATATAGGTCAACAGCAACAATAGAAGCCAGAAGAATATCATACCCAAAACGCTGAGAGAAGAATAAGCCAACCTAGAAATCTACATCCAATTGGTCTAATTTAGTAACACTAGATACAGTGATACTAAAAAATATGGAGACCCTTCTATAGTCCTTTCTGGTCCCAAACACATACGATCATCTCGCCTATCACTGGCCTGGTCTCTAGAATGCAACTCTTCAAACCCTGGCTTTCTCTAGTCAATACTCCACTGCTGAACTGGCAGTGGGTGTGCTGACCATTGGAGGCTGGAAGAAGGTATGAGGGTCCTCTTTCTAGGGGACTATTTCCTTTGCTACCTGTCTCTATGCTATAGATTTCCTCTGTGCTGGTGACGGTGTGTGTCCTCTAGCATCCCAGGACATGTCCAAGCTCTGGCCCCTGTCTCCCCAGCCTCCACTCCTCTGGCTAGACCAAATCCTAGTTCTTCCATGCAGGAGGCTTCATACGGAACACTGAGCAGGTGGTAGGCCCTGCCTTGTCCCCAAACAGGTCTTTCTGTGTTCCCTGGTAGACACCTGGGTCTCCTAGAGCCCTGAGGGATGGCCCACATGTCTCTTATGACCAAAGCTGGGGAGCTCTGACCACTCTCTGGAGTCCTGTCTCCCCTGGGGTTCCCAACTAGGGCTGCAGTCACTGCAGAAATTCAGAACCCACTGCATAAATTCCTTTTTAGATTCACTTCTAACCTAGGAAATAAGGCCAAGCTACCATCTCTCCCAAAATTGGCTGTCTTCCTGCATCACATCACCCTTCTAGCTCTCTGGACCAGCAGGGAGGAAAACAACCTCCCCTCTTCTCCCTGTACTCCTGCTCTCTAACCAGCCCTCTCTTCAAGTGTCCTAACTTGTCCTCACTATGGGTAACTGATAATGACTTCAGAAAGATCAAAGAGAAGATTTCAAGTTTCAAGAAGTCCTGAAATGCAAGTGGAGCCCAGCCTGGGTACTTGGCTACCTCATGGCTTTGTCTTCTTCCTTAGATGGGAGATTGCTGGACTGATGGTCCCTTTGATGTTCAAGGCTGGGTCTCCCTCCTCTCATGGCGCTGACACTAGACTCTACAGATTAAAACAAAAAGTAAATAGGGCTCTAGGGAGGACAGTTAATATAAAGGACCCATGAAAGCACATTTACCTTTCTGGGGAAAAAACTAGACTGTGTCTGTTTCATCCAGCTCAGTCCTTACATCCTTAGAAAGACAGATGAGATTGGAATTGGTCAAAAGAGCCAATGTCCAAAAGAATGATGTGGTTTAAGACCATAACAAAACTAGAAATGGGTTATTTGTCAAGGTCCAAATGTCACCACTATAACAGGTGGGGACAGGAATGGGAAGGTGGGAATCCTAGTACATCATTGTTATATTATTTTTACACATTCACGGTCTTTTACAGCAGGACTTTTACAATCTCCCCTAGTCCAAACATCACATTGTTGGTTTTAAGACTTCAAGTAATCCTATTGCCTTGAGGTTTCCTGTTGACTTCCCTGATAGCTCAGTGCAGAAGACCCTGTTTAATTCCTGGGTCAGGTAGATCCGCTGGAGAAGGGATAGACTGCCCACTCCAGTATTCTTGGGCTTCTGTTGTGGCTCAGCTGGTAAAGAATCTGCCTGCAATGCAGGAGACCTGGGTTCGATCCCTGGGTTGGGAGGATCCCCTGGAGAAGGGAAAGGCTGCACACTCCGGTATTCTGGCCTGGAGAATCCCATGGACTGTACAGTCCATGAGGTTGCAAAGAGTCGGACACAACTGAGTGACTTTCACTTTCCCTTTGACCTGTATAGAAATCTTCCTCACTTTTTGCTGTCTGGCAATTCCCACTGTGGGCAGGCCTTCACTCACCCACCAGCCACATCAGAGGAGGATCCTCACAGATGAATGTGCTTTTCCTTCAGATTTTTTACACCTACAGCCATTCCATTTGGAGAAGGGCTGAGGGAGCTTGGACAGTGGAGATCAAACCAGTCAATACTAAAGGAAATCAACCCTGAATATTCATTGGAAGGACTGAGGCTGAAGCTGAAGCTCCAATACTTTGGTCACCTGATGCGAAGAGCTGACTTATTGGAAAAGACCCTGATGCTGGGAAAGATTGAAGGTGGGAGGAGAAGGGGATGACAGAGGATGAGATGGTTAGATAGCATCATTGACTCAATGGACATGAGTTTGAGCAAACTCTGGGAGTTAGTGAAGGACAGGGAAACCTGGCATGCTGCCATTCATGGTGTTGCAAAGAGCTGACATGACTTAGCGACTGAACAACAAGAGGAAGCTTGTCTGGGTAAAAGCTTTGCCCTCAATGTAAAGTTTATCTGTTAGAGTATTTGGGACTAAAGAGGAAAATTGACTCTAAGTTTTTCAGAAGCTGGAGTAAGTAACCACATAGGACCTAATGAGAACAGGTCCAAGAATGAGATCAAGTCTGAAAACTAAGTATGCCCTGGGCAAGAAAAAGCACCTTAACAGCCCCATTCTTGGTGGGCTCTTCCCACCTAAGCTACCTTCCAATGAGAAACCCACCAGTCATTTAATTCCAGAACTTTCTAAAGAGCAAACCTGAGGGCACAGCAGTGTCTCTAATGTATTTTCCTACAAAAGGCCATTTTCCCTGTTACTGAGCTATGCCCACAAACTCCCCAAATCTTAGATTTGGCCCCTCTTGGCCTTCTGCACCACCATCAAGAGCAGAGAGACTGATCCACTCCTGATGCCCCCAACCTGGGCTGCTTGGGGACAGTGCACTAATGGTTCCAAGATAGCTCCCAAATGCCCACTCCAGACTGGCACAACCTCACATCAAAAACTGGAATGTCTTGGACCCTACAGACTGTGTTCCTTCTATTTGTTTCTATTCTCTATCTGCTACCAAGTCTTCTCCAGGTTCCTAAGACTAAGATGAGGGAGGAAACATCCATAGCTCAAGTTAAGTGTATTTACTGCAATGCAAAAGCTATCTCAGAAACAAGGGCTCTGAAGTCCCCAGGCCTGGGGCAGTCCTCGGCTCCAGGAAGCTATGCAAGAGAATATAGACCGAAGTCGGGGCCTCAATCTACCCCTCTCAGTTTACTCATGTTTACTCCAGGAAAGGCAGGGAATGGGACAGCATTCAGTAGGCCTACCACTCACACCAGAAGCAGATTCTGAACCGAAATCAGAGTCCTGTTGATGAGATTAGAGGGCTTGAAGCAGAGACTGTCAACCGGTGGCCCGTGGACAGGACACAGCTGTCAGAGTCGGACCCTCCAGAATCCACAGTCTTTCATCTGGTAATACACAGTCAAGAACTGGGAGGTTTCATGGAAACATTGGGACTCTGGGTTTCTCTTGGAGAATAAGAGCTGGGACATGGCTCCCCAGAACCACTGAGAAGTGGCGCCCAGCTCACCTGACTTGACTGGCCCCTATTTCCAAACGAAACATTTGCTTCTTCCACTGACTGTCTCTTAACTTTAAAAGGCTTCCTCCAAGATCAGATACTCCTTATTTCAACTAACATTTGAATTTTATTTATTCAGCTGCCCCTTATTAAGGCTGACCCTATACTTTATCATGTGAATGAGGACATGCTGGAGAATGAACGTAGACACTGTTGATAAATTATATCAGAAAGAGAGATAGGAACTGCCCCAGGTACACTGGGTTCAATGAGACCTTTCGTAAACAAACACGCTTTTGTGACGGTGGGTGGAAGTTCTCATAGACTGTTGATTCTTGACCTTAGGAGTCAAAGAAAGAGTCATTATTCTGTGTGTGTGTGTGTGCGTGTGTATGTGTTGTAACTGTAATGATTAGCCAAGGGGAGAAGTAGGAACTTTTTACAAGTCTGAAAGACATGATCATAAGGAATGTTTTAATTTAATTATAAACTTTGTCTCAGTAACAGCAGATGTGCTCGTAAGAAACAGCAATACTGACAGTGCTATGAACTGTGTCCTCTCCAAATTCACCTGTCGATGATGGTGAGTCTTGGGGAGTGATGAGATCCTGGGGGTGGAGCCATTGTGAATGGATTAGCACCCTTCACTTTTCACTTTCATGCACCAGAGAAGGAAATGGCAACCCACTCCAGTGTTCTTGCCTGCAGAATCCCAGGAACAGGGGAGCCTGGTGGGCTGCCATCTCTAGGGTCGCACAGAGTCAGACACAACTGAAGTGACTTAGCAGCAGCAGCAAGAAGAGATAGGAGAGCCTGCTCTCTCTCTGCTCTCAACCATGTGAGGACACAGTGAGAAGACAGCTGTCTGCAAACCCAGAAGAGGACTCTCACCAGACATCAGACCTGCTGGCACCCTCATCTTGGACTCCTCAGTCCCCAGAACTGTAAGAAGAAAATGATTTTTGCTTAAGTCACCCAGTCTATGGCATTTTGTTACAACAACCTGAGCTAAGATAGACAGCAGATGTTTATACATAATGCATTCAGTGCCAGGCATGGTGATAAGCACATCATACATATGAACTCATTGTCAGGCCCCAGAACCCTATGAAGTAAACTATTATCTTCATTTTACAGATGAGGAAATCAGAGCACAGAGGGATTAAGGTACTTGCCAAAAGTCACACAGCTAGTGAACAGCAGAACTGAGTTTTGAACCCAAGCAATTGCAAAAAGCAAAGGAGAAAAGGAAAGATATAAGCATCTGAATGCAGAGTTCCAAAGAATAGCAAGAAGAGATAAGAAAGCCTTCTTTAGTGATCAATGCAAAGAAATAGAGGAAAACAACAGAATGGGAAAGACTAGAGATCTCTTCAAGAAAATCAGAGATACCAAAGGAACATTTCATGCAAAGATGGGCTCGATAAAGG
The DNA here is from genome assembly GCF_003369695.1 of Bos indicus x Bos taurus. Lineage (NCBI taxonomy): Eukaryota > Metazoa > Chordata > Mammalia > Artiodactyla > Bovidae > Bos > Bos indicus x Bos taurus. Next base: position 53,044,249 of record NC_040091.1, read on the forward strand.
ACAGAAATGGTATGGACCTAACAGAAGCAGAAGATATTAAGAAGAGATGGCAAGAACATACAGAAGAACTGTACAAAAAAAGATCTTCATGACCCAGATAATCACGATGGTATGATCACTGACCTAGAGCCAGACATCCTGGAATGTGAAGTCAAGTGGGCCTTAGGAAGCATCATTACAAACAAAGCTAGTGGAGGTGATGGAATTCCAGTTGAGCTCTTTCAAATCCTGAAAGATGATGCTGTGAAAGTGCTACACTCAATATGCCAGCAAATTTGGAAAACTCAGCAGTGGCCACAGGACTGGAAAAGGTCAGTTTTCATTCCAATCCCAAAGAAAGGCAATGCCAAAGAATGCTCAAACTACTGCACAATTGCACTCATCTCACACGCTAGTAAAGTAATGCTCAAAATTCTCCAAGCCAGGCTTCAGCAATATGTGAACTGTGAACTTCCTGATGTTCAAGCTGGTTTTAGAAAAGGCAGAGGAATCAAAGATCAAATTGCCAACATCCGCTGGATCATGAAAAAAGCAAGAGAGTTTCAGAAAAACATCTACTTCTGCTTTCTTGACTATGCCAAAGCCTTTGACTGTGTGGATCACAATAAACTGTGGAAAATTCTGAAAGAGATGGGAATACCAGACCACCTGATCTGCTTCTTGAAAAATGTATATGCGAGTCAGGAAGCAACAGTTAGAACTGGACATGGAACAACAGACTGGTTCCAAATAGGAAAAGGAGTTCATCAAGGCTGTATATTGTCACCCTGTTTACTTTAACTTATATGCAGAGTACATCATGAGAAACACTGGGCTGGAAGAAACACAAGCTGGAATCAAGATTGCCGGGAGAAATATCAATAACCTCAGATATGCAGATGACACCACCCTTATGCCAGAAAGTGAAGAGGAACTAAAAAGCCTCTTGATGAAAGTGAAAGTGAAGAGTGAAAAAGTTGGCTTAAAGCTCAACATTCAGAAAATGAAGATCATGGCAGCCGGTCCCATCACTTCATGGGAAATAGATGGGGAAACAGTGGAAACAGTGTCAGACTTTATTTTTCTGGGCTCCAAAATCACTACAGATGGTGACTGCAGCCATGAAATTAAAAGACGCTTACTCCTTGGAAGGAAAGTTATGACCAACCTAGATGGCATATTGAAAAGCAGAGACATTACTTTGCCAACAAAGGGCCATCTAGTCAAGGCTATGGTTTTTCCTGTGGTCATGTATGGATGTGAGAGTTGGACTGTGAAGAAGGCTGAGTGCCAAAGAATTGATGCTTTTGAACTGTGGTGTTGGAGAAGACTCTTGAGAGTCCCTTGGACTGCAAGGAGATCCAACCAGTCCATTCTGAAGGAGATCAGCCCTGGGATTTCTTTGGAAGGAATGATGCTAAAGCTGAAACTCCAGTACTTTGGCCACCTCATGCAAAGAGTTGACTCATTGGAAAAGACTCTGATGCTGGGAGGGATTGGGGGCAAGAGGAGAAGGGGACGACAGAGAATGAGATGGCTGGATGGCATCACTGACTCGATGGACATGAGTCTCAGTGAACTCTGGGAGTTGGGGATGGACAGGGAGGCCTGGTGTGCTGTGATTCATGGGGTCGCAAAGAGTCGGACACGACTGAGTGACTGATCTGATCTGATCTGAATTGAGATCTTACAACCATGTGTCCCTGCCTCTGATGAGTAAGTCTCTGAAGAAACAGACCAATTAGAAACCAAGCTCTGCTTCTGATATAACAATGGTGGGAAGACCATGCTGCTCAAAGGCTGGGGCTTTTATACAGGCTGCTTATTCCAAGCATGTAAGGACCAGCTCACCCCTGTTGCTTTCTTCTCAAACAAGCACCATTGGTGGGAACTCCTGAGGTCAAGGTATGATCCAGGGGTGTCACTGACAGTACTTGCACCCTATAGAGATCACCAGGATGCTGAGAAAACCCTATCTTTAAACTGAATATGGAAGGTTAGGCACAGAGGAGATGCTGGAGGAAGGCAGTGAGTGGCAGGTGCCACCTCTTTTGTGCGCCATGCCCAGCAATAAACTGCTTTCCCTTGAAGAGCCTGGAGTTGAAAGTATTCAACCTTTTTTTTTCCCCCTCTCTCTCTCTGGCTATCCCACAGTTTTGGTTGCTATCTCATGTTAGATCCCTCAGATTGAGTGGAGGATGCGAGTGTTTGGGGTACTTCTCTGCTGGGAGTTGCCATTAGGCACGTAATCTGTGGGGTTTGTTTGTTTGTTTGTTTGTTTTTCCTCCAGGTTACGTTGCCCTCCGAGATTCCAAGACTCTCCACAGACCCGCCGGTGAGAGGGTTTCCTGGTGTTTGGAAACTTCTCTTTTAAGACTCCCTTCCTGGGCTGGATCTCCATCCCTAACTCTCTTTTTATCTTTTATATTTTGTCCTACCTCCTTTCAAAGACAATGGGCTGCTTTTCTGGGTGCCTGATGTCCTCTGCCAGAGTTCAGAAGTTGTTCTGTGGAATTTTCTCAGCGTTCAAATGTTCTTTTGATGAATTTGTGGGGGAGAATGTGGTCTCCCCGTCCTATTCCTCTGCCATCTTAGGACCGCCCCCCCCCCCCGAAAGTATTCAGCTTGAGGGCTTCCTTGTCGGCTCTGTGGTAAAGAATCTGCCAACCAATGCAGAATACACGTCTCCGATCTCTGATCTGGGAAGATTCCACATGCCTCAGAGCAATTAAGCCTGTGTGCCACAACTACTGAGCCTGTGTTCCAGAGCCTGGGAGCTGCAAACACCAAAGCCCACATGCCCTAGAGCCTGTACTCTGCAAGAAGAGAAGCCACCATAATAAGAAGCCCACACTGCAATTATAGAGTGGCTCCCACTGACTCCAACTAGACACGAGCAGCAGTGAAGACCCAGTACAGCCAAAAATAAACAAAATTATTATTTTTTTAAAGTATTCAACTTGATCAGCCCAAGAGACTATTGGGATAAACTGCTTTCCCCACCACCCTTGATTCCACAAGCTCACTTGAAAGAATCAGTCTTGAGAAGAAGAGTGACCATAATCATGGTTTTGCTTTGCCAGATTCCACAAGCACCATTCTATTGTGCTAACAGCGTCTCGTGGGGATGACAGCCATCCTATAAAAGGATTTGACTTAACACAGACCTGTCAATGTCTTCCTGTTGAAAACACCATCTGAGGTCTGGAGGACTCCAAGGCAACCAAGATGACGTTTCCTAACCTCAGAAAGCTGAGGGTCTAATGAAGAAGGCACTGAAGAACAGGAATCACAACACAACACGCTATGAATAGTAGTGTGAAAACACAGAAGACACAGGCCACTCCCACTTTAAGCTACAAACTCCTGGAAGATGGAGAGTATTTATCTTCGGTACCTCTGGTTACTGCAGACTCCACATTCATTCAGCAAACATTTTCTGGCACAGATGTTCAACAAGCATTTCTGGAGATAAATTCCTGGGGGAGCTAGGAAATTTGACAGAGTCTAGATAGAAGAACAGGAAAGAGTAGATACTTGGGATCCAGATGCCTTGAATTCGAATCCTGGATCAACCACTAACCTTCCTTTCCTTTATGGGCCTTAGCTTTCTCATCTATAAAATGGGGATGATTTCATTTGCCTTATGAGGATGTGACAAGGATGAAACTAGATATCACGTAAGCACTTAGCATAATGACAATCCCAGAATGAGCACCCAATAAGTATCTGCTATGGTTATACTCAATTGCCAGTATACACTATGGTAATTCTTTGTTGCGAATGTCAAAACATACAATTCACACTGGAGAAACAGCCAGGCAGGTCCTAGATGACCACCCCTTGGGGATCTAAACGGAAACCTGAAAGCTGTGTTCCCATACCCATAGATGAAAAGATAGGAATCAAGACTCTCCTCTTGGCTCATGTTTATCTGTTTAATTTTTGCAAAACCACCAACATGTTCACCTCACAGCAGATGCCATAAATCTAGTTCTCTCCTCTCTTGGTTCCAACTATGGCAAGTGGCTTCCAAGTACATATAGGTTATATACCCAGATGGATTCCTATATTGTTCAAAAGGCAGGAAAGGTGGCTCAGCTGATAGCCTTCAGAAGGAGCAAGGCAGTAAAGTCAAAAGATGACCAGACCCTGGCTCCAGGTACCGACCTGACTTGTCAGACAGACAGACAGACATGACTTGCATTTATTTTGAGTTTCTGCATGGTAAGGAGCTAGGGGCTTATCCAGAAATGATGGTGCAAATAGGGAACCTTGTGAGTGACTTCTGAGCTGCAATTCAGAGGTATGCAGAACAGTAGCATCCAGGTAATCAGGTCTTGTCACTTTCTTGCCCTCTCCTCACATCCACCCTCCCACTTGAGCTGGGCCTGGATTCCTGCAGCGTCAGCAGGACATATTGGACAGAATGACTTTAATCCTTCTGGTCAAGCACAGTAACCCTGTGGAAATGCTTTCCACTCAAATGGGACAGGCAGGATTTCAACCAGGATGACACAGGGGCAGCTTAGCAAGTCCCAGCAAGATATAAAGCCCCAGAAGCCCTCACCTGCAAGCTAGAGTCCCCCAAACAACAGAATGTTAGGCTGAGGGATGAGTCAAGAGCCCTCAGCAGAGACAGGACCAAACACCAGGGTCAGAGTGGCACCTTGGTCAAACATTTTGGGGTCCAAGGATGTGCGTGCTTGTGCTTAGCCATGTCCAATACTTTGCAATCCATGGACTGTAGGCCTGGAGAAGGGCATAGCAACCCACTCCAGTATTCTTGCCTGGAGAATCCCATGGACAGAGGAGCCTGGCAGGCCATAGTACATAGGGTCACAAAGAGTCGGATTCGACTGGAGTGACTTAGCACACACATATGGACTGTAGTCCACCAGGCTCCTCTGTCATTTTCCTGACAAGAATAGTGGAGTGGGTCACCATTTCCTTCTCCAGGGATCTTCCCGACTCAGGGATCAAACCTGCAATTCTTGTGTCTCCTGCAACAGCAGGCAGATTCTTTACCACTTAGTCACCTGGGAAGGGGTCCAAAGAGGAGATAAAAAGGAGTTACTTAGCTACAGAGACCAGCAGTGTACCAGCTTGAGTCTATATAGTCCATCCCCCAAGACTGTCTCCCAACATTCTCAGTAAAATGCAAGAAATAGCTGGAAGCCAGAGTGATGCAGGATACTGTGAGGTCAGTTAGTGGGAATGTGGCCTCAGGCTCCCACCTGAAGAAGGCCAGGCAAGAAGACTGGAGAATGGTGGCCCCATCAGTCATTCTTGCCTGGTCAGATTAACATCTCACCTACCATTTTAGGGCCAAAGGAAAGGGGAAGAAATTTGAGTTGGGGGTTAGAAAGAGAAGAGAATGTCATAGTATGACCCATTCTGAAGTGGGGTGAGGGACCCTGGAGAGGGAAAAGGGTGAGCAACAGCATCAAAGACCATGAAAGATTCAAAATGCTACCCTTTCCTCCAAATCCTTCAGAAATACAGGCATAGTTTTTTTGAAAAGACTCTTTGCAGAAGCCATGGGATTGCCTTTTTGGGGTACAGGCTTTGGGGTGGCCTAAGGTTTAAATCCCACCTTTGCCAACATCTAAACTTCACCCATTAAGTAGGAAATACGCATCTCCCCGCAAGGCGGCCATGAAGAGGAGGCAGGTGTGATCTTCCCTACTATGATCAGGTGCCATGGATCCGGACACACAGTGGGAACTCTGTCCTTCTTAGGACTTTCAGATCCACTCTAAATGCTTCCCAAAGCAACAAAGATGTGTGTATGGTGCAATGGCATAGGATATGAGAAAACCAAGACACCATGTAGCACAAAAGTGCCAGGAAGAAAGCACGTGTCTGAGCCAAATTCTCAGGTCTGAGCCCTTTCACATGACCTGGTTAAGATTTTTGAAAATTAAGAGAGTTTATGTAAAATATATAGGAATGTTTGTTCAGAAACAGAACCATTTAAAAGTCACAATCTACATAATTCTCTTTTCTTCAATATGCTTTTACATTTACCACTAACTAGATCATCATCTACTCACATAAAGGCTATAACTTACTCTTCAGACTCGGTGGTTCCTGGCATTGTGCAGAGGAAGCACACAGTAGGTACTCAGTGAATATGTGTGTCTCTCACTCGAGAACAGATGTGATGAACAAAGCCCCTGTGAGCCCCTGGAGTTATGGAAGCATTTTCACATTCATTTAAGATCTCGTTTGTGATACCTACTGGACTACAAACACCTTGCTTGGAGACATCTCAGTGTTTGCTCTCAACCCCCTTCACCTAACTGAGTGAGGGCTTTTGACTTGGAGGTTAATTATTCCTCCTTGCCTGTCTTCAGGGAGAGAGCTCTCCCTTGAGACTGCTGGTCATTATTATTCCATGTTGCACTGCTCGCTTGACGTAAAGGATTTCTTTTAAGGAGACAGAGAATTCCATGACCTGATTTAGGCTTGGATGCCTCCAAAAGCTTAGAGGATAAAGCCACAGGGGACAGCGCTGAGGTCTTCTAGAAATCTATCATCTGCCTTCCCACAGTAACTCCAGAGAAGCAGAAAGGTGTGTGAAACTTCAGGAAAATCTCAAGTCCTCCTTCTTATGTATAACAGCAGGAAAGGCACTTAAGCTATTGCAGGTCAAATATTCCTCAAGTATATATAGAGTGGGAGACAAACCAGAATTAAGCTGCCATGGGGTGGGGGTGGTGATCAGCACTTTGATCTTCTATAATCATGGGCAGCTATGCTCTCAGCAAACAGATATGCCTTGACTAGGCCCTGGAAGGATGCCTGCCCAGAGCCCCCCATGCCTCCTGTCTGTGCTAAGTCACTTCAGTCGTGTCCAGCTCTTTCCAATCCTATGGACTGTAGCCCACCAGGCTCCTCTGTCATGGGATTCTCCAGGCAAGAATACTGAAGTGGGTTGCCATGCCTTATTCCGGGGGATCATCCTGACCCAGGGATTGAACCCAAGTCTCTTACATCTCCTGCATTGGCAGGTGGGTTCTTTACCACTAGCAAGTACCACCTGGGAAGCCCTCACACCTCCTAGAAACATTAAAAAACACTTGACACTAAAACTGTGCTGGCTAGGCACCAGGCTCCGTCCTAAGGCTTTCCATGTGTGTATTAACATGTTGAATCTCTGCAATGACTCTATGAGGCAGTGTCTACTATCCCCACTTTATAGGCACAGAGAAGCTAAGTAACATGCCTGAGGTCACACAGCGTGTACCAGGTGAAGCTGGGACTCAAAGCCAGGCAGTCCACCCCAGAGCCCTCATTCACTTAGTCTATGAGCTTCCACTTGTGCAAATACATCCCATCCTTGAACACTGTTCAAGTTCACTTTCTCCATTGCACTGGGCTCCTCTGAGTTCACAGAATCTAAGGCCTGGAAGGACCAGGCAGCTCAAGTCCAGTTCTCTTGTTTTGCAGCTGGAGACAGATTCCCAAGGGAAGTGGATAGGGGTAGGGTCTGTCATTTCCAAGGTTGTGCCACCACTGACACCGACTCAAGCCCCAGACTCCTAAATGCAGTGCTCTCCTCACCACCTTCCAGAGATTCACAGCACAAATGCACAATTAACACTTTCATTTCCAGGAAACCACTGAGGAAACACATGGCCCTTTTCCCAATAGCAGGAATGAACTCTGAGAAAGCAGGCAGCCTATGTCCTATGACTCCAACATAATTGAAATCATGGATCAAGCACCAGCCTGTGGGTTCCACCACAGTGACTATTTGCACCAAGCTACTCCCCCGACTCCAGTTTTCTTTGTAGCCGACTGCCCAAACTGGCAAGATGGCTGGCACAGAGTAAGGCTGCAGCCCACACCAAGTTTTCCATTCTACAGGAAAGGTGAGGTTTCTATGGAAGAGCCAAGGCTAGAGAGGAATGCCCACAGTGGAGCCCAGGGCTGGGAGACACTGCTCAGGGCAGACCCTCTTAGGAGTACCTAAGTTACTCCAGTGGCGCTCGGAATGCCATGGCTTAACCACCACTCTTAGCAGCAGAGAGGTTTAGCAGCAAAGAGACAAGAGGACAAAAAGGCAACTATATTGTCTAGGACTGGCACCTGCCCCCAAATATTACCACAGCCCCTGTGTCATCAGACTCTCCTGACGTACCCTCCCACATCCTCCAGGTAGCCACAAAGAAAAGAGGTGGTGAGATCAAAGGGTGCCTCACTTGCCCTGTCCAGGCAGCAATTCAGTCTCCTGGCACATCCTAGAAACTTTAAAGTGGACATGCCTGGCAAGCATGCCACTAGCTAGCTGAACCTCACATTCCAAATTACAGCACGACACAGATGAGACACACCTGGGCCTCCAGCCCTGGGGCCCCTGGAGAGCGCCCACTGCCCCCAGGACACGCTTCCTACCTGCTTCCATAAGTTGGCACTGCTGACCAAAGACGTGGGAGAAGGTGACCGGGCCGGCTGCGGAACTGGATGTCGCCAGCGTGGATTCCATGGCTCTCCGGGGGTCTTTCGTGTTGGTCCCCTGGCTGCGTCCAGACCCTTCAGAGCCGCTGAGCCGAGGATGACGTCACTGGCCCAGAACTGTAGGTCGGAGGCGACTTGTCACTTCCAAGAAAATGTCCCCGCCCCCAAAGTTTACAAGGTTCTTCCTCTCGCCGCCGAGTCCCTGCAGTTTTTCTCAAATACCGGTCAAGTGCAAAATGACACCCTCTGGGGCTCTGCAGAGCTTGCACAGCGAAAGGAGTTAGATGCTAAAGCAGAATCTAAGTTTTCCCTCCGCAGAAGTTGCCTCCTCTGGGCCGGGGTCGGGGTGACTGAGTCACCTGGCAGAGGCCGCGGGTCCGGGGAGCCGCTCAGCCCGGGGGCCACCGGGGAGAGCTCGGCCCGGCCGCGTCCCAGCGCCGGCTGCTGCAGGAAACGCGCAGCCGGTTCCGCGGCGGCTCCTGCCAGGAGGGAGGGCGCGAGCGAGGCTGCCCCAGGCTCCCCGGGGACCCGGCCTCGCAGGCCCGCGGCTCCTGCGGCACGGGCCCTGGTCTCCGTCCTCCCGCAGCCCGAGCGCGGCTGTCCCGGGTCCGCGCGCCCCGGGGCGGGCGGCCAGATGCAGACGAGGAGCGCGCGGGAGGCGGGCGCAGCGCGGGCACTCTGCAGCTCTGGACCACCGACGTGCCCGCGGCTCATCCTTCACTCCAGACGGATGCTGTTCCCTTCCTCGTCCCCTTCCTCTCCGGGCTGTAGGGAGGGGAATGAGACGTGGTTAAGGAGCCTGGTCCCACCTACGGCAGCCGGCCTTCCCCCTGCCCAGCCCGCCACCCCCTTTCCATGTCCGTTACTTGGAGAGATTTGTGGATGCAGAGGGAAGTGCTAACTCAGCCCAGAGGCTCTCGGCCGCTGTAACCTCTTCATGCCCACAGCCCAGGAAGAACCAGAACAAAACAGGAGAAGACAATGCCAGCAATAAAATCCAAAGATCAAGAAGAGAAGAGAGGGAAAATGCCATCCATCCCCCATGTCACTCCAGTGACACAGAAATGGTCCGGGTGCTTCATCTTTGCCAGACCAGGCCTATTTTGTGCAGAGAGCCACCAGTCCAGTCCCCTGCCCCGACCCCCAAGGGCAGTTTCTCTGTAAAGGGAGAAAGGCAGGGAGAAATAATTCTCCCATGGTTACAACAGCTGTTTCTGAGGGTGCTGTGTCTTTATCCTGCTATCCCATCTGCTGATCACAAAGCTGCTAACTTGTGAGACGTAGCAACATCTCCAGCCAGCATTTTGGATACTTCCACTGGGGATCTGGCTGCAACCCTGGCAGCACCACTTTCGCCAGGAGAGAGAGAGAGAGTGACAGCGCAGCAACAACAGTCAAAACACCCATGTTTTTCCCCAGGAGGACTTTGGTTCAAACATTGCTTACTTTCTGTATCTCAAGAACAGAATAGCGAAGTTCCAAAGTTCCAGAAAGGCTCTCACACAGAAGCCCTTCCCATCAGAACCCTTTGTCACCAAAGAGGCACCGCTCCTTGATGCTGGAACATAACCTGGCATGGTTAAGGCAAGGCAGAAGAAGCTTTGAAATAAGGAGTAAAATGAAGCCTACTTCATGTTTATGGTTTACAGCAGCTTGAACCATTGAGGATCCCCTTTCTCATACAAAAGAGGTTCTTCTCCAGGTCATGAAAGTATAAGACATCAGAGAACATTCTCTCTGACCACTCAGGTGTAAGACAACTAAGGACTAAGGTCAGGAGAAGACCAGATCACTTGATAACTGCAGAAACCATACACAGGATGTGAAATGGGTTGGCTTCCCAACTCTGGGTGGCTATGGAAGTTTCAATGCATCTGAGCAATGGGCTACTATGCCACCACCAGAAAAAAAAAACTCCAAGCTGAATTTGGAATGGAGGGTGAATGCAGGGAGCACAGAGGATTTTTAGGGCAGTAAAAATTCTCTCATGATATCATAGTGATGGATACGTGTCATTGTGGTGGTGCTGTCGTTCAGTCGCTAGTGAAAGTCACTTAGTCGTGTTCAACTCTTTGTGACCCCATGGACTAAACAGACCATGGAATTCTCCAGGCAAGATTACTGGAGTGGGTAGCCTTTCCCTTTTCTAGGGGATCCTCCCAACCCAGGGATTGAACCCAGGTCTCCCACATTGCAGGCAAATTCTTTACCAGCTGAGCCACAAGGGAAGCCCAAGAATAATGGAGTCGGTAGTCTATCCCTTCCTAGGGGATCTTCCCGATCCAGGAATTGAACCAGGGTCTCCTGCACTGAAGGTGGATTCTTTACCAACTGAGCTATGAGGGAAGCCAAGTGATATTCAGTCGCTAAGTGGTGTTGAACTCTTTGTGACCCCATACTGGAGTGGGTTGCCATTTCCTTCTCCAACTGATCTCCCTGGACCAGAGGCGGAACTCGTGTCTCCTGCACTGGCAGGCAGATTTTTTACCACTGAACCACCAGGGAAGCAGCCCCACATGTCTTTATATATTTATTCAAACCCACAGAAGGTACAAGAGTGAACCCTAATGTAAACTATAAACTTTGGGTGCTGATGCTGTATCAGTGTAGGTGCATCAGCTGTAACAAATGTACCACTCTGGGGGCTGTTGATTATGTGGGGAGGCTGTGCATATGTGAAGGGAGGGGATATACGGGCAATTTCTGTACCTTGTTCTTAATTTTGCTGCGAACCTAAAACTGTTCTTTAAAAATAATCTTTAAAAAGAATCCAAAGTAATCCTTTACATACTAATTCACCCTGCCGATGCCTTTTGTTTGGAAAACCATGCTTCTCCCTTCCCTTCTCTGTACTTCCCTTCTCACTGCTACAAGCTGTTTAATATACTAAATTCCACACATTTTCCTCTGTCTGCTCCCTTAGTACCAGGTACCTGAGTTGTCTCCTATGCCCTGTAAATGTGGCCAACACAGTAATGATGCCACCTAATGGTTAGTCATCAATACATCATCCAAATCAGAACACTTTGACAGTGCATGAATGGAACCACTATTAGTAATTATACCAGGATAAGGGGCATAAACTGGGAGGAATGGATCTGTGCAAGAAGTTCGCTGGTTTCATACCCAGGAATGGACTTACTCGAAGACACATACAAATTTAATTTCATTCAGTGCTGCCAAGTACTACTCCAGGATGGTTCTGCCGGTTCACCTGCTCACTGGGACCACACATGGGTTCCTACTTCCCCACATCTTTGCCCATAATTGTCATTGGCAAGTATTAGGAAGTTGGGTGATCAAATGGGTATAAAGTTACAGTTCATTGATTTGACTTGATTTCCTTACTTATTAGTAAACTGAGCACTTCATGGAAAGCTTATTAACCAGAGGCTTCCTCTTCAGGAAATTGCCTGTTCACAGCCTTTGCTCATTTTTCTAGTCGTTTTTCTATATTTGACTTTCTTATTGATTTGCACAGTAGGTTCCCTCACTTTGCTAGATATCCATTTAAACTTTGCCAATATCTTTGCCCAACTGTTAATTCTGACCATGGTGTCTTTTCTTATTGAGAAATACTTCTCTTTAATATGGTCAGATCCATGGCTCTTCTGACTTATCTGTTTTGAAGGCCTTGCTTAAAATATCCTTCCCTTCTTCTGGGCTGTGAAGTCAGCCTCCTTTATGGTTCTACTTTTTACATTTAGTCCTTGTCTATCTGGAGAGTGCTTTTATACCCGGTATAAGGTAAGATACGGTTTTATTTTTGTCAAGATTGTGAACAGTTTCCCCCAAACATCTTTCCCACCCCATCTTTTCCCTGCTTCAACATCACTATCATTATCTATCAAATTTCCATTTACGTGAGTCTATTCCTGGGCTCTCTCCTGTCCTGTTCATTCCCCCATACTATGTTGTCAATGCTAACATTTTAGAGTTGCTGGTCAACATTTTAAGACATCTAGATTTCAATTTTTTTCAGAAATCAGACTTAAGACTCCCCTCGTGGTCCAGCAGTTAAGAATCTGCCTGCCAATTCAGGGGGCATGGGTTCAATCTCTGGTCCAGGAAGGTTCCACATGCCTCAGGGCAACTAAGCCTGTGCACAACAACTTCTGAGCCCAAGCACTGTAACTACGGAGGCCTGCACACCCAAGAGCCCACGGTCTGCAACAAGAGAAGCCGCCACAATGAGAAGCCACAATGAGCACCGCAACAGAAGAGTAGCCCTTGATGGCTGCACCTAGAGAAAAGCCCACACAGCCACCAAGACCCAGCACAGCCAAAATTAAATAAATAAATAAAAAAGAAGTCCAACTTGCTGCTGTTGAGCCTGTGTATCTCATGCTGGGAATAAACTGGAACAGCAGGTCCCCCTTTATGTGAAATGCACGCGCTCCTGCTGCTCAGCCCTGGTCTGCATTCATTGACAATATAAGACTATTATTCTTCACAGAGATGTGTTCAGGTACCAAACACACCTCCAAAGATAAAAGTCAAAAGCAAGTAAGCCTAGAGAAGACAGTAACTGACTTAAGGACTTTTGTTACCTCTGTGCTGATAAAGATCATTTATTGAATATCTCTTTGACACCTGACACTATGCTGGCTACAGGAAGAAGGAATAAAGGAAAGTCGTGGGGGAGGAGGGGAGGCAGGAGGAGACAGTGTGAGAAACCACTCAGAATCTCCGCACATGTGATAAACACAAAGAATAATTAACCAACCAAGTGGGAACATATCACATGGTGAATTATGGGTCAGGAAAGGTCTTGCCATCACATACAGATACCCTCAGGGAAATACTTATGGGACAGAGTACTGGAGAGGAATCTAAGAAGAGATGTGGAATTGTCAGCAGGAAAAGGAAGGGATTTGGGTTGGGGGAGGGGATTTTGGCACAAAGTCATTTGGGCAAAACTAGTTTAAATGCCATGTTATACTGGAAAGGTTTCAAAGTCCGCTGAGAGCTCTTAAGATTAGGAAGGATATAAATTTGCTCTGCTTCAAATCAATGATCCTATCGATATTCTTAAGATTTCCCCTGGCACCTTTCCAATTCTATAGACTTTAAATTGTCCTCCCTCAGAGGACTCCCTGACTTTGTGCAGACTCATAGTCCCAGAGGAGTTAGGAACCAATTCTCTGATAAATCAGGGTCAACCCATCAGTTGTTATTACCCACAGCTCCCAAAAGCTGCAGAGTACCACAGCCAACCATTGTAGAAAGGAAGGGTAGAACTTTCCTTGTGGTTCAGCGCTTGAGAATCTGCCTGCCAAAGCAGAGGACATGGGATCAGTCCTTGGTTCAGAAAAATTCCACATGTCTTGGGGAAACTAAGCCCATGTGCCACAGCTACTGAACTTATGTTCCTAGAGCCTGTACTCTGCAGCAGAAGAAGCCACTACAATGAGAAGCCCATGCACCGCAACTAGAGAGTGAACACCACTTGCCCCAACTTAGAGAAAGCCATACAATAAATAAATAATTTTTTTAAGGGAAGGACAATTTAGAAAAACATGACACTGAGCTCAGAGATACTTGTTGCTTCATGTCTCGTAGCAAAGTACCATTAAGTAGAATGTGCTACATGACATGAGCCATCATATTAATATGAGCTCCATAGACAGTCTAATAACAGATACCAGCATGTCCCTATCCCAGAGGAGGAAATTTGGTCTTATGAAAATTCAAGTACTTTGCCCAAGATTACACAGCCAGAAAATATAGACATTAATAGGTAATCTATAAGATAAACAGTTCTACTGGTTCTCTGCTTTGCAGTAACTACTCTCCATTTTATCGAAAAGTTGTGCTGTTGGCTCTCAAAGGTCTCCATTTGACACAAGTTCCTAGCAAGTCACAATAAATGTTTTTCCTTTTATAAAATTTTTAAACTGTTTGACTGGGTTATAATTCATGTGCCATATAATTCACCCATTTAAAGTGTACAATTCATTGGTATCCATATATGCACAAAAATGTACAACCATTGACACAGTTGAGGTTAGAATAATTTCATGATCTCAAAAAAACACAGACATTTTAGCTATCACCCTCTGCACAACTGCCCCCCTCATCATAAGTCACCACTAACCTTTCTATCTCTATAAATTTCCCTATTCTGGAGACATGAATGGGATCACAGAATATGTAGACTTCTGCATCAAAAGTCTACATCCTTCACTTAATGTATTGCTTTTAGGTTCACTGAAGTTGTAACATGTATCAGTACTTCATTCCTTCTTATGGCTGAATAATATTCCACTGTATGGATATACCACATTTTATTTACTCATTCATCTACTGAATTACATTTGAGTCATGTCTGCATTTTGGCTATTATGAAACTGCTGCTATAAACACTGTGTACAACCTTTGGTATGGACACATGTTTTCATTCCTCATAGGTATATAACTAGAAGTAGAACTGCTGAGACACAGGGTAACATGTTGAAAAGCACAGACATCGCATCGCTGACAAAGGTCCTATAGTCAAAGCTGTGTTTTTTCTCGTATTCATGTGTGAATGTGAGAGATGGACCATAAAGAAGGCTAGCACCAAAGAACTGATGCTTTCAAAGATCCCTGAGAGTCTTTTGGACTGTGAAGAGATCAAACTAATCAATTCTAAAGGAAATATATTCATTGGAAGGGATGATGCTGGAACTGAAGCTCCAATACTTTGGCAACTTGATGCAAAAAGCGGAATCATTTGAAAAGACCCTGATGCTGGGAAGATTGAAGGCAAAAGGAGAGGGGGCAGCAGAGGATGAGACAGTTAGATAGCATCACTGACCCAGTGGACATGAATTTAAGCAAACTCCAAAAGATAGTGGAGGACAAAGGAACTTGGCGTGCTGCAGTCCATGAGGCTGCAAAGAGTTGGACACAACTTAGTGATTGAACAACAATGTTGAATCATTGAGGAATTGCCGGCCTGTTTTCCAAAATGGACATACCGTTTTACATTCCTATCAGGAATGTATGAGGATCCTGAGTTCTTACTAACACCCATTATACAATCATGCTTTGATGCAGTACTAAGTTATCCTAATAATCTAAATGGTGGCAAAGAATAAAATAGTAATTGGCTCAAAGGGAACTTAAATTTCTGAACAGACTCATTTCAAAGGATAATCTTTTCTCTTTCTATGGAAGTCACTGATGACTAAATCTGGGCCAAAAAGAGATAAAAGAGTCCCTTAATTCTGTCGTGACAGAACCTATAGAAGGAAACAATGTTTTGCTGGAGCAATACCATCATTACCATCAACTCTAGGTCTTATCTTATTTCTATAATTTCATATATACTTTCTAGTGCTAAATCAAAAATAGCCAGGTATCTATTTCCCCTTCTTTCCCTTCTGAATAATTCCATTCAATTCAAAAGACAGGACAAGACAGAAAGAAAGAAATCCATGCCAAGGTGTAGGGGGTGAAGCTCAATGCTGAGTCAGAGCCCAAGCAAGATGAGAGAGCATTTGTGGGGTAAGGATAGAGGGCAGGAGGGTCAGTGGCCAAGTGAGGTGAGGAAGACATCCACACAGAGCAGCAGCAGCAACCAAAGACTGGTTACATATGGGGCAGGGGGAGGAGAGAGATCCAACAAATAAGCAAACACGTTGAAGACAATAGGAGTCTGGTTTCCTACTGTTAAAGAAGAGAGAAAAGTTAGAATAAAATTTATGCTGTTAGATAGAAATTGTAAGTATTGGTATTAACTCATGATTAATACTATATATACGTGTGTGTGTGTGTGTGTGTGTGAAGGAAGAGGGGACTTCCCAGGTAGCACAGTGGTAAAGAATCTGCCTGCTAATGTAGGAGATGCAAGAGACGCAGGTTCGATCCCTGGGTTGGAAAGATTCCCTGGAGCAGGAAATGACAACCCACTCCAGTATTCTTTCCTGGAAAATTTCATTGACAGAGGAGCCTGGCAGTCCATGGGGTCACAATGAGTTGGACACAACTGAGCAATTGAGCATACACACAAAGGAGGAAAGGGTTTCCCCGGTGGCTCATTGGGTAAAGAATTGGCCTGCAATGCAGGAGATGCAGATTTGATCCCCGAGTCAGGATGATCCCCTGGAGGAGGGCATGGCAACCCACTTCAGTATTCATGCCTGGAGAATCCCGTGGACAGAGGAGCCTGGTGGGCTACAGTCCATAGCGTCACAAAGAGTCAGACACGACTGAAGCGACTTAGTACACACACAAAGGAGAACGGGGCCACGGAGGATGCAATGGTTGGATGGCATCATCAACTCAATGGACATGAATCTGAGCAAACTCCAGGAGATAGTGGAGGACAGGGAAGTCTGGCATGCTACAGTCCATGGGGTTATAAACAGTCAGACATGACTTAGTGACTGAACAACAACAATACATACATACATATATGTATGTATGTATGTATACACACACACACATACACATATGTATATAACAGATAAATCTAGATTTAGATGTGTGCATATATGTAGTATGTCAATTTATATATATGCTATATTCCTTAATTCTGTTCACTGGAAAGGCCTGGGAGCAGTGACACTCCATAAAAACCAAGATGTAGGCTCTAAACATCATTCTTCCCTATAAAATATCAGGGCTGGGTGCTTCCAGGGCTGGGGCAAGGAGAACATAGAAAAGTTTGACATCATGTTCATCTAGAAATTAAGGAAAAGCTCAAAGATGGATGGAAAGATTCGAAAAAGAAATATAAGTCAGTTTAAAGGGGTTCTCACTGGCCAGTGAGATAATGGTGATAAGGATAATTTGAGCATTAAAAAAAAGATAATAATGAAGTCAATTCCACTGCACAGAAATCTAAGAGTCCATACAGATAAACAGATGGATGAATGGATAAACAAATACACACTTACACAAATACATTTATAGAGAGATAGGTAAAGAGAAAGCTCTTCTTTATGGCAGAATAGCAACCAATAAATGTATTCAAGATGATGTAATTGGAAAAGTGCCATTTGACAGACATTCATAGCTATAATTCAGGAAAGTAACATCAATGACTGCAAAAACTAGTGGATAAAAATTTGATGCAAAACAATAGACTTATACTATGCCCCCATAACACATTTATTACTTGCAAAGAGAAAAAAAGGAGGGGCCTTACGTTGGGGAAATCTAATTAAGAAATCAGCTTAATCAAATGACCAAAGTTCACATTATTAGTAAACCAAAATCACGTACCATTCCAGAGGATACAATGGACAAACTCAGCATCACATCTGCAATAATACCTCATAGATGCATCAAACATATATCACAAAGATATATCACATGAATCTAAACATGAGGAAATCAGATAAAATGAGAAACTGCCCTGTAATCATCAAACCAGTCAATCCTAAAGGAAATCAACTGTGAATATTCACTGCAAAGACTGATGCTGAAGCTGAAGTTCCAACGCTAAGAGCTTCAGAATGTGAAGAGCTGACTCATTAGAAAAGACTCTGATGCTGGCAAAGACTGAAGGCAAAAGGAGAAGGGGAAGGCAGAGGGTGAGATGTTTAGATAGCATCACCAACTTAATGGATATGAAGCTGAGCAAACTCCAGGAGATAGTGAAGGACAGGGGACACTGGCATACTGTAGTCCATGGGGTTTCAAAGAGTTGGGCACCACTTAGCAATTGAATAACAATAACAATCTTCAAAAGCAGCAATGTCACAAAAGGAAAACCTGATGAATTATTCCAGATGGAAAGCAACTAAAGAGGTGAGGCCACCAAATGCAACCTGAATACTGAATTATTCTAGTAAAACTTGAGTGCAGTCTATAGATTATATGGTAATAATGGATCAATGTTAATTCCATGTGCTTTATGGCTATACTAATATCCTTGACAGGTAGGAAGTGCACTCTAAAATATTTGGGAGTGATGGAGCACGATGTCGGCTACATACTCCCAAATGGAGTGCGAGGGGAAAGTTCTCTGTACTATTCTTGCAGCTTTTCTGTAGGTTTGAGAAAAATAACAGACATCATAAAGACAACATGATCAAAAAGCAAGGAAAAGAGATCACAGAAAGAGAACCACAGGTAATCCAGATAAGTCCAGCATCAGATACAGACCATAACAAGTTTGCTCAATATGGAGAGAGAAATGGGATGAGGTGAAGAATTTTGGCAGAGAAATGGAAACTACAAAAAGGTACCGAATTGAAAAAGGAAGTAACTGAATTGATGTTAGAAACAGGTAGAAAGAATTAGTAAACTGGAAAAAACAGAAGAAAGTCAGAATAATGAATAGAGGAAACAAAAGGATGAGAAAGATGGAGGAAAGAATGAGACACGGGGATTCAGTTACAAGGTCTAACAGGGGCTTAACTGTTATGCTGGAGAGAAGAGAAAGGGAATAGAAGCGCTCAGAAGAGATCATTGACAATATTTGAAAAAGCTGACAAAACTGAAATTTAAAAAGCTCAATGAACCCTAAGCAGGATAAATAAAAAGAAAACCACATGTAGGCATGTCACAGGAATGCACTGAAAACCAGCAACAGAGAAAGTCTTAAAAGCAGCTGGACCAGGGGTTAAGAAAGATCAAATAACCTTGAAAGATGTGGTACAGACCTGCATCTGCCTTTAACACAAACTAGGTACAGATCAACCTATTTGCAGGGCAGGAATAGAGATGCAGATGTAGAGAACAGACATGCAGACACAGTGGGGGAAGGGGAGGGTGGGTGAATTGCGAGCATAGCATTGACATATATATATATATATATATATATATATATATATATATATATATATGTAACCATGCGTAAAACAGATAGCTAGTGGGAACCTGCTGTCTAGCACAAGGAGCTCAGCTCAGTGCTCTTGTGATGACCTAGCAGACTGGGATGGGGGAGGGAGGGAAGCTCAAGAGGAAGGGGATATATGTACATATAGCTGATTTACTTTGTTGTACAGCAGAAACTTACACAACATTGTAAAGCAATTATACTCCAATTTAAAAAAAAGAATCCAGGGAAGCCAGGAGCTAATGGCATGATGACTCCAAAGTGGCAAAAGAAGATACTTGCCACGGAGAGTTCTACACTCACTGAAAATATCCTTCAAGAATGAAAGGGAAGTAAAGACATCTTCAGATCAAAGAAATCTAGGAATATTTAACATCAGCAGACCTGGTTTAAAAAAAAATACTAAGGGAGGTTTCTTCAGGAAAAAGAAAAGTAATTCTCAGAGCTGTAGGAATGAATAAAAAGCAATGAAGAGATTAATTGTAGCTAAGTCTACAATTAAGTAAATAAGTATAAATTAACATTACATCTAGTCTTTTCCATTCTACTGATTTCCTCTATTTCTTTGCATTGTTCACTTAAGAAGGCTTTTTTTAATCTCTCCTTGCTGTTCTCTGGAACTCTGCATTCAGTTAGGTATATCTTTCCATTTCTCCTTCACCTTTTGCTTCTCTTCTTTTCTCAACTATTTTTAAGGCCTCCTCAGGCAACCACTTTGCCTTCTTGCATTTCTTTTTCTTGGGGAAAAGGCAGAAGAACCAGAGATCAATTTGTCAACATTCGTTGGATCATAGAAAAAGCAAGGGAATTCCAAAAAAAACATCTATTCTACTTCATGGACTATGCTAAAGCCTTTGACTGTGTGGATCACAACAAACTGTGGAATATTCTTAAAGAGATGGAAATACCAGACCACATTATCTGCCTCTTGAGAAACCTATATGTAGGTCAAGAAGAAACAGAACCGGACATGTCACAATGGACTGGTTCTAAATTGGGAAAGGAGTACATCAAGGCTGTATATTGTCACCCTGTTTATTTAACTTCTATGCAGAGCATATCATACTAAATGTCAGGCTGGATGACTCACAAGCTGGAATCGAAATTGCCAGGATTCATGTTGATGTTTGACAGAAAACAACAAAATTCTGTAAAGCAATTATCCTTCTGGAGAAGGCAATGGCAACCCACTCCAGTACTCTTGCCTGGAAAATCCCATGGATGGAAGAGCCTGGTAGGCTGCAGTCCATGGGGTCACTAAGAGTCAGACACCAGTGAGTGACTTCACTTTCACTTTTCACTTTCATGCATTGGAGAAGGAAATGGCAACCCACTCCAGTGTTCTTGCCTTGAGAATCCCAGGGACAGGGGAGCCTGGTGGGCTGCCATCTATGGGGTCACACAGGGTCGGACATGACAGAAGTGACTTAGCAGCAGCAGCAGCAGCAATTATCCTTCAATTAAAAAATAAATTTAAAAGAAAGATTGCCAGGAGAAATATTAATAGCCTCAGATATGCAAAGGATAACACCTTAATGGCAGAAAGTTAAGAGGAACTAAAGAGCCTCTTGATGAAGGTGAAAGAGGAGAGTGAAAAAGATGGCTTAAAATTCAACATTCAAAATACAAAGATCATGGCATCCAATCCTATCATTTCATGGCAAATAGATGGGGGAAAAGTGGAAATGTATCTAATTTCATTTTCATGGGCTCCAATATCACTGCAGATGGTGACTGCAGCCACAAAATTAAAAGACACTTGCTCCTTGGAAGAATAGCTATGACAAACCTAGACAGCATATTACAAAGCAGAGACATGACTTTGTCGACAAAAGTCCATGTAGTCAAAGCTATGGTTTTTCCAATAGTCATGTATGGATGTAAGAGTTGGACCGTAAAGAAGGCTGAGCACCAAAGAATTGATGATTTCAAACTGTGGTGTTGGAGAAGACTTTTGAGAGTCCCTTGGACAGCAAGCAGATCAAACCAGTCAATCCTAAAGGAAATCAGCCATGAATATTCATTGGAAAGACTGATGCTGAAGCTCCAATACTTTGGCCACCTTATATGAAGAGCTAACTCATTGGAAAAGACCCTGATGCTGGGAATGATTGAGGGCAAGAGGAGAAGGGGGCGACAGAGGATGAGATGGTTGGATGGTGTCACTGACTCAATAGACATGAGTTTGAGCAAACTCCAGGAGATAGTAAAGGACAGGAAAGCCTGGCATGCTGCAGTTCATGAGGCTGCAAAGAGTCGGACATGACTCAGTGACTGAACAACAACAATATTAGCGTGTAACATCATACAAATTTATAATGATTAAGAGTAATTTATTACATATTAATATATTAAAATACACAATAGGGTTTTAAATATACATTGAAATAAAATATAGAGCAAAACAGCTTAGAATCTGAGACAGTGTACAATGTCTGGATGGGAAAGGAGTTTGCAGAATAATGGATACATGTGATGTATGGCTAAGTCACTCTGCTCTGCCTCTGAAACTATCACATCATCATTAATCAGCTATATTCCAATATAAAATAAAAGTTTTAATTTTAAAAAAAGGGAGGAGAAGTTGAGAGAGGGTAAACAGAAATAGAAAGTTCTAAGATTCTTTCTTGCATTTTCCAAGAAAAAAAGTAGGATTATTAATTTCTATAGCCAAGAAAGTATGTTGTGGCCCATAGTATACCCACTGAAAGTATGTAGAGTAAAAGAGCAGACAAGCAGACTAATAGAGGGGGGAAATGAACATGAAAATAGTCAACCCAAAAGATGTCAGGGAGAAAAAGAAACTGAAAAGAAGGCTGATGTATCCCTATTGTTGTATTTGTTTAGTCACTAAGTAGTGTCTGACTCTCTTGTGACCCCATGGACTGTAGCCTGCCAGCTTTCTCTGTCCATGGGATTTTATAGGCAAGAATACTGGAGTGGGCTACCATTTCCTTCTCCAGGGGATCTTTGTAACCCAGAAATCAAACCTGAGTCTCCTGCATTGGCAAGCAGATTCTTTACCACTGAGCCACCTGGGAAGCCCGTATCTCTGTTACTATCAGTCAAAATAGACTCAAAGAACAAATAAGCAAATCTAGCAATCAAAAATGTCTTAGCATAATAAGAAAATAAGCTATTCAAGAAGCCTCAAAACATAATGCAAAGAACTGACGATCTGTAAGGAAAAATTTAAAAACATACAATGAGTGAAAAATAGAAAACATAAACAAAAAGGAGAAAATACAGAAAAACTGAACATAATTAACACATTGACCAATGGATGTATACAGATCATTAAGCCCAACAACTGCCAAATATACATCCTTTAAAAAAAAAAAAATGTGGAACATCACAAAATTTTTCCCTACACCAGACTTTATTTCAATTCTCAAAAAAATGTCAAAGGAATAAAAAGAAATCTCTTCCTTTATCTGAGAAAGAGCATTAAAAATCCCAGGGAGAGGGATGAAGAGTCAGAACACAGAGGGTTTTCAGGGCAATAAAAGTACTCTTCAAGGCACTGTTATAGCAAATATATATCATTACAACGTTGTCCACATCTATAGAAGGTACAACAGCGAGAGTGAGCCTTGATGCAAACTATGGACTGTGGATGATGATGACATGATGTCAGTGTAGGCTCATCAGTTGTAACAAATATCCTGCTATGGTGCAGGATGCTGATAATAGAGACTGTACGTGGCGGGGGCAGCACACAGGGCACGTGGAAAGTCTCTGTAACTTCCTCTCAGTTTTGCTGTGAACCTAAAACTGCTCTAAAATGTAAAGTTGATTACGTAAAAAAATCTAAGCAGTCTCCTCCCAGCCAGGATATGGACTGAAATAGCCAAATAAATAAATAAAAGGCCACAAATTCAACTCAGAAAAAAAGTCCATAGAAAACATTATTCAAAATGGTAAAATATTGATGACCAAGAATGAAAGAATGGCCACTATTATCACTTTTACTCAACGTTACACTAGAAGTAAAAAAAAGAGATTTGATGGAGACTTTCCCGGAGGTTCAGTGGCTAAGACTCCACGCTCCCAATCCAGAGGGTGAGGGCTCCATCCCTGGTCAGGGAGCTGAGATCCCACGGGTCACATGGTGTGGCCAAAAAAAGAAAGTGAGAGATGGAGATTTGGGGTTTGAAATAGAAAAAATAAAACTGTCTCTATTTGCACAACAAGATTGTTGTAGAAAATTCAAAAACAAGAAAAATTATTAGAATAAATTCAACAAGGTTATCATCTGGAAGGTATATATATAATACTAAATTGTATTTCTATACATAAAACAGAAAACAAAAATTTTTTAATATAATAGCATTGGGATATATCAAATAACGAATAGGAATAAATCTAGTGAAAGAGAACACTCTACAGAAAACTATAAAAGATGGAGAGAAAGTAAAGAAACCTAAACAAATGAAGAAATACAGCTAATTGAGCTACGGATATAATGATTTGATGTTGTAAAAACTCCCAATTCTCCCCAAATTGATCTCTAATCTGATTAAAGTTTGAACAAATTTTCTGTGAAAATTGAAAAACTGATTCCAAAATTTAATTGAAAAGGCAAAGGACCAAAATCTCTTGAAGAAGGCTACCCAAAAAGAGAGGACATGCTCTACCACATTATCCAGATGGATGTTTAGCTTCGGTAATTAAGACAGTATGATATTGACCCAAGGATATCCAAATGGACCAACAGATGAGAATAAAGGGTTCACAGGTTGACTCCAGAGCAGTGGAGATGCTCAGTGGTACTCAATTAAGGGAAATCCATATGGGGGAAAAATTAAATTTGACCGCAACCTCACACCATACACAGAAGGCAATTATTAGGTAGACTACAGACTCCAATGTGAAATTAAAACTCTTTGACAATAATAAAGAGTACCTTTTTGATATTGGGGTGGGAAATGACTTCTTAAACAGAACACAAAAAGCACTAGCCATAAGGAAAAATTGATAATAAGACACTGATAGCCAAGAGAAGATTCCTATTCTCATGATAGTATAGAAGTAACTCCTTTAAATCAACAAGACAAAGAACTCAATTAAAACACAAACAAAAGACTCTGACAAGCACTTCATAAAGGGGGTATGTAAAACAACCTGTATGAAAAGATGCTCATACCCATTATTCATTGGAAAAAGCAAATTACAATCAAAAGGAAACTCTAATACACAACCATCATAATTGCCAAAACTTTACACTGACAATCCCAAGTATTGGCAAAGGTACAGAGCAACAGGAACTCTCATACACTGCTGGTGGAAGTGGAAAAACACTTTGGAAAACTGCCAGACATCATGTTAAAGTTGAGCATCTACCTACTCTCCGATCTAGCAATCCTTATCCTAGGCACACACCTAGCAGAATACATACCCATGTACACCAGAATATTACCAGAACGTCCACAGAAGCATCCTTTACTCATAACAGTTCCAAATAGGAAACAACCCCAGTTTTCACCAATAGTGTGTCTGTGTGTGCGCGCACACGTGCGCTCAGTCGTGTCTGACTCTTTGCAACCTCATAGACTGTAGCCGGCCAGGCTCCTCTGTCCATGGGATCTTCCAGGCAATAATACTGGAGTAGATTGCCATTTCCTTCTCCAGGAGATCTTTCTGACCCAGGGATTGAACTCATGTCTCTCCCATCTCCTGCTTTTGCAGGCAGATTCTTTCAGTAGTATATGATAAATGAATGTATTCATACAAGGGAATATACACAGGATTGAAAGTGAACTAATGCAATGAGACATGGAGGAGTCTCAAGGTTGAAAGGGAAAGCCAGATATAATTACATGGGTGATACCATCTAGTTTCATCTTGTGGGACTTTGTAGTCATAAGGGGTCAGATAGTAGTCATTTTGTTGGAGAAGGAAATGGCAACCCACTCCAGTGTTCTTGCCTGGAGAATCCCAGGGACAGGGGAGCCTGGTGGGCTGCCGTCTATGGGGTCTCACAGAGTCGGACATGACTGAGGTGACTTAGCAGCAGCAGTGGTCATTTTTAGGGAAAAAGGAGAAGGAGTGATTGAGAGGACACCTCAGTGGAAGGACTCAGAGGACTTGCAAAGCTCTCTCAATACAGGAGCATCATCTTAGAATCTGTGTTTTTGTTATAATGTTGTTGTTGTTGTCACACCTCAATAAAAGTCACTTCTGAAAGTCTGGGTGGATACCCACCAAACTTAACAACTCTTACCCTACAGCAGCAGGAATACAGAAGGAGCTGTTGTTTTAACTTCAGTGTCTAGAACTAGGTTGTCCAGTTGTAATTTTAGATATAAACATTGAGTTGGGGCACTGTATTAGCTTTCACCAAGAATTTCTATTCACCACCCACTGTTACTATTAATAGAAAAAGCTTCCCATTGGAGAAGTGAGCTTTTAAATGAAAGTGAACACTGCTTTATCTCAAGGACGTCCTTGTTTCCTCTTGTTCTACTTAATCTTCTTCCTGAGTATAAAAAAAAATTCTGGTCTCAGTTCCTAGGAAGTCTTTTGCCTGGTTTTCAGATTTTTTTTGACCCACCTCCTAGAGTAATGAAAATAAAAACAAAAATAAACAAACTGGACCTAATTAAACTTAAAAGTGTGTGCACAGCAAAGAAAACCATAAGACAAAAAGACAATCCTCAGAATGAGAGAAAATATTTGCAAATGAAGCAACTGAGAAGGCATTAATCTCCAAAATATACAAACATGAAGCTCAATATATTAAAACAAACAAACAAACAATCCAGTCACAAAATGGATGGAAGACCTAAATAGACATTTTTCCAAAGAAGCAGCACTGGCAAGGACAGGCCCTCAAATATCCATGGACGAATGGACAGTCTGAGATTTGATGGATTTGGGGGCTACTTCCCAGGTGGCTCAGTAGTAAAGAATCTGCCTGCAGTACAAGAGACACGGGTTCCATCCCTGGTTCGAGAAGATCCACTAGAGAAGAAATGGCAATCCTCTCCAGTATTCCTGCCTGGAGAATGCTATGGACAGAGGAGCCTGGTAGGCTACAGTCCGTGGGGTCACAAAGAGTCCGACATGACTGAGCAACTAATACTTTCACTCACTTCACTTGGTTTTGCCAGAGATGGATTTTTCTAAGGAGCCGGTGGGGAGCCCAGCATCCTGTCTGGGTTTAGTTTCCTCAGTTCTCTATCACTATGGTGATCGTGTTGTTTATAATCTGATGGGGGCACCTGCAGGTGAAAGGGGGTGCTGGTAACAACTATATTGGCAATCAGACATAAACCAGGACCATTCTGGGTAAATAGGAATGTAAGGTTACAAGCTAGCTTAGGACTGAGAATTCACTGGCGAGACAACTCTCAAAGCAAGGCTCCTCTGGGATTAAAACTGTGCTGTCAGCCTTGTTATTAAAACAGGGTAATTGTCTTCTCTTACTTTCGACACAACGGCTAATGCTATTAGTGCTGCAATAGAAACCTGTGCTAAATGCATCTTTTATGAGACAGACAGCCTTTTGTGCTTTCCCTACCTTATTTGCTGGGTGCCAAAAACTATTTCTGGGAGGAAGACCGCCTGGGGCATGCCTCGCCAACCTCACACAGGCAGTCTAAGACCTAACCTTGTTCTAGCTGCCTCTCTGAGGCTCCCTCAAGTCAATATGTGGGTTGAAATTCTGGACTGTTAAAGGCCAGTAGCACCCAGGGCTTGCTGTAGGAGCTTAAGAAACATTTAGGAGTTGCATGGCACAGGGGTCTTTCTGGTCCCTCCTATCTGCTATGTCCCTTCCAAACATCCTGCTTCCAAACAGTACCTGCTGTTCTCTCCACCTGAGATGCCCCTTCTTCTCTGAGTTCACTCCTTCTGGCCCCCGCTCTCGGCTCTGACATCACAGACTCATAGGAGACACTGCTGATCACTCCGAGCAGGTCTAGTGTGTCTGTTACACAGAACCTGGTCCTTCTGTGAGGACACAGACAGATCTTATCTCCTCCAGGGCAAGTGTGAGGGTGAAGCACATGCGGCACCTACCTCGGGTGCAAAAGTTAAGATGGCACCAAAACACTCAGTAGTCAAGACAAAAATGAAATATTTTTTAAAAATTAAAGCAATGTAAAAAAAGAAAAAGAAAGAAAAATGTCACCATGAATGCAATACCAAAATTTTAAACAAAGGCAAGATCACAAGGCAAAGCTTGTGAAAGTACAGATTTGTTGTTGTTCAGTCAACAAGTCGTATCCAACTCTTTGTAACCCCTAGCACACCAGGCTCCTCTGTCTTCCACTGTCTCCCAGAGTTTGCTCTAATTCATGTCCATTGAGTCGGTGATGCTATCTAACTATCTCATTCTCTGTCGCCCCCTTCTCCTCCTGCCTTCAATCTTTCCCAGCATCAGGGTCTTTTCCAATGAGTTGGCACTTCACATCAGGTGACCAAAGTATTGGAGCTTCAGCATCAATCCTTCCAAAGAATATTCGGGGTTGATTTCCTTTAAGATTGATTGGACTTCCCTGTAGCTCAAATGGTAAAGAATTTGCCTGCAATACAGGAGACCAGGGTTCGACCCCTGGGTCAGGAAGATCCTCTAGAGAAGGGAACAGCAATTCACTACAGTATTCTTGCCTGGAGAAATCCCAAGGACAGAGAAGCCTGGTGGGCTACAGTCTGTGGGTTCGCAAAAAGTTGGATATGACTGAGTGACTAACACATACAAGATTAACTAGTTTGATCTCCTTGCTGTCCAAGGGACTCTCAAGAGTCTTTTCCAACACCACAGTTTGAAAGCATCAATTCTTTGGCACTCAGCATTCTTTATGGTCCAACTCTTATATCCATGCATGACTACTGGAAAAATCATAGCTTTGACTAGACAGACTTAGCAAAGTGTTGTCTCTGCTTTTTAATCCGCTGCTGGATCCCATTCCCTGAATTTCAGATTCAGGAGGTCCGAGGTAGGAGCTGAGAATTTGCATTTCTAACAGGTTACCAGGAGATGCTGATGCTGCTGATCTGGGGAACACATGTTGAGGACCACTAATGCAGAGTCTATTCACCCTACTTCCTACCTCCACTCCACATCAAATTGAAGAAAAATTATTCCTTCTATGACGAAAGCAAAAATGGGCAGAAAAGCAGCCCCTGCACAATAAAATAAATCAATATGTGGCTATCTATCCCCTCTGTGGTTGGCTGAGTAATGCCCCCACAAGGACTCCATATCCTAATTCCCATAACCTGAGAGCATGTGACCTTATATGACATAAAGGATTTTGCAGATGTGATTAGGTTAAAGATCTTGACATTGGTGGGGGGACTATCATTATCCATGTGGTCCTCATATAACCACAAGTGTCTTAATTTAAAAAAGGCAATGTGGGGACTTTTCTGGTGGTCCAGTGGCTAGGACTCCACGCTCTCACTGCACAGCACCCAGGTATGATCCCTGGTCAGGGAACTAGGTCCCACATGCATGTCGCAACTAAGTCCCCGTGCCACAGTGAAGATCCCAGGAGCCACAACACCCAGTGCAACATACAATGGACTGTTTACTTAGCCATAAAATGGAATGAATCTGAGTCAGTTGCAGTCAGCTGGATGACCAAAAATGTGTTAAATGGAGTGAAGTAAGTCAGAAAGAGAAAAACAAATATAGTATGTTAAAGACATGACTTAGCAACTGAAAAACAACAACAACAAAACAGAAGACAATATGATAACAGAGAGATTGGAGTGACGCACTTTGAAGACGGAGCAAACGGTCACAAACCATGGAACATGGTCAAGGCGATGTACTCTCCCCTAGAGCCTCCAGAAGCAATGCAGCCCAGCTGACACCCTGACTTTAGCCCAGTAAGACTATCTGTACTTCTGTCTTCTATAACAGTAAGAGAATAAATGTGTGTTACTCTAAGCCACTAAGTTTATGGCAGTTTCTACAGCAGCCAGAGGAAGCCAATGCACTCCCAACACATTATACACAGAATACCTGGGGGCACAGTGAAACAGACCACTGCAAACAGGGCCATGAGGACAAGGAGAAACTCACACAAGTCACAACGCAGCCCTAGGCAGACACCTCTGCCATCAAAGGCAATGGGTACAATGTGTTTGGGTGGGTAACTAGTTGAGTTTGCTACAACTCAACATGCAGAAGAGGGAACTTCCCTGGTGGTCCAGCAGTTAACAATCTATCTTCCAATGCAAGGGACTCAGGTTCCATCCCTGGCAGGGGAAGTAAGATCCCACATGTCACAGGGCAACTAAGACCCAACACAGCCAAGTAAATTAGTTAAATTTAATTTAAAAAAATTTTTTAAACATGCAGAAGAGAGGTGACCACCAGTGAGAGTAACTCATTCTGGCATGAATGTTTCAAGCAGGAATGGGGGTAAGAGGTGATATTAGCTAGAAAAAGAGAGTCCTCTCTCAGTTCAGTTCAGTTGCTCAGTCATGTCCAACTCTTTGTGACCCCATGAATCGCAGCATGCCAGGCCTCCCTGTCCATCCCCAACTCCCGGAGTTCACCCAGACTCATATCCATCGAGTCAGTGATGCCATCCAGCCATCTCATCCTCTGTCACCCCTTCTCCTCCTGCCCTCAATCCCTCCCAGCATCAGGGTCTTTTCCAATGAGTCAACTCTTCACATGAAGTAGCCAAAGTGCTGGAGTTTCAGCTTTAGCATCATTCCTTCCAAAGAAATCCCAGGGCTGATCTCCTTCAGAATGGACTGGTTGGATCTCCTTGCAGTCCAAGGGACTCTCAAGAGTCTTCTCCAACACCACAGTTCAAAAGCATCAATTCTTTGGTGCTCAGCCTTCTTCACAGTCCAACTCTCACATCCATACGGAACCACTGGAAAAACCATAGCCTTGACTAGACGGACCTTTGTTGGCAAAGTAATGTCTCTGCTTTTGAATATGCTATCTAGGTTGGTCATAACTTTCCTTCCAAGGAGTAAGCATCTTTTAATTTCATGGCTGCAGTCACCATCTGCAGTGATTTTGGAGCCCAGAAAAATAAAGTCTGACACTGTTTCCACTGTTTCCCCACCTATTTCTCATGAAGTGATGGGACTGGATGCCATGATCTTCATTTTCTGAATGTTGAGCTTTAAGCCAACTTTTTCACTCTCCACTTTCACTTTCATCAAGAGGCTTTTTAGTTCCTCTTCACTTTCTGCCATAAGGGTGGTGTCATCTGCATATCTGAGGTTATTGATATTTCTCCCGGCAATCTTGATTCCAGCTTGTGTTTCTTCCAGCCCAGTATTTCTCATGATGTACTCTGCATGTAAGTTAAATAAGCGGGGTGACAATATACAGCCTTGACATACTCCTTTTCCTATTTGGAACCAGTCTGTTGTTCCATGTCCAGTTCTAACTGTTGCTTCCTGACCTGCATACAAATTTCTCAAGAGGCAGATCAGGTGCTCTGGTATTCACATCTCTTTCAGAATTTATTGTGATCAGAGTTTATTGTGATCCACACAGTCAAAGGCTTTGGCATAGTCAATAAAGCAGAAGTAGATGTTTTTCTGGAACTCTCTTGCTTTTTCCATGATCCAGCAGATGTTGGCAATTTAATCTCTGGTTCCTCTGCCTTTTCTAAAACTAGCTTGAACATCAGGAAGTTCATGGTTCATATATTGCTGAAGCCTGGCTTGGAGAATTTTGAGCATTACTTTACTAGCGTGTGACATGAGTGCAATTGTGTGGTAGTTTGAGCATTCTTTGGCATTGCCTTTCTTTGGGATTGGAATGAAAACTGACCTTTTCCAGTCCTGTGGCCACTGCTGAGTTTTTCAAATTTGCTGGCATATTGAGTGCAGCACTTTCACAGCATCATCTTTCAGGATTAGAAATAGCTCAACTGGAATTCCATCATCTCCACTAGCTTTGTTCATAGTGGTGATTTCTAAGGCCCACTTGACTTCACATTCCAGGATGTCTGGCTCTAGGTCAGTGATCACACCATCATGATTATCTGGGTCGTGAAGATCTTTTTTGTACAGTTCTTCTGTGTATTCTTGCCATCTCTTCTTAATATCTTCTGCTTCACCCAATAGTTGATCCCCCTGCAGAGAGGACAATCACTTCCCCACCTTGTTGATTTGCAATTTCTCATTGTTATGGGCTTAAGTGTACCCCCCAAATTCACATGCTGAAGCCCTAAACCCCCATGTGACCACATTCAATTACATGATCTTTAAGGAGGTAATTACGGTTAAATGAGGTCATAAGGGTGGGGGCCCTGAGTCACAGGACTGGTGTCCTTAAGAGAAGAGAAGGAGACACCAGGGGAGCATGTACAGAAGACAAGTCATGAGAGGACACGGCAAGAAGATGGCCACATGCAAGCCGGGAGGAAAGGTTGCGGTGGAATCGACCCTACTCTCACCCTGATCTTGGACTTCTGGCCTCCAAATCAGAGAAAGGAATTTTGCCACCTAAGCCACCCACTCTAGAGTTCTCTGTTATGACAGCCTGGCCACTGACATACTCATTTAATTCAACTCTCTCATTAAAAAAAAAAAAAAAAAGAACTTCTTTTTAAACAAATTTTATTTATTTACAGCTGCATGCAGGCTTTCTCTACTTGCAGCAAGAGGGGCTACTCTCTCTCTAGTTGTGGTGCCGGTCTTCTCATTGCAGTGGCTTCTCTCATTGTGGAGCACAGGCTCTAGGACCCGCAGGCTTCAGCAGCTGTGGCACTCAGGCTTAGTTGCCCTGCAGCATGTGGAATCTCCCGGGACCAAGGATCGAACCCATGTCGCCTGTATTGGCAGGTGGAATCCTTACCACTGGACCACCAGGGAAGTCCCAACCCTCTCATTTGATAGGGGCAACCATGTCTGAGACCCAGGAATGGGCTCTAGGAGAGCTCAGCCTCAAATCCTAGCCCATGCTGGGGTCTGTCCACCTCCCCCATGCAGCCGAGGGACACAGTCGCCGTAGGTCATGGAGGTAGTTAGCCAATTACCTGCAGGCATCACCTGGGCTTCTGCTGCAGTCAGTGCTATAGCAGGTCTTATTTTTTATCTGTGTGTTTGCTGTCTGAATTCAGACTACAGTGGACTGGCCAGTGTCCCCCTCTCCTCCCCACAGCTCCCACGGGCATTAGCATGGAAGAACCGTCCTCACAATGATGAGAGGAGGAGAAAACAAACTCATCAGCTTAATCAGAGAAATACAGTCTGCAGGCCAAGTGCTAATTCATCACAGCACCGCCAACAAGAGACATTTGCTCGGCTTTCATTAGCCCAATGAACACAATACAGGAACAATTGAGCATAAGAGGCAAAGAATGATAATTCCTTCCAAGGAGCCCCTGGGTGACAGTGGCTTTTTCACATGAATAAAGAGGAGCTGATTAATTAAAGACGGTGAATAAAAGCTGCTCGCTATCTGCCCAGACACGGCAAGATGGAAATTTGATAATGCCCCTGCCCCTTTCTGACTTTGGGACCCCTCTCACTTCAGGATGAAATGCGACAAGAGCGAGGTTTTTTCACGAGGCAGCTGCTCAGCCATCTCGGCTTCATTCCTTTTCCTAAATAATCAATACGCACAGATCACAGCTGCTATAAACGTCAAGCCACAATTTGTGGCAAACGCTGGCTCAAATCAGTTCAGGCAGCTCCTGACCAGAGGCCTCCCCCACTGCAGCTAGGACAGAATAATAAAGAACTCTCCAGACTGCGACGGCATTTTTCTTTCTATCTAGTCTCAGTGCAAGAGGCTCAAGATTTTTTTTTTAAATCCTGCAGACTCCCTGGGAAGGAGGGAGTTATGGTCTGAGATTTTCTGAAATGTTCAGTTGACCTTGGGAAGCTGAAGGACTTCAAGGGGATGGGAAATCGTGGACCCTGATCTTTAAAAGCTGAACTCCTTGGGCAAAATGATCCATCACTCCCAGAGACCAACAGGCAAGAGCCATTATTTGGTGGAGGAGGTAATTCCCTGTCTGGGCCCCTGCTGCTTCCCAGGTGGCTCAGTAGTAAAAAAAAAAAAAAAATTTAAATCTGCCTGCCAATGCAGGAGATGCAGGTTCAATCCCTAGGTCAGGAAGATTCTCTGGAGGAGGAACTGGCAACCCACTCCATAATTCTTGCCTGGAGAATTCTACAGACAGAGGAGCCTTGCAGGCTGTAGTCCATGGGGTCCCAAAGAGTCGGACATGACTGACCATGCATGCTCACACTGGGCCTCTGCATCTGCAATTCCCTTAGCTTGTGATGGTTTCCTTCCTTCCTGCCCTGTGGTTAACTTTACTAGTTACCCTGGTTTCAGCTTGTTTCTTCCTCCAGGAAGTCTTCCCTGACTTCCATGGCTGAGTTGAGCATTTTCCATTCCTTTAGTTCATAGCACAATAGGGAATCTCGTTTCCACTTGCCCAGTGACACTTACACCTTATTCCAGTAGCACAAACAATGTCCTCTAGAAGGTCTCCTCCACACTGCACACATCCTCCATGGGCTATCAGTCCAGAGACCTGTCCACTTTAGCCAAAGGGGTGGACACAGGACCAAAGACAAGTCAAATTCTCATGCCAAGCCAACCTGATATTGATCAAGGTAAGGAAAACAGTGAGAATCAAAGGCATCAACCCTGGAAAAGACCGTCTATGTTTCCTATTCCTTAGATCCTTCTAGCTGCTGCCCATTTCTGTCCTTCCCAAGCCTGGCTGTTCAGCTTCTTGTTCAGACCTGTGAACCATCCCATAGCCTCCCAGTGCACACTGTCTTTGGCTGAGGTTAGCCAGAGTTTGCTTCTGTTGCTTATAACCAGAAGCCCTGAGGTTCTCTAACATCCCAACCCTCCCTCTGCAGCTACTGACAGAGAACAGTGGCTGTCATTCATCTCCATACCCTCCGCAACGAACACAGGATCTGGCACCTAGCAACTGCTCACTGGTTTACTGAGTGGAAACTCCTTGTGCTGATCACTGAGTAACGCTGCTTTGATCTGCTGTGTCAAGAGCTGTCAATCTGACACACAACACACACTGATGAATCTGCTTAGGGATGCGAGTCCAGCCACATGGACCTGAATTTGGAAGCCAACTCCAGAATTCGTTAGATATTACTCAAAAGCACAGAATTTGCCTCTTTGTCTCTGTATCCACAGCATTGTACCTGGCACCTGGGCAAGTGCTCAAGATACGAGAAATAACAACATCTAAGAACACATCACAGAAGCCAGTCTTACCTTCAGCATCCTTAGAGGAAGATCATGTAATTTCCCTCTCTGGACTCTTGAGATTTAAACATGTTTAAGTGTTTAAACAGGTTATACATGTAACACAGTTAGTGGTCATTATGTATTAACTTCCCCTCTGGTCAGAGTGTGTCCAACCTTCCATGTTTTCCCTAAGGCATAACCATATTGTGCAAGAAGAGCCTTAGTTTAACTCTGCTGTCGCCATGTCCTCCATCCCAGTTATCTAAGTCTAGAGCCTGTAAGGGATGAAAGACTTCTTCCCTCTACCCTCCAAGGTTTCCCAATGGGGCTTGCAAATTAAGACTGACAAGATGTTGATTAACAAGAGAAAAATAAATAGAAGTTTCTTAACAGCACACCTGATCATGGGAGAAAGTCAATGACCAGGAACTCAAAGGGGTGGTTAGAACTTAGGGCTTCTATAGCATCTTAACATGGAGAAGGCAATGGCACCCCACTCCAGTACTCTTGCCTGGAGAATCCCATGGACGGAGGAGCCTGGTGGGCTGCAGTCAATGGGGTCACGAAGAGTTGGACACGACTGAGAGACTTCATTTTCACTTTTCACTTTCATGCATTAGAGAAGGAAATGGCAACCCACTCCAGTGTTCTTGCCTGGAGAATCCCAGGAACAGAGGAGCCTGGTAGGCTGCCATCTATGGGGTCGCATAGAGTCGGACAGGACTATAGCGACTTAGCAGCAGCAACATCTTAACAAAAGATAATACATTTGTCAAAAAGTAGCAAGACAAAGGAAACGGGTTTAGTGCTGGCAAACTGTGGGAAGGTTTTAAATATATAGGGGAAAATAATTGAGGATAAGGGTTGATTTAGTAAGGTTTGCTAGGTAGATTCCTCTGGTGCCATCTCTGGACCAAAGAGAGTTAAGAGTTGTCCTGAGTGATTAAGAACAGTAGAAAGGAGAGGGCAGAGGATTTGTCTTATGTAAGCTTCCTCTCAACTGCCTTTGGCTCAAAATAATCATTAAGTCAAAGTGGTACATTTTGAGGTTGTGCACTCTGAACTGTTTGTGTCATACATAGAAGCTATGACCTAGGGTGGGAAAAAAAGTTAAAGTGTTGGTTGCTCAGTCATGTCTGACTCTTTTTCACTCCATGGACATTAGCCTGCCAGGCTCCTTTGTCCATGGGATTCTCCAGGCAAGAATACTGGAGTGGGAAGTCCCCTTCTCCAGGGGATCTTCTCGACCCAGAGTTCAAACCCAGGTTTCTTGCATTGCAGGTGGATTCTTCACTGTCTGAGCCACCAGGGAAGCCCATGACCTAGGGTGCCAGTTGTCTAATGACAGCTGTCCAGAACATGATCACCAGGGCTCATGTGAAAGCAAATACAGTGTGAATGTAAAGAACATTCCAGAAAAATGCAAATGTGCACATATTTACTTCAAATGATCTGGATCTGTACTTAGCTGCCAGTTAATCTGCTCTCTGAAAACTGTCCCATATCTCCTTCCACCTCCCAGAAGAGCTTAAGAAGTCATGTCTATCTGGAAGAGCAAACACTCTTCTTTATCTACATCAAGGTCTGCAAAGTTGTTGTTGTTGTTGTTGTTGTTTTGCAAAGTCCCAGATAATAAATAACCTCCAACCTGGTAATACCAGACCACCTTATCTGCCTCCTGAGAAATCTGTGTGCTGGTCAAGAAGCAACAGTTAGAACTAGACATGGAACAACAGACTGGTTCCAAATAGGGAAAGGAGTATGTCAAAGCTGTATATTGTCACCCTATTTATTTAACTTATATACAGAGTTCAGTTCAGTTCAGTCGCTCAGTCGTGTCCGACTTTTTGCGACCCCATGAATCACAGCACACCAGGCCTCCCTATCCATCACCAACTCCCGGAGTTCACTCAAACTCATGTCCATCGAGTCGGTGATGCCATCCAGGCATCTCATCCTCTGTCATCCCCTTCTTCTCCTGCCCCCAATCCCTCCAAGCATCAGGGTCTTTTCCAATGAGTCAACTCTTCACATGAGGTGGCCAAAGTACTGGAGTTTCAGCTTCAGCATCAGTCCTTCCAATGAACACCCAGGACTGATCTCCTTTAGGATGGACTGGTTGGATTCCCTTGCAGTCCAAGGGACTCTCAAGAGTCTTCTCCAACACCACAGTTCAAAAGCATCAATTCTTCAGCTCTCAGCTTTCTTCACAGTCCAACTCTCACATCCATATGGAACCACTGGAAAAACCATAGCCTTGACTAGACAGACCTTTGTTGGCAAAGTAATATCTCTGCTTTTCAATATACTACCTAGGTTGGTCATAACTTTCCTTCCAAGGAGTAAGCTTCTTTTAATTTCATGGCTGCAGTCACCATCTGCAGTGATTTTGGAGCCCAAAAAAATAAAGTCTGACACTGTTTCCCCATCTATTTCCCATGAAGTAATGGGACCAGATGACATGATCTTAGTTTTCTGAATGTTGAGCTTTAAGCCAACTTTTTCACTCTCCCTTTAACTTTCATCAAGAGGCTTTTTAGTTCCTTTTCACTTTCTGCCATAAGGGTGGTATCATCTGCATATCTGAGGTTATTGATATTTCTCCCGGCAATCTTTATTCCCACTTGTGTTTCTTCCAGTCCAGCATTTCTCATGATGTACTCTGCATATAAGTTAAATAAGCAGGGTGACAATATACAGCCTTGATGTACTCCTTTTCCTATTTGGAACCAGTTTGTTGTTCCATGTCCAGTTCTAACTGTTGCTTCCTGACCTGCATATAGGTTTCTCAAGAGGCAGGTCAGGTGGTCTGGTATTCCCATCTCTTTCAGAATTTTCCACAGTTTATTGTGATCCACACAGTCAAAGGCTTTGGCATAGTCAAGAAAGCAGAAATAGATGTTTTTCTGGAACTCTCTTGCTTTTTCCATGATCCAGCGGATGTTGGCAGAGTACATCATGCAAAATGCCAGGCTGGATGAAGCACAAGCTAGAATCAAGATTGCCAGAAGAGATATCAATAACCTCAGATAAACAGATGACACCACCCTTATGGCAGAAAGTGAAGAAGAACTAAAGAGCCTCTTGATGAAAGTAAAAGAGGAGAGTGAAAAAGCTGGCTTAAAACTCAACACTCAAAAAACTAAGATCAAGGCATCTGGTCCCCTCACTTCATGGCAAATAGGTGGGGAAACAATGGAAACAGTGAGAGATTTTATTTTTCTGGGCTCCAAAATCACTGTAGATGGTGACTGCAGCCAGGAAATTAAAAGATGCTTGCTCCTTGGAAGAAAAGCTATGACAAACCCAGACAGCATATTAAAAAGCAGAAATGTTACTTTGCCAACAAAGGTCCATCTATGGTTCTTCCAGTAGTCATGTACAGAGGTGAGAGTTGGACTATAAGAAAACTGAGCGCTGAAAAATTGATGCTTTTGAACTGTGATGTTGGAGAAGACTCCTGATTGTCCCTTGGACTGCAAGGAGATCAAACCAATCAATCCTAAAGGAAATCAACCCTGAATATTCATTGGAAGGACTGAAGCTGAAGCTGAAATCCAATACATTGGCCACCTGAAGCAAAGAATTGACTCAATGGGAAAGACCCTGATGCTGGGAAAAATTGAAGGCAGGAGGAAAAGGGGGTGGCAGAGGATGACATGGTTAGATGGCATCACTGACTGGATGGACATGTGTTTGAGCAAGCTCTGGGAGATGGTGATGGATAGGGAAGCCTTGCATGCTGCAGTCTAAGAGTCAGACACGACTGAACCACTGAACTGAACTGAACCTGGTGGCTCAGACAGTAAAGAATCTGCCTGCGATGCAGGAGACAAGGTTCTATCCCTGGGTCAGGAAGATTCCCTGGAGAAGGGCATGGCAACCCACTCCAGTAGTCTTGCCTGGTGAATTCCACGAACAGAGGAGCCATGGGGTCGTAAAGTGTTGGACACGATTGAGCAACTAACATTTGTACTAGATAGTAAATACTTTAGGCGCTGTACGCCATACAGCCTCTGTCATTGCAAGCTACTCACCTCTGACCTGGTAGAGTGAAAGCTACAACGGACGTGACTGTGTTCCAGTAGGACTTTTTTTATAGGCACTGGAATCTAAATTTCATATAATTGTCAGCTGTCGCAAAGTATTCTCCCTCTGATTTTTTTTCATCCATTTAAAAATGCAAAAACTATTCTAGCTCAAGAGCTGTGGGCTGTATTTGCCCTGCAGGCCAACATCTGCCAGCCTCACCTAAATGAAGGCTTAGCTCATCCTTGACACAGGATGGCTATCATTAGCTGCTCACTCCCCTTTCCAGCCACAGTACTCCCAGGAGCCTGCACCCCAGGAAGAAACCTGCAGGGAAACCAGAGAGGAAATCTACTGGGAACAGGAGGAGCAAAGACTATGGGGAAAGCTGTGGAAGTAGAGCCAGGACAGAAGTCAATTACTCCTGCTTGCTAATTTGTCTAGCCCTGGGCAATTCAGTTACACTGTCTAAATTTTGGCTTTCTCTTACACGAAATGAATCTATTCCACCTCGTGAGACTGTGAGGATTA
Organism: Bos indicus x Bos taurus; assembly: GCF_003369695.1. Lineage (NCBI taxonomy): Eukaryota > Metazoa > Chordata > Mammalia > Artiodactyla > Bovidae > Bos > Bos indicus x Bos taurus. The sequence continues at coordinate 53,083,200 of NC_040091.1, forward strand.
TGTGAAATAAGCTACTCAAAGCATTTCACACAGCCTGGCACCCAGCAAGATCTTAATGGAGGCTGGTCCCCCACAGGGAAGGAAGGGGACATTCCCATTTTTCCAAATGCCAATTAGCCTGAAGAATGTCCACACATTTACAGAATGTATGCACAGAATGTACACACATTCAGAACAAGCTTGCTGAGCCCTGATAAAGGAGAATTGTGTTTGATCTCCTGGGTAAGAATGACCTCCTAAGCTATTCTGGAAGGTGGGAGATGAGCCCATTTTTCGAAGGCAGATCAACAGAGCAACAAGCATGTACTATCTGGCAGGGGTGGGAGGGGAGCGGGGAGAAGCTCTACTGACTTTCTCCTTTGACAGCAGAAACTCAGCCCAGCTTTCCCCTGATACCCTTTTTCTGTTCATCCTGCTCACTACTGAGGCTTAGCTCTGCAGCTAAATTGCAAGCAATCCCTTTACTATTTAGCTGCCCTTTTCAAAGGTCTGGATCTACAACCTGCAGCCCAGGTCTTTCTGCCACACAGAGCAAGAGAGTCTCTAACCTTCAGGAATAAATGCACCTGGGAACCTGGAACAATACAGCTGGTTCATCCAGATTATTCTCAAAACAACTATCAGTAATTCCAACCTTCAAGAACCTCAACAAATTGTGCTGTCCTTTGCAAGTAACCCGTGGGGTCGGCAGAGACTGTGGGCCTGATTTCTCCCTCTGTCCAGTCCATTGTCCTCCCTCCAACAGAGGTGGACCCCAGAGCGCACCCTAATGAGCTCCCTGAGCAAGAACTCTGGCTCCAAATCTGCTTCCTGGAGAACCCAGACAGCGACAGGAGCACAGTCAGCTCCAAGGTCAAATTCCCTGGCCAGACTGTGGGCTGGACCACTTGTGTGAAACTCTTCCCAAATCTCAACTTCTCACCTAGAAAAGAATCTGTGCCTTTTAATGCACATCCGTGCTCAGTCGCTTCGGTCATGTCCAACTCTGCACGACCCCACGGACTGTAGCCCACCAGGCTCCTCTGTCCATGGGATCTTCCAGACAAGAGTACAGGAGTGGGTTGCCATGCCTTCCCCCAGAGGATCTTCCCCACCCAGGGATCAAACCTGGGTCTCCTGCTTTGCAGGCAGATTCTTTACCATTGAGCCACCAGGGAAGCCTGTGCCTTTTAATGGGAAATGGATAAAATAAACATGCAGGTACATAGTATACCTCCTAGATTCATCCTTGGAGATGAGAAGTCTCATAGACATGCTAGAAGCTAAACAGGAAAGACTCTGAAACAGTCAAGGGGATCAGAATACACCACCCCAAATAAGTCGTATTTAAGTGATCTCATGCAGGGCCCTGTGGGACTCCAGGGCTCAAGGCCTTTGTGTCTCTCATTTCTTTGATTAGAGGAAACAGTCTTCATTCAGCCTCCATGACTTTCCCTGAGTTCCAATGGGCTGATTCAAGCCATTGGTAATTAGGGAAGGGAGAGGATGCACGACCAGGGAGAAAGAGCAGCCTTGGGGCAAGGTTCTGTTTCCCCATCAAAGGATACACACAACAGAATCTCTGAGCTGCTCTGCAGAAACTGAAACCTCCTCCAGGTGGAAGAACTTAATGATTAACAGTGATAGGCTGCTCACAAGCATGTGGACCCCAGACCAGTTGGACTAAATGTTGATGATGTCAACTTCTTACCTCACCACCAACACATTAGAAGAATGTCCACAAGCTGATTATGCCTCTTTGAACAATTACAATAAAAGTTCTTACTTTTTCCCCAAAGTTGGGATACACAGTTTTGAGGGTTTTAGCCTGCTGTGGCCCCCTTTTTGCCTGGCAAAGTAATAAAACTGCTTCTGTTGTTGTTCACTCAGTTGTATCTGATTCTTTGTGACCCCATGGACTGCAGCACACCATGCTTCCCTGTCCTTCACCATTTCCTGGAGTTTGCTCAGACTCATGTCCATTGAGTTGGTGATGCCATCCAACCATCTCATCCTCTGTCGTCCCCTTCTCCTTCTGTCCTCAATCTTTCCCAGCATCAGGGTCTTTTCTAATGAGTCAGCTCTCTGCATCAGGTGTCCATATTGGAGCTTCAGCTTCAACATTAGTCCTTCTAATGAAAATTCAGGGTTGATTTCTTTTAGGATTGACTAGTTTGATCTTCTTGCTGTCCAAGGGACTCCTTTTCTACTTGACCCAAAACTCTGAGATTCCATTAGGCACCAGTGTTCAGAGAAGCTTAGCTTTTAGCATCAGCCTCCCCCTATCTGCTGAAGCAAACTCCCCCCTTTGCAAAGGAGTTCCTCTCCCACTTCTCATATCAGAAAGGGCAAAACCACTACTCATCATTTTTTTTAAGGTAAGAAGTAGATTTAGAGAGATACATATTCCAGACACAGAATATGGCCCATCTCAAAAGACACCTTTTTAACAATTGTGTTTGTTTTGGCCGTGCAGCATGCAGGGTCTTAGTTCCCCTACCAGGGATCAAACCCAGGCCTCCTGCAGAAGCAGCACAGAGGCTTCCCTACTGGACCATCAGGAAGTCCTTCAGTGACAGAATCTTCTGAGGCAGAACCACTCCAATCACCAGAGAGGACTCTAGACTCTTACCAGTCCAGAGATGGCCCCAGAGGAATATGCATAACGGTTACTAAAATAACAATTACCTTCCATTGTTTTCCCACATCTATTTACCTTCCAACAATTTACTATCCATGCAATGGCACCCCACTCCAGTACTCTTGCCTGGAAAATCCTATGGACGGAGGAGCCTGGTAGGCTCCAGTCCATGGGGTCGCTAAGAGTCGGACATGACTGAACGACTTCACTTTCACTTTTCACTTCCATGCATCGGAGAAGGAAATGGCAACCCACTCCAGTGTTCTTGCCTGGAGAATCCCAGGGACGGGGGAGCCTGATGGGCTGCCGTCTATGGAGTCGCACAGAGTCGGACACGACTGAAGCGACTTAGCAGCAGTTCCTTTGCCTTGTCACTTCTCCATGAATGTATCACTTTTTAAAAAATGATATATAAGCTTCCAGTTTGCAACATCTATTTGGGGTTTTCACTGAATTTGCATATGTGAAATAAATAAATAAATCTTTTTCTCCTGTTAATCTTTTGTCAGCTTAATTTGAAAGGCCCTAGTCACTGAACATAAGAGGGTAGAGGAGAAAGTTTTTTCCTCTCCAACAACAGCATGGACAAATAGGCCACATGAACCGTAGAACAGGCACATGTAGCTTGCTCATTCTTTTCTACGGTTTGAGGTCTGCTTCTGAGCACTTATAGGTCAGTGTATATAAAAGGAAATAATATACAAAGGAGGCTAGATTACACATTTATTTTCTCTAGTGCCTTGCACAAGCCCAGGCACACATATTTGAGTGTGGACATTCAAATATCCAGTGGATAGATAATTAACTGAGGAGAGGGGACAGAGGGGGGGATATGGCTAAGATTAATTCATTCCAATACTTGAACCTTTACTCTTTGCCAGGCATTTTTCACAGTACTTGGAGATACAGCTGTTAACAAGATGACCTATGCCCTCACAGAGCTCAGTCTAAGAGAGTCTATATGGATTAAACAGGCAGTCACAAAAGCATAATTGCCAAGGGCCAAGTGCCGTACAGAAAAATCAAGGGTAGGATGAGATCAGTAGGGGGACTTGATTTAGATGAAGGGATCAGAGAAACGTTTAAGTCATTACTTTTTTAAAATTAATGTATTTTTTATTGAAGGATAATTGCTTTATCGAATTTTGCTATTTCCTGTCAAACCTCAACATGAATCAGCCATCAGATCAGATCAGATCAGTCGCTCAATCGTGTCCGACTCTTTGTGACCCCATGAATCGCAGCACGCCAGGCCTCCCTGTCCATCACCAACTCCCGGAGTTTACTCAGACGCATCCATCGAGTCAGTGATGCCATCCAGCCATCTCATCCTCTGTCGTCCCCTTCTCCTCCTGCCCTCAATCCCTCCCAGCATCAGCCATAGGTATACATATATCCCCCCCTTTTGAAACTCCCTTCCCAACCCACCCCTCTAGGTTGATACAGAACACCTGTTTGAGTTTCCTGAGCCATACAGCAAATTCCCATTGGCTATCTATTTTACATATGGTAATGTAAGTTTCTATGTTATTCTTTCCATACATCTCACCCTCTCCTCCCCTCTTCCCATGTCCATAAGTCTATTCTCTATGTCTGTTTCTCCATTGTTGCCCTGTAAATAAATTCTTCAGTACCACTTTTCTAGATTCCGTATCATATATATGTATTAGAATACAATATTTATCTTTCTCACTTCAGTGTGTATAATAGGTTCTAGGTTTATCCACCTCATTAGAACTGATTCAAATGCATTCCTTTTTATGGCTGAGTAATATTCCATTGTGTATATAAACCACAACTTGTTTATCCATTCATCTGTTGATGGGCATCTAGGTTGCTTCCATGTTCTAGCTATTTTAAATAGTGCTGCAATGAACAAAGGGATACATGTGTCTCTTCAATTTGGTTTCCTGAGGGTATAAGCCTAGGAGTGAGATTGCTGGGTCATATGGTGGCTTTATTCCTAGTTTTTTAAGAAATCTCCATACCATCTTCCATAGTGGCTGTATCAATTTACATTCCCACCAACAGTGCCAGAACATTCCCTTTTTTCCACACCCTTTCCAGCATTTATTGTTTGTAGACTTTTTGATTAGGGCCATTCCGACTGGTGTGAGGTGATATCTCATTGTAGTTTTGATCTGCATTTCTCTAATAATGAGCAATGTTAGCATCTTTTCATGTGTTTGTTAGCCATGTGTATGTCTTCTTTGGAGAAATATCTGTTTAGGTCTTTTTCCCACTTTTTGATTGGGTTGTTTTTCTGGTATTGAGTTATATAAGCTGTTTGTGTATTTTGGAAATTAATCCTTTGTCAGTTGTTTCATTTGCTATTATTTCCTCCCATTCTGAGGGTTGTCTTTTCAGCCTGCTTATAGTTTCCTTTGCTGTGCAAAAGCTTTTAAGTTTAATCAGGTCCCACTTGTTTACTTTTTATTTTATTTCTGTTACTCTTGGAGGAGAGTCATAGATTTGCTTTGATTTATGTCATCAGTGTTCTGCCTATGTTTTCCTCTAACAGTTTTATAGTTTCTGGTTTTACATTTAGGTCTTTAATCCATTTTGAGTTTATCTTTGTGTATGGTGTTAGGAAGTGTTCTAATTTCATTCTTTTACATGTAGCTGTCCAGTTTTCCCAGCACCATTTATTGAAGAGGCTGTCTTTGCCCCATTGTATACTCTTTCCTCCTTTTCCAAAAAAAAGGTACCCATAGGTGCATGGATTTATTTCTGGGCTTTCTATCTTGTTCCATTGGTCTGTATTTCTGTTTCTGTGCCAATACCATACTGTCTTCATGACTGTAGCTTTGTAGTATAACCTGAAGTCAGAAAGGTTGATTCTCCCAGCTCCATTCTTCTGTCTCAGGACTGCTTTGGCTTTTCGGGGTCTTTTGTGTTTCCATATGAATTGTGAAATTTTTTGTTCTAGTTCTATGAAAAATGCCATTGGTAATTTGATATGGATCACACTGAATCTTAGACTGCATTTGGTAGTACAGTCATTTTCACAATATTGATTCTTCCTACCAAGGAACATGGACTATCTCCCCATCTGTTTATGTCATCTTTGATTTCTTTAATTAATGTTGTATAATTTTCTGTGTACAGTTCTTTCATCTCCTTAGGTAAGTTTATTCATAGGTATTTCATTCTTTTTGCTGCAATGGTGAATGGGATTGATTCCTTAATTTCTCTGATTTTTCATTTTTAGTATATAGAAATGCAAGTGATTTCTGAGTATTGATTTTGTATCCTGCAACTTTGCTAAATTCACTGATTATCTCTAGTAATTTTCTGATATTATCTTTAGGGTTTTCTGTGTATAATATCATGTCACCTGCAAACAGTGAGAGCTTTACTTCTTTTCTGATATGGAGTCCTTTTATTTTTATCTTCTCTGATTGCTGTAGCTAGGACTTCCAGAACTATGTTGAATAGTAGTGGTGAAAGTAGACACCCTTGTCTTTTTCCTGGTCTCAGGGAGAGTGCTTTCCATTTTTCACCATTGAGAATAATGTTTGCTATAGGCTTATCAGATATGTGGAGAAGGCAATGGCACCCCACTCCAGTACTCTTGCCTGGAAAATCCCATGGACAGAGGAGCCTGGTGGATTGCAGTCCATGAGGTCGCTAAAAATCGGACACGATGGAGAGACTTCCCTTTTACTTTTCACTTTCATGCATTGGAGAAGGAAATGGCAACCCACTCCAGTGTTCTTGCCTGGAGAATCCCAGGGATAGAGGAGCCTGGTAGGAGGCCATCTATGGGGTCACACAGAGTTGGACACAACTGAAGTGACTTAGCAGCAGTATCATATATGGCCTTTACTATGTTGAGGTAAGTTCCTTCTATGCTCATTTTTTTGAAGAGTTTTAATCATAAATAGGTGCTGAATTTTGTCAAAGGCTTTTTCTGCATCTATTGAGATTATCATATGGTTTTTATCTTTCAATTTGTTAATATGGTGTATCACATTGATTGATTTGCATATATTGAAGAACCCTTGCATCCCTGGAATAAACACAACTTTATCATGGTGTATGAGCTTTTTGATGTGTTGCTGAATTCTGTTTGCTAAAATTTTGTTGAGGATTTTTGCATCTATGTTCATCAGTGATATTGGCCTATAGTTTTCTTTTTTTGTGTTGTCTTTGTCTGGTTTTGGTATCAGGGTGATGGTAGCCTCGTAGAATGAGTTTGAAAGTGTGCCTTCCTCTGCAATTTTTTGAAAGAGTTTTAGAAGGATAGGCATTATCACCTCTCTAAATGTTTGATAGGATTCTCCTGTGAAGCCATCTGGTCCTGGGCTTTTGTTTCTTGGGAGATTTTTTATCACAGCTTCCATTTCAGTGCTTGTAATTGGGTTGTCCCTAATTTCTATTTCTTGGTTCAGTCTTGGAAGGTTGAACTTTTCTAAGAATCTGTCCATTTCTTCTAGGTTATCCATTTTATTGCCATATAGTTGTTCATAATAATCTCTTATAATCCTTTGTATTTCTGCATTGTCTGTTGTAACCTCTTTTTCATTTCTAATTTTGTTGATTTGACTCTTCTCTTTTTCTTGATGAGTCTGGCTAAGGGTTTGTCAATTTTGTTTATCTTCTCAAAGGACCAGCTTTTAGTTTTATTAATCTTTACTATTGTTATTTTCATTTCTTTTTCATTTATTTCTGCTTTAATCTTTATGATTTCTTGGGTTTTTTTTTTTTTTGTTCTTCTTTTTCTAGTTGCTTTAGGTGTACAGTTAGGTTGTCTATTCAATGTTTTCCTTGTTTTTTGAGGTAGGATTGTATTGCTATAAACTTCCCTCTTAGGTCTGCTTTTGCTGGATCCCATGGGTTTTGAGTTGTCATGTTTTCATTGTCATTTGTTTCTAGAAATTTTTTGATTTCCCTTTTGATTTCTTCAGTAACCTGTTGGTTATTTAGAAACGTGTTGTTTAATCTCCATGTGTTTGTGTTTTTTACAGTTTTTCCTTGTAATTGGTATGTAGTCTCATAGCATTGTGGTCAGAGAAGATGCTTGATACAATTTCAATTCTCTTAAATTTACTGAGGTTTGATTTGTGAGATTTCTCCATATCCTGGAGAATGTTCCATGTACACTTGAGAAGAAGGTGTATTCTTCTGCATTTGGATGGAATGTCCTGAAGACATCAGTGAGATACAGTTCATCTAATGTATCATTTAAGACTTGTGTTTCCATATTAATTTTGTGCTTTGATGATCTTTCCATTGGTGTGAGTGGGGTGTTAAAGTCTCCTACTATTATTGTGTTACAGTCAATTTCTCGATTTATGCCTGTTAGTATTCGTCTTACGTATTGAGGTGCTCTTATGTTGGGTGCATCAGTTGAGTTCAGTCGCTCAGTCATGTCCGACTCTTTTTGACCCCATGAATTGCAGCACGCCAGGCCTCCCTGCCCATCACCAACTCCTGCAGTTCACTCAGACTCACGTCCATCGAGTTGGTGATAGCCAACTCATCTTCTGCCGTCCCCTTCTCCTCCTGCCCCCAACCCCTCCCAGCATCAGAGTCTTCTCCAATTAGTCAACTCTTCGCATGAGGTGGCCAAAGTACTGGAGTTTCAGCTTTAGCATCATTCCTTCCAAAGAAATCCCGGGGCTGATCTCCTTCAGAATGGACTGTTTGGATCTCCTTGTAGTCCAAGGGATTCTCAAGAGTCTTCTCCAACACCACAGTTCAAAAGCATCCATTCTTCAGTGCTCAGCCTTCTTCACAGTCCAACTCGCACATCCATACATTACCACTGGAAAAAACCCTAGCCTTGACTAGACGGACCTTTGTTGGCAAAGTAATGTCTCTGCTTTTCAATATGCTATTTAGGTTGGTCATAACTTTCCTTCCAAGGAGTAAGCGTCTTTTAATTTCATGGCTTCAGTCACCATCTGCAGTGATTGTGGAGCCCAGAAAAATAAAGTCTGACACTGTTTCCACTGTTTCCCCATCTATTTCCCATGAAGTGATGGGACCAGATGCCATGATCTTAGTTTTCTGAATGCTGAGCTTTAAGCCAACTTTTTCACTCTCATCAAGAGGCTTTTTAGTTCCTCTTCACTTTCTGCCATAAGGGTGGTGTCATCTGCATATCTGAGGTTATTGATATTTCTCCCAGCAATCCTGGTTCCAGCTTGTGCTTCTTCCAGCCCAGCGTTTCTCATGATGTTCTCTGCATATAAGTTAAATAAGCAGAGTGACAATATACAGCCTTGATGTACTCCTTTTCCTATGTGGAACCAGTCTGTTGTTCCATGTCCAGTTCTAACTGTTGCTTCTTGACCTGAATATAGGTTTCTCAAGTTGGGTGCATAGATTTTTACAATTGTTATGTCTTCCTCTTGGATTGATCCCTTGATCATTATGTAGTGTCCTTATCTCTTGTAATCTTTATTTTAAGGTCTATTTTGTCTGATATGAGGATTGCTATTCTAGCTTTCTTTTGCTTCCCATTTTCATGGAATATATTTTTCCATCCTCTCACTTTCAGCCTATCTGTGTCTTGAGGTCTGAAGTGGATTTCTTGTAGACAGCATGTATATGAGTCTTGTTTTTGTATCCATTCAGCCAGTCTGTGTCTTTTGGTTGCAGAATTTAATCTATTTACGTTTAAAGTAATTATTGATATATATGTTCCTATTGCCGTTTTCTAATTGTTTGGGGTTGGTTTTGTAGATCCGTTTTCTTCTGTTGTATTTCTTGACTATATAAGTCAGTTTAACATTTGTTGAAAAGCTGGTTTGATGGTACTGAATTCTGTTAACTTTTGCTTGTCTGAAAAGCTTTTAATTTCTCCATCACTTTTGAATGAGATCCTTGCTGGGTACAGTAATCTTGGTTGTAGATTTTTTTCCCTTTTAGTACTTTAAATATATCCTGCCATTTCCTTCTGGCCTGCAGAGTTTCTGCTGAAAGATCAGCTGTTAAGCATATAGGGTTTCTCTTGTATGTTACTTCTTGCTTCTCCCTTGCTGCTTTTAATATTCTTTGTGTTTAGTCTTTGTTAGTTTGACTAGTATGTGTCTTGGCATGTTTCTCCTTGGGTTTATCCTGTATGGGAGTCTTTGTGCCTCTTGGACTTGATTGACTGTTTCCTCTCCATGTTGGAGAATTTTTCAACTATAATCTCTTCAAAATCTTTCTCATACCCTTTCTTTTTCTCTTCTTCTTCTGGGACCCCTTTAATTCAAATGTTCGTGAATTTGATATGGTCCCAGAGGTCTCTGAGACTGTCCTCAGCTCTTTTCATTCTTTTTACTTTATTCTGCTCTTCAGAAGTTATATCCACCATTTTATCTTCCAGCTCACTGATTGTTCTTCTGCTTCAGATATTCTATTATTGATTCCTTCTAGAGTATTTTTAATTTCAGTAATTGTGTTGTCTCTGTATGCTTATTCTTTAGTTCTTCTAGGTCTTTGTTAATTGATTCTTGCATTTTCTCCATTTTTGTTTTCAAGGTTTTTGATCATCCTTACTATCATTATTCTGAATTCTTTTTCAGGTAATTTTCCTATTTCCTCTTCATTTATTTGGACTTCTGTGTTTCTAGTTTGTTCCTTCATTTGTGCAGTATTTCTCTGCTTTTTCTTTCTTTCTTTCCTTTTTAGTTACTGTGTTTGAGATCTCCTTTTCCCAGGCTTTAAGGAAAGTTGAATTATTTCCTTGAAGAAGGTTGAATTCTTTCTTCCTTTTGGTTTCTCCCCTCCTAAGATTGGCCCAGTGGTTTGTGCAAGCTTCGTATAAGGTGAGATTTGTGCTGAGTTTTTTTTGTTTGCTTGTTTTTCCTCTGATGGGCAAGGGTGAGTGAGGTGGTACTCCTGTCTGCTGATGATTTGGTTTGTATTTTTGTGTTGTTTGTTGTTTAGGTGAGGTGTCCTGCAGAGGGTGCTACTGGTGGTTGGGTGATACCAGGTCTTGTATTCAAGTGGTTTCCTTTGTGTGAGTTCTCACTATTTGATACTCCCAAGGGTTAGTCCACCCTTATGGCAGAAAGTGAAGAGGAACTAAAAAGCCTCTTGATGAAGGTGAAAGAGGAGAGTGAAAAAGTTGGCTTAAAACTCAGCATTCAGAAAACAAAGATCATGGCATCTGGTCCCATCACTTCATGGGAAATAGATGGGGAAACAGTGGAAACAGTGTCAGACTTTATTTTTCTGGGCTCCAAAATCACTGCAGATGGTGACTGCAGCCATGAAATTAAAAGAGGCTTACTCCTTGGAAGGAAAGTTATGACCAACCTAGAGAGCATATTCAAAAGCAGAGACATTACTTTGCCAACAAAGGTCCATCTAGTCAAGGCTAGGGTTTTTCCAGTGGTCATGTATGGATGTGAGAGTTGGACTGTGAAGAAAGCTGAGCACTGAAGAATGGATGCTTTTGAACTGTGGTGTTGGAGAAGACTCTTGAGAATCCCTTGGACTACAAGGAGATCCAAACAGTCCATTCTGAAGGAGATCAGCCCTGGGATTTCTTTGGAAGGAATGATGCTAAAGCTGAAATTCCAGTACTTTGGCCACCTCATGCGAAGAGTTGACTCATTGGAAAAGACTCTGATGCTGGGAGGGATTGAAGGCAGGAGGAGAAGGGGACAACAGAGGATGAGATGGCTGGATGGCATCACTGACTCGATGGACGTGAGTCTGAGTGAACTGCGGGAGTTGGTGATGGGCAGGGAGGCCTGGCGTGCTGCAATTCATGGGGCCGCACAGAATCAGACACGACTGAGCGACTGAACTGAACTGAACTGAGGGTTAGTTCTCTGGTAGTCTAGGGTCTTGGAGTCAGTGTTCCCACTCCAAAGGCTCAGGGCTTGATCTCTGGTCAGGAACAAAGATTTTACAAGTCATGTGTTATGGCATTAAGTGATATTAAGACAACTATCCAAAAATGAGAAACAAAAGATGAATCCCAGACAAATGGCAGTTACAAAACCAGGCAAATAATAATTAAAATATTGGAATATACACATATACACCCATGAGCAAAGTGAAAACAGTCCAACAAAAATAAAGTACAGTAGACTGATCTGGCAAACAAAGGAAATCAAAAATCATATTTACCATTTAAGAACAAAACTAACTTAGGCACAAACTGGAAAACAGAACTAAAGCAAGGTGCCGAGTGGGGAAGCAATGAAAACAAAACTTAACAAATATGTTGAGAGGAAAGAAAAGGAAGAAAGAATAGATACTCAAACTCAAATAGAGTTAGATGAAGAAGATTTATATACATTAAAGATTAACTGCAAGGGGGAAAGAATAGTAGGAAAGGCAAGCAAAAGAATAAAGGTAGAAAAAAATATATCCAACTTAAAAAAATTAAGAATTAAAATTATAAAAAAGAGAAAAGAGAAAAAAATAGAAGAAGAAAGAAAAGGGTGGGGTGGAGGAAAACTACACAGAACTGCAAAAGCCCAATGTAGAGGCAGAGGTTTATAACAACAATAGAAAGTGTGACTGAATATACACATATACATATACAGCCATAAACAAAATCAAAACAGTCCAACAAAAATAAAGTACAACAGACTGACCTGGTGAACAAAGGAACCCAAAAATTATATCTACTAGAACAAAACTAATTAAAGCACAAACTGGAAACAAAACTACAGGAAGGTGCCAACTGGGGAATAAAGCAATGAAAACAAAACTAACAAATATGGTGAGAGCAAAGGAGAGAAAGAAAAGAAAGAATAGATATGCAAAGTTAAATAGAGGTAGATAAAGAAGATTTATATATGTTAAAGGTTAACTGCAAGGAGAAAAGAACAGTAGGAGAAGCAAAGAAAGGAATAAATGTAGACAAAGTAATAATAGGTTTGAAAAATTAAAATTAAAAAAAAACGAAAAAAATAGAGGAAAACTCCACAGAACTGCAAAACCCCAACATAGAGGCATAAGTTTATGACAATAAAAAATGTGACTGAGGGGGGAAAAAAAGCTCAAAAGCTTAATTGGATTTCTTAGTGCCAATAAAATCAACAACTACAACAGAGGAGGGGGAAAAGAAAAAAGTCCAAAAGAATTTACAGAACAAGTCAAAAAATAAGAATAATAAATGTTTTTCTTGAGTCACTGCTGTCAGAGTCCTTTCCCTCGTTGTGAGTTACAGTCCACCTTAACTTCCTAGGATGCCCTCCAACACTGTGCTGATCCCTGGACCTGCAGTGGGGGCTGCTCGGATTCTGATCTGGTCCTACTCCTGTGTGTTCTTGCCTCCATTGTCCACAGCTGTCAGAACTAGTGTGTTTTCTTTTGTGGGAGCTCTCAATGGCCTTTTATACATTCCATAGACAAAGTCTGCCTAGTTGATCATGTGGATTTAATCTCCTGCTTGTACGGCTGGTGGGAAGGTTTTGGATCTTCTTCCTTAGCCACTCTGTCCCTGGGTTTCCATTGTGGTTTTATTTCCACCTCTGCACGTGGGTCGTGCACTGGGGTTTGCTCCTGAGGCTGCCCTGGAGGACTTGGGTTTGCCTCTGTGAGGGCCAGGTGTGGAGGTGGTGCAGCTGCTTAGGTAGCAGGGGTCTGGCAGCACCAGGTACTCAGGGGGATTGGTGGCTAGGGTAGTAGGCAATAGAGTGCTCTAGAAGGGTATGGCAACCAGTATTGGCCAATACGCTCCAGTATTCTTGCCTAGAGAACCCCCTCTCTGACAGAAAAGACTGGCAGGCCATAGTCTACAGGGTCCCAAAGTGTCAGATAGGACCGAAGCGACTCTGCATGCATAGACACAAGACTTTTTTTTCTTTTGCCTGTGGCAGCCCTGCCCCAGTGAGAGCTGAACATGAAGATGGTGCAGCTGCTTGGCTTGCGGGGACCCTGATTGTGCCAAGTGTGCAGGGACACAGACTGCCTCCGCCACAGGAGTCACGGCCCTATCAGAGTCTTTTCTTGAGACTCTTAAGTCATTTCTTAAATGTTTAGGGCTTCCCTTGTGGCTCCCAGCTGGTAAAGAATCCACCTGCAATGCAAGAGACCTGGGTTTGATCCCTGGGTTGAGAAGATCCTTTGGAGAAGGGAAAGGCTACCCACTCCAGTATTCTGGCCTGGAGAATTCCATGGACTGTATAGTCCATGGGGTCTCAAAGAGTCAGACACGGCAGAGCAACTTTCACTTTCACTTACAAGAGTGTAACATATAAGCAAACACCTAACTGATGGGTAAATTAACCAGTAACGGTGTGGGGATGGGGGCGGGGGCCAGTGAAGGGGAAGAATGGCAGGGCATGTGCTAAGGAAAGAGCACAGCAAGTGTGACCCAGGCACTGAAAAGCCATCACTGTGGCTGGGGCACAAGACGATGCTGGCACAGAGACAGAGGCCAGACCACATGGGTGCTCATGGTCCACAGGCTTTGGAGTTTCCTCTTGTGCCCAATGGGCAGGTATGGGAAGGGTGCAGGCCAGGGAATGTCCTTGTTTAAGTTTCAGAGAGACATTCTGTCTGCAGAAGAGAAGTTGGGCCACAGCAGGGCAGAAGAGGGAGCAGGGAGGGCCTTTTGGCTGTTTTAGTCAGGGGATGGTAGCTTGGACCATGGTGATTTGCAAAGAGAGAAAGGCAGATGGGGGAAGATATGTTTCAGAAGCAGAATGAAAGGGGGTAAAGACAGAATATTAGAACGGCTTCCAGGCTTACCCAGCAGGCAAGTGAGAGGATATATGAGCTATTTAGTGAGACGGGAACAGTTGGAGGAGGAGTTCGTACAGTGGGTTGAACCATGTGTTCTCAGTCATGTCCAACTCTTTGTTACCCCACAGACTATAGACCGCCAGGCTCCTCTGTCCATGGTATTTCCCAGGCAAGAATACTGCAGTGGGTTGCCATTCCCTTCTCCAGGGGATCTTCCTGACCCAGGGATCGAACTCGGGTCTCCCACATTACAGGCAGTTTCTTTACCGCCTGAGCCACCAGGGAAGCCCAGGTTGAACTGTATCCCCCCTCAATCCATGTCCACCGGGATCCATCATTGTGACCTTATTTGGGAATAGGATCTTTGCAGATGTACTAAAGTTATAAGACCATACTAGATTAGGGTGGGCCACATCTACATTGCAAACTGACACTAACTCAAGAGCAGGGCCCTCGGGCCACCCATGCCATGGTGATGGGCACGGACTCTCTGCAGCTGGGGTGGGCAGCCATCAGAGAACAAACCAGAAATGAATGCGACACGGTCAGACTTGCATTTGGACGGCTACATGCAAAGAACATTTGAGTTCTTTTCATTTAATGCCTTCTCCATTGACCTTCTTTTCTGATGTACTATGTGGGACCACAGGTGGGCCCCAGATTCCTTTTTTTCCTACTGTGGCTTTAACTTTAGCACAACAGTCCCAACATTACTACTTAGCATTTGCCCCCAAATAACCCTTATCAGTCACCTAACACTTAATCACTTAACACAGCATAAAATACCAGTTCCTGGGAGTCATGTTAAGTATAGGAATTGGCTGAACCTTCACTGCACTGGTGGCTTCTCCCATGACTTTAAGCGCCACAATTTACAGGGTGATAAATAAAAAGGCATCAGCTTTTACCCACCATGGAATTAGACACGGTCCTCAGGCCAGGATTAGGGGCCAAACAACTCACTCAGAAACACCACAAGTGTACTGCGGCTGGGTGTATCCAGAGTCAAAGTGCTTCATAAAAGTGAGCAATTGCATACAAACACGCTCAACACCACCCAGATTCTCTGAAGATGAGCCTGCTGCTTAGCTTTAAAAAAAAAAAAAAAGGATATGTACTAAAAGATCCACTTTTAACAGCTTTTTTGGAGATATCATTCAATTGCCAAATTCACCCATTTACAGTATAGAACCCCACGGCTTTTCATAAATTTAGAGTTATGTGACCATCATCACTATCTAAGAGGTCACTTTTAAGAAGCTCAGAATTCAGGAAACAAGGAAGTCTTTGGGGGTATTTTGGACTGTGAGCTGTGAGCTCCTGAAAAACACAGATCATTCCTCTAAAAAGTAAACGTATGTACACAGAAGTATTTTACACACAGCTTCAGCAGATTCTCCTCCATCCCCACCACCCAGAGCTGGCTAAATCCTTAACCAAACCAGAGCACAGCCATATCTCTGAGATTCTGCAGGTCTGGTTCCTGATCACTGCCACAGAGTGAATATCAAAATAAATTGAGTCACATGAATTTTCTGGTTTCCTAGTGTATATAAAAGACATGTTTATGTTATACCATAGTCAATTAAGTATAGAATAGCATGTTATCTAAAAAAAAAAAATGTATATCTTAATTAAAAAATAATATTGCTTAAAAAAAATGCTAACCATCATCCAATCCTTCAGCAAGTACCATCATCTGATTCTTCAGCAAGTTGTAATCTTAGAACCACCAAAATGTGACATAGAGACACAAAGTGAGCAAGTAGTGTTGGAAAAATGATGCCCACAAAGCTCAGTGCAGGGTTGCCACAAACCTTCCCTTTGTTTAAAAAAAAACAAAACACTATCTGAAAAGCACAATAAAGTGAAGCTCAATAAAGAAAGGTGTCCCTATAAAGGGCAAAGTGGTGTCATGTTCATTTTCACGTGACATTGCCTCTCCACTCCCACAATAAGGAACTCCTTGAAGAAGAGTACTCAGACTTGAATGGACCACCTTAGAATGGACTGGCCACAAGGTCTCCCTCCCCAGCCCCACATTTAAGCCCCAGTGCTTTGGCTTCGATGTCAACAGATTGCTCTTGGGTCAAGAACATAAAGAATATTCTCCATGGCCATCCTCACTAAACTGCTATCAGCCAAAGACATGCAGGTTATTTACTCCCCTGACATTGTAGTTGACCCAGTGGTACAGGAGCAAGTTGGGAGTCTAGACTCCAAGATTCTCAAAGTTTTAGGATGCAGTAAACAGAATTCACTTGGGAGCCATGAGACACATTTCATCTATGGATCTTTAAGTACCAGACACAGAGCCTGCCACACATTCTGGCTGGTAAACAAAGAGAATTTATTGGAAAGGACTTGGGAATTTGCAGAACTCATACAAAGATAGGGAGACCTGGAATGGAAATCAGCAGCATGGTGGGCTTGCCCCATGTTGGCTGTCTATAGACTCCAACTTCCTTTCTTATTCTGGGGAAATTCCCATCATCTGTGGTACATTGTCTCAGTCTTGAACTACAGAAGCCCAAAGGAGGGTCTTTCTTTTTCTCCCTCAGCCCCTGGCAATCAGAAGGCAGGCAAGTGATCCAAGGTTGGCAAACCCCACCCTCCTAACAGAGACTGAATCTGGAAAGAGTAGTAGAGACAATTAAGAACAATTCCAGAGGAGCTATAGAGGAAGGGAAACTGAAAGCTGAACTAGGCAGTGTGGGTGGGAGGAAAGAGGAGGGAGAGATATGAGCCTGGGGGAGGGTGCGGTCTAACACCCAGGAGACCCAGACTGTGGAGGGATGACTGGAGCCAAGAATGTCTCCTGGGGGGCAGCTCAAAGGTAGCACAGCCTTTCTCATGAGGCTCCCATGGAGCGGCCATCCAGCACCAGACTAAGTCTTGCCTCTCCATCTCCCAGGCATGCATCAGGATCTGAAGCACTTTCATGACTTCTGGGCAGCCCGCGGGTCCCCTGGGTCCATGCTGCTGGACCCTGCACTCCTACTGACCCAGGAGCACCAGAATCTTCCAATCCTGGAAATGAACTGCAGTCTAAATGTGAAGTTTGACCCAAAGACAATAAAACTAATTTGGGACTACAAGAAAAATGCTACCTATGGAAAATATGTGTTGATTCACAAGGAGAAGGGGCAAATTAAGAAAAAACTCAAAGACAAGGACTATCAGTGCACCTTTCCAGACTGTTCTCTCCACAGGTGAGTCACGCCCCCTGTTGAAGTAAATATCAACCAAAGACTGCTTTCAGAAATGCTGGTCTACACTAACACAGAGGCACGGCTGCCCAAAAGTTCTCCTGTCTTATCTACAATGCGGATTTCATGAAATGCCCCTGGGTCAAAAGCCAAGCAGGCCCCAATGATGTCCAATATTTCTTGTATACACGAGACTCAAAGAAAAAAAAAATCGAAAGAGAATGTCCTCATTACCTGAAAAACTCGGGGACCCATGTGGGATGTCACCTCTGAGACCTCTCAGGATTAACTTTGTACAGTTACTTCCTGGTTAACGGTACCAGCCAAGAAACAAGAATCCAGTTCTCCGATTCAGTTCTGCTGTTAAAGGAAACAGAGCAGTACAACCCACCTGACAATATCACTATCCATTGCAATGAATCACACTGCCTCAGCTGGTGGGAAAAGCCCAGGACAGACACAGTCCAACAGGGGATTCTGGCACTGGCTGGACATTCAGAGACAGCATGATACCAGCAGCAGTAGAAATCAACTGATTGTGACTTGGGGAATAGATACAACTTCCTGAAACCAGGATTCAAAGCAAAATTTACTGTGAAGATAAGGACAGCAGACGCCCAGAAAATCCAGTGGGGTGCCTGGAGCCAGCCCACTGAGTTTGGCTCTGAAGAACCAGAATCCAACTGGGTGCATGTCTACATACTGGTTGTCCTGGGGACTCTTGTCTGTGGCCTGAACCTCAGCTGCCTTTTCCAAAGGTTCCTAGGGATGCACAGGTTATTCCTGCTGGTTCCACAGATCAAAGACAAATTGAACAATAACCATCAAATCGACCATGAGATCCTCTGGGAGACATTGACACATGAAACAAGGAAGAGGTCTTAACTGTGGAAGAAGTCGCAGAAGCCCCAGGGAAACTGTGAATTCTGGGCGTCTCCATACCCAGAACTTTCTAGAAGTTGTTTGTTAGGTTTAAAAAAAAATTTTTTTTAATGTTTCTTAAATGTTTTGTTTACTGCTTCAAATGTAGCTTTTGAAAAGTTTTGTGAGCATTTTTATAGCATTCTATTTTTTCTTACGGTGCTTCCCAGGAGGCTCAGTGGTAAAGAACCTGCCTGCCAATGCAAGAGATCAGATTCCATCCCTGGGTCTGGAAGATCCCTTGGAGAAGGGAATGGCAACCCACTCTAGTATTCTTGCCTGGAGAATCCCATGGACAGAGGAACCTGGTGGGCTACAGTTCATGGGGTTGCAGAATCGGACACAACTTAGTGATTAAACAACAAATAGGAGGAGGGGGGTGGGGAAGAGGGATGTGTAACCTGATGACACAGCAGCATATCTTACTCAGCAGCTGCCAATATATTCTGGTGGACTGTTTCTACTGAAATATTATTTTCATGCTTCTTCTTCCTTAACCCTACAAACAGCCTTGGTCCACGCCCATGTTCCAAGTCTGATTCTCCAGCCTCCCACCAATGTTAAGGTGCCTTATCCTTCCAAGAGCTATCTTGCAACCAAAACTCTAATTGGTACAAGAACATATAAGACATCTGCAGGGACCTGGAAGCAAAACCTGGGAGAGCCTTCTCAAGGCCCAAGTGTCTGCTCAAGGAACACCAGCTGAGATATATGACTGCCAACCATTTTTTTTTCCTGGTGCTTTTTTCACTCTCTCAGAATTCAAAGTCTCAGACAAGGGCATCTGACAGGCAAAGCTTGGGTCCCCATCAGCGACTAAACATTCTGCAGACAACTGACTCAAACTGTCCTAACTAAACCACTCAGGTGGGGAAGATGTGCCCTCAGAGCATCAAGGCTTCATCAGATGGGAAATGGATGCTGAGCTAGAAAAAATGCTGGGTTCTACTCCATACCATGAAGATTCACCATCTGAAAGACTGTGAAGCCATCATTTTCAAATCACTGTGGACGGTAAGTGCAGCCACGAAAATCAAAAATGCTTGCTCCTTGGAAGGAAAGCTATGACAAACCTAGACAGAGTAATAAAAGGCAGAGACATCACTTTGCCGACAAAGGTCCATCTATTCAAAGCTATGGTTTTTCCAGTAGTCATGTACAGATGTGAGAATTGGACCATAAAGAAGGCTGAGCACCAAAGAACTGATGCTTTTGAATTGTGGTGCTGGAGAAGACTCTCGAGAGTCCCTTGGACTGCAAGGAGACCAATCTTAAAGGAAATCAACCCTGAATATTTATTGGAAGGACTGCTGCTGAAGCTGAGGCTCCAATACTTTGGCCACCTGATGTGAAGAACAGACTCACTGGAAAAGACCCTGATGTTGGGAAAAGGAAGACAGCCAAAGGAGAAGGGAATGACAGAGGATGAGATGGTTAGACAGCATCACTGACTCAATAGACATGAGTCAGAGCAAACTCCAGAAGATAGTGGAGGACAGAGGAGGCTGGTGTGCTGCAGTCTACAGGGCTGAAGAGAGTCAGACATGATTTAGCGACTGAACAACAACAACACAGGCTCCAAGAACTGAGAGGTGCTATTTCCTCCAGGTGTCTCTGGATTGAACGTATGTTTATATAACTACAGGGTGTAAAAACTGATCTCACATGTGAAAAGGACTCCAGACATCCATTGCATCCTTTGCTAGAAACACGTTCCCAGGGATCTGGTTGGAAAACACAAAACCTAGAAGAGGTAGAATTCCCTGATCCATCCCTGCCTCATCTTTTATTTCTCCCAGATCAGAACTTTTCACTCTTCCTCTAACATAGAGTGGGGCCTTCTCCATAGAGATGACACGTGACTTGCTACCAGACACTGTGCAAAGCTGTTTTCTAAATGCCTGTCATTTCTTCTTTTTCAAGACATCTTCACTTATTTGCTTAGCTTGGAATTGTAAGGATGAGGTGTTTCCTTCTGGTTAAAGTAGTAGTTTAAACGTGAGAGATTAAACATGCATTTATGTCGGTTCCTTCCCAAAACTCCAATAGAATTATAAAGTAATTTATTTTTAATGTAGAAACCCACAGGGGCAGAGGAGGGATGTGATAGAAGACAAAAAATATCAACACACTTCAGAAGCAGGAAGAATGATGTACAAAGATACTTATCTGTCTTAAGGCAGGGAAAGCTGAAAATGGGGTGCCTGCAGTGTAGGTAGTAGTGGGCAGGAGTGTAGCCTGCAGCGTAGGTTACAGTCCAGCCATGGAAATCCAGAAAGCCTCAGGTACTGGAGGTACAAGGCTTCTCTGAAAGGAGGGCTGGGAAACAGGGAGCTGGGCTGGATGTCTGTAAGAAACACTTTGATTGCCCCCATTCCTTTCTGTTATGCAGAAGAAAATGTCAAGTACATTCCCAGGAGCAGTTTAACCACAAAGTCCCTGGACTCATGAATGTCAATCACAGCTAAGGGTGAGAACAAAGAATGTAATGAAAACAGGGAGGTTAAGAGAAACTCTGTACATGGGGACTTTGCAGTGATCCAGTGGCTCAGGCTCCATGTTCCCAATGCATGGGGCCTGGGTTCCATCCCTGATTAGGGAACTAGATCCCACGTGCTGAAACTAATGATGCTACAGACAGCTCAGTTCAGTCATTCAGTGGTGTCCAACTCTGCGACCCCACGGACTGCAGCACGCCAGGCCTCCCTATCTGTCACCAACTCCCAGAGCTTACTCAAACTCATGGCCATTGAGTCGGTGATGCCATCCAACCATCTCATCCTCTGTCGTCCCCTTGTCTTCCTGCCTTCAATCTTTCCCAGCATCAGGGTCTTTTCCAATGAGTCAGTTCTTCACATCAGGTGGCCAAAGTATTGGAGTTTCAGCTTCAGTATCAGTCCTTTCAATGAACATTCAGGACTGATTTCCTTTAGGATTGACTGGTTTGATCTCCTTGCAGTCCCTTGGAGTTTTCTCCAACACCACAGTTCAAAAGCATCAATTCTTGAGCGTTCAGCTTTCTTTATGGTCCAGCTCTCACATCCATTCATACTACTGGAAAAACCATAGCTTTGACTAGACAGACGTGCCACAACTAAAAGATCCCACAGGCCGCAACTAAGACCCGCTGCAGCCAAATAGATAAAGAGATGGAGCCCTCCCGGCCGGGGAAGCCTGGAACCAAAGCGTGCACGACCTCCAGGTGATGGAGGAGAATGTCTATGACACCATTGCGCTCCCGGAGGCACCCTCCCGGGACTTCAAGGGCAGCAGCCCGAAGCGTCCTGCAAGGAGCACCTTCCTGGGCTTGGAGACCGACTTGGGGTGCTGTGATAGTCTGCGGGCCTCTGCTTCCCAGGACAGCCTCCAGTTCAGTGAGGACGAGGCGCCCTACCCCCCAGGCCCCTCCGATAACGATTATCTGAGTTTGCTCTGTAACTCCTTCGGCTGCAACTTGGCCCTAGCGGATCGGTCTGTCTCTGATAAACTGTCTGAAGAAGTAGATGAAATCTGGAACGACTTGGAAAATTACATCAAGAAAAACGAAGTCAAAGCCAGAGACCGGCTCCTGGCCGCGTTTCCGGTTAGCAAAGATGACCTGCAGGAGCGGCCGCTGGCGGGTAGCGCCCCGGAGCTGAGCTTGCGCTCCCCGCTCTCGCTGCCCGCGGGCTGGGCTCTACTCCCGCCGCCCGGAGACAGGCCCGGGCCGGCCCCCTGCGCCCTGGACCGAGCCCCGGCCGCCGAAGACAGCTCCTGCCTGAGTCTCCACCAGCTGTCGCTGGCCAGTGACCTGCCGCCCACAGAGAGTCCCTATGATGTGGCCGGCGGCAGCCTGTCCCCAGCGGACCTAGAGAACCCTGAGCCTAGGCTGGACAATGTAGACAAGACCAGGAGCAGGGTTTTCCTGATGGCCAAGCAGTACAGTCAGAAGATCAAGAAGGCAAATCAGCTGCTAAAGGTGAAAAACCCAGAGCTGGAACAGACGCTCAGTAGCCAGCCGCAGAAGCCCGTGCCCAAGGACCTGGCGGCCATCCTAGAAGAGAAGAGGCAGGGCGGGCCCGCCATCGGTAGGTCCAAGCAGCCCTTCTCTTTCCGAGGACTGGCAGAGTGCCGCGCTCAGGTTCTAAATGCCCCTAGCGCTGTGAGGATGCTGCCACCCCGATGTTCATTATCACAGCGAGACCACAGGCTCACTGACACGCAGAGGAAGCACCCACCCCATCACACCAGTGGGTCTGGAGGGTTTCCTGGTGTCTGTGACGTCATCACTCCAGATATACTGTTTGAAGCAGCTTTGTCTAATTTAATCTAAGGTTGAAAAATAGCCTTCAGTTTCACTGGTGGCATCTACAGCTTTTTCCCTGTGCATCAGTGTGTTAGAAGGAGGGCTGGGTAGCGGAGTGAAGAGTTTAAGGTTTGGACACACACGGAATAGGATTGCTTTTTGCTCCAGAATCCCAACAATAACGCCTACTCATCCTAACGAAGACAGAAAGGAGTCCCTTCTGCAGTTTTTTAAAACCTGTTCATACTAACCCAGCTGTTTTTCATTTGTTACTTTTTCTTTTTTTAATAGCTGCTATAATCCATCTGATACTATGTCATTTGGTATTCTCAGGTATGCTTCCAAGGAATTTAATTCTTTTAGTCAAGCCTCCTTTGGGGGCAGAACTAAACCAGGATCACAGGTGTGATATTGGTACCATTAGGGTTGAAAGAATGAGATAATCATGTTTGACTTTTTCTCTATTATAAAGAAGTACAGGGAATTCCCTGGTGGTCCTGTGGTTAGGACTTGACACTCTTACCACAGGGTCCCAAATCCAATCCCTGGTCAGGGAACTAAAATCCTGCTCGCCTCAGGACATGGGAAAAAATATACATATCCCCTGGCTAAATTACACAGAGTTCTCGGTGGAACCCGGGCATCTATGTGAATAAAGCTCAGGATTGTCATGGAAAGAAAAAAACCTGAGGGTGCTGTCACCTGAGGAGTTTTTCACCTCCAGATTCAGAGAGATTTCTGGGGTTAGGCTCAGGAATCTGAGTTTTGTAAACTGTGGACTTTTCATCCTATTTTAGGAATCCCTGTCATAGAACTTCTGACTAAGAACTGCCTCTGTATCAAATGAGAGGAGACAGTTCTCCAATTAGAAGTAAAAACCAGATGGCTCACTATCTGGGCATGTCTTGTTAATTGGCTTGATGGCAACATGGCTCATCTGGCCAGCTTGATGCCACCGACTTCCTGTCTTTGGGACTGCTTTCTTATGTGGGAACCAGAGAAGAAGCAGCAGGTATCTGAGTCCTAAGTGAACTCAACAAGTTGCATGACCAAAATCTGTAGGGAAAAAAATTTTTAAGTTTGGGAATGTTTAAGAATTTTCATACAGTAAGATTTCTTAACATTTAGGGATGTTAAGCCCTGGAAATGTGACCTGAAGGATTTTACAAACTCTTTGACTTGTTCTTCTTTTTAAGTAAAATAAAAGTTAAAAGTTTTGTTTATAAAAAATAAATAAATAAACATTTAAATAAATAAATCTGCATGTGGTATCTCTCCACTCAGCTCTCACTGCTGGCAATTTGATCACCCTGACACATCCTCTTCCTGGGATTCTCCTTAGAAAACTAGTAATCACAAAGGAAAAACCTATAGACAGAAGCACTCAAGAGTCCCTGCAGAACCCCTTCCAAAAACTGTGAAAGGCCAACAAGTAGACAGACGTCCCCCCATGCACGCAGAGCTTCCAGCCATCTGGAGAGCATCACTCGATTATGACAAGACTGCTCAGAAGCTCTGATCCTTGAGGCAGGACTCTGGTCCCCAACCACAGTGGGCTCTGGAGCCAAAGGCCTGAGTTCCAATCCCAGCCTGGCCCCTTGTCAGCTGTGAGACTTGGACAAATGACTTTTAGGTCGCTTCACAATACCTACCTCCCAGGTGGAGGATTCAGGAAGAGAACTCTTGTACAACTATTTGGAACAGTGCCTGGAATATGAAAGAACTACATAATGTCTAAATAAACTTGAGACAGCAGTTCTGTAGAAACTCAATGTGTTATGTATGGTTGCAAAAAAATGTTAATAAGAGATGATTTTGTACCCATGAAATTATGGGTACTTATGCAGAGGAACAGAAAAAGTGTGTAGCTCTTAAGAATTTGAAGTGACTAACGTAGAAAACAAATAGGTGAGTAGTAGTACTAATAATGGCACCCCACTCCAGTACTCTTGCCTGGAAAATCCCACGGATGAAGGGGTCTGGAAGGCTGCAGTCCATGCGGTCACTAAGAGTCGGACACGAGTGAGTGACTTCACTTTCACGTTTCACTTTCATGCATTGGAGGAGGAAATGGCAACCCACTCCAGGGTTCTTGCCTGGAGAATCCCAGAGACAGGGGAGCTTGGTGGGCTGCTGTCTATGGGGTCGCACGGAGTCGGACACAACTGAAGCGACTTGCAACAGCAGTACTAATAAAGTAACGGAAAATATAGAAGAATCAAGATCAAAATTTTTCATAAAAAGAAAACTAGATATTTAATCCAGGAACTAAACGTTAAAACAATAGAAGTTCTGGAAAGAGGAAAAAAATATTTTTAAATTTTTTAAATAATTTTTTTAATAGGAAACTTTCAGGACTTCCCTGGTGGTCCAGTGGTTAAGATTTTGCCTTCCAATGCAGGGGGTGTGGGTTCAATCCCTGGTCAGGGAGCTAAGATCTCACATGCCTCAAGGCCAGAAAATCAGAACATTAACAACAGAAGTGATATTATAAGAAGTTCAATGAAGATTTTAACAAAAGGAGTCCATATCAAAAAAAAAAAAAAAGGAAAGTTTCGAGCTCCCAACAGAGTACCCACCAGGTAAACAAAGGAAAAGGGGAGCCAGGCCTAGAAGCACTGTGCCATTTCTGAATATTAGGGATAAAGATCAGATAAAATTCTGAAAAACAGGTATTAAAAATCAGAATAGCATCAAGTAACTTGATACAGGATCAAGCATCAGGTACATGAAGAGGTGCTCAAACCACTACTCATCAGGAACATGTAAATCAAAACCACGAGGAGATATTACTTCATGCCTATTAGAATCAGTTCAGTCACTCAGTGAGTCCAGCTTCTTGTGACCCCGTGGACTGCAGCACACCAGGCTTTCCTGTCCATCGCCAACTCCTGGAGCTTGCTCAAACTCGTGTCCATCGAGTCAGTGATGCCATCCAACCACCTCATCCTCTGTCGTCCCCTTCTCCGTCCACCTTCAATCTTTCCCAGTGAGTCAGTTCTTCACATCAGGTGGCCAAAATACTGGAGTTTCAGCTTCAGCATCAGTCCTTCAATGAATATTCAGGACTGATTTCATTAAAGATTGACTGGGTGGATCTCCTTGCAGTCCAATGGACTCTCAAGAGTCTTCTCCAACACCACAGTTCAAAAGCATCAATTCTTGAGCGCTCAGCTTTCTTTATGGTCCAACTCTCACATCAATACATGACTACTGGAAAAACCAAAGCTTTAACTAGATGGACCTTTGTTGGCAAAGTAATGCTTTTGTTTTTTAATATGCTATCTAGGTTGGTCATAGCTTTTCTTCCAAGGAGCAAGCGTCATTTAATTTCCTGGCTGCAGTCACTATCTGCAGTGATTTTGGAGCCCCCTCAAAAAAAGTCTGTCACTGTTTCCATTGTTTCCCCATCTATTTGCCATGAAGTGATGGGACCAGAGGCCATGATCTTAGTTTTCCAAATGTTGAGTTTTAAGCCAACTGTATGATTGCAGTTACATGTAGAATCTGAAAAAGGTGAAATCACAGACACAGAGAACAGACTGATGGTGCCAGAGGTGAAGAGTGAGCAAAATGGGTGAGAGTGAAAGTAAAAGTGAAGTCGCTCAGTCGTGTCCGAGTCTTTGCAACCCCATGGACTGTAGCCCACCAGGCTCCTCCATCCATGGGATTCTCCAGCCAAGAATACTGGAGTGGGTTGCCATTTACTTCTCCAGGGGATCTTCCCGACCCAGGGATCCTACCTGGGTCTCCTGCATTGTAGGCGGATGCTTTACCGTCTGAGCCGCCAGGTAAAGGTGGTTAAAAGGTTAAAAACCTCCGGGTATAAGATATATAAGTTTGCAGGATATAATGTACACTATGGTGGACTGCAAGGAGGTCCAACTAGTCCATCTTAAAGGAGATCAGTCCTGGTTGTTCATTGGAAGGACTGATGCTGAAGCTGAAACTCCAATATTTTGGCCACCTCACGCGAAGAGTTGACTCATTGGAAAAGACCCTGATGCTGGGAGGGATTGGGGGCAAGAGGAGAAGGAGATGACAGAGGATGAGATGGCTGGATGGCATCACCGACTCAATGGACATGAGTTTGAGTCAACTCCGGGAGTTGGTGATGGACAGGGAGGCCTGGCATGCTGCAATTCATGGGGCCTCAAAGAGTCGGACACGACTGAGTGACTGAACTGACTGACTGAACTGATAGTGACTACGGTTGATAATACTGTTGATAATACTATATCATATTGAAAGCTGCTGAGAAAGTAAATCAAAGTTCTCATCACAAGAAAAGTTTTTTATCATTATGCGAGGTGATAACATTAACTAAATTGATTGTGGTAACCATTTTGCAATATATATATTTCCAAATATATATGTGTGCATGCTAAGTCGCTTCAGTCATGTCTGACTATGTGCAACCCTATGGAATGTAGCCCACCAGCCTCCGTTGTCCATGGGATTCTCCAGGCAAGAATACTGGAGTGGGTCGCCATGCCCTCCTGCAGGGGATCTTCCTGACCCAGGGATTGAACCCCCATCTACTATGTCTCCTGCACCGGCAGTCAAGTTCTTTACCACTTGTGCCACTTAGGAAGCCCCTCCAAATATATGTATATATTGCCAAATAACCCATGTCTTTTACCTCTCCTGCATTGCAGGTAGATTCTTTACCACTAGCGCCACTTAGGAAGCCCAAATATTTGTGTGTGTGTGTGTATGAAAGTGAAAGTGTTAGTTGCTCAGTGGTGTCCGACTCTTTGTGACCCCATGAATTGTAGCCTGCCAGGTTCCTCTGTCCTTGGGATTCTCCAGACTAGAATACTGGCATGGGTTGCCATTTCCTTCTCCAGGGGATCTTCCTGACCCAGGGATTGAACCCAGGTCTCTTGCATTGCAGACAGATTCTTTAGCCTCTGAGCCACCAGGAAAGCCCCATATAAATATACATAAGGAATTCCCTGGTGCACTGCTACAGCCTGGGTTCAATCCCTGGTCAAGGAATTAAGATCCTGCAAGCCACATAGTGCTGCTGCTGCTGCTGCTGCTGCTAAGTCGCTTCAGTCGTGTCCAACTCTGTGCGACCCCATAGACAGCAGCCCACCAGGCTCCCCCGTCCCTGGGATTCTCCAGGCAAGAACACTGGAGTGGGTTGCCATTTCCTTCTCCAATATGTGAAAGTGAAAAGTGAAAGTGAAGTCACTCAGTTGTGTCCAACTCTTAGTGACCCCATGGACTGCAGCCCACCAGGCTCCTCCATCCGTGGGATTTTCCAGACAAGAGTACTGGAGTGGGGTGCCATTGCTTCAGGTTACACGTGCTTTAATTTGCAGCCATATATAAATAAATAAATATCATACAGATAGAATCATGTTGTATACCTAAAACTAATACAATGTTATATGTCAATAAAACTGAAAAAAATAAACCTCAACACATGTAAGAGAACTGAAATCATATGTCGTGTATTCTCTGACCAAATGGATTCAAACCAGAAATCAGTGATAGGAGATAACAGAATTCCAAGGACTTGGAAATTACGCAGCACATTTCTAAATAACTCATGGGTCAGAGTAAGTCTCAAGAGAAATCAAAAATATATTAAATTGAATGAAAATGAAAATACAACCTATCAAAGTTTCTGGGACACAGCTATCACTGAGAGGGAAATTTATAGCACTAAATACATATGTTGGAAAAGAAGAAAAGTTTATAATCAGTGATCTAAGTTCCCAGCTCAAAAACCTAGAAAAAGAAGAACAAACTAAGCCAGAAAGAACAAAAGCAGAGGGAAGGAGACACTAAGGAGCAGAAATCAATGAAACTGAAGAGAAAAACAGTATGGAAAACTGATGCAACAAACAGGTTGTTCTTAGAAAAGATGGATAAAATTGATAAACTTCCATCAAGACAGACAAAGAAGAAAATAAAAACAGTATCAGGAATGAGATGGGGATCAAAAGGTTAATAAGGGATAACTGTATACACATAAATTTGACAACTTCAAGAAACAGATTCACTTCATTTAAAAACACAAATTATAACAACTCACCCAATATGAAATAGGTAATTTGAATAATTCTGTAGCTATTAAGGAAATTGAATTTATAATGCAAAAACTCCTGAAGAAAGAGATTCCCAGGTCCAAATGGTTTTGCTCGAGAATTACGCCAAATATTTAGAGAAGAATGAATTTCAATGTTATACAAAGAATAAAAAGCATTCAGATAAGAGGAAATAAAATGGTCTCTATCTGCAGATGACGACTGTCTATACAAAAAATTCCAAGGAATCTGCCCAAAACTCTTAGACTAGTGAGCTTATCAATCACAAGATACAAGATCTACACACACAAATCAATTATATTTCTTATACTTGTAAGGAACACATGAAAAAAGTTAAAATATACAATACTATTTTACAATCATTCAAAACAAAATATTAGATAAAATCTAACGATTCATGTTCAGAGCTTTCATGCTGAAAACTACACAATAGTTAGTGTAGTTAACTAACAGATAAAAGCAATCAAAGGATATCTAAATAAATGGAGAGACATATGTTCATAATTGGAATATTCAGCACAGTAAAAATGTCAAGCCTCTCCAGATGGATATATAGGTTTAAAATAATTCATATTAAAGTTTCAGCAACGTTTTTTTTGTAGGTATAGACAAGATTATTCTCAAATTCTAAAATTATATGGAAAGGCAAAGGAACTATAATAGATAAACAATTTGAGGGGGGAAGCATAAAGCTAGAGGAATTAGTCTCTACCTAATTTCAAAACTAATTGTAATTAGTTGCAATTAATCAAAATTGGATATTGGCACACAGTCAATTGCCCATATGAAGACAAGAAAAAGATAACACATAGACTGATGGAACAGAGAATCCAGAAATAGGCTTACTCTCACAAATATGCCCGATTGATTTTTGATAAGATGCAAAAGCCATTCAGCGGAGGAAATCACAGCATTTTTTAATAAACATGCTAAAGGAAGTGGATATTCAAAGGAGGGGGTGAACACCCTTGGCCTAACTCTCACATATTATATAAAAATTAATTCAAAGATTATCCTGGTGGTCCTGTGGCTAAGACCCCATGCTTCCAATGCAGGGGGCACAGGTTTGATCCTCCTGGTTGGGAAAGTTCCACATGCCACGTGGTGAGGCCAAAAAAAAAAAAAAAAAAATTAATTCAAAATGGATCACCAGCTTAAATGTAAAATATGAAACTATGAAACTTTTAATAAAGAAAATATGTTTTAACATAGTCAATAATAACATAATATCTGTGTATGGTGACAGATGGTAACTAGACTTATTGTGATCATTTTGTACTGTTTAGAAATATTGAATTACTATGTTGTGTACCAGAAATTAACATACAGTTGTAGGTCAACTATGCTTCAAAAACAAAATCATAGAAGAAGAGATCAGGTTTGTGGTAACCAGAGGCAGGGGTGAGGAGAGGAGGCATTGGGTGAAAGTGGTCAAAAGGTACAGACTTAATAAGTCAGTAGTAGGGATGTGATGTACAACATGACTAAGATAATAAACACTGTTGTATATTATGGGGTTCCCAGGCGGTGTTAGTGGTAAAGAACCCACCTGCCAATAAAGGAGACCTGAGACTTGGGTTCAATCCCTGGGCTGGGAAGATGCCTTGGAGGAGGAAATGGCAACCCACTCCAGTATTCTTGCTTGGAAAATCCCATGGTCAGAGAAGCCTGGCCAGCTACAGTCCAGAGGGTCACAAAGAGTCGGACATGACTGAAGCAACTTTGCATGCATGCACGTTGTATATTATATAAGAAAGTTAACAGTGTAAATTCCAAGAGTTCTCATCACACACACACAAACTTTAAATTTTATATCTATATGAGATAATGGATGTTCACTAAACTTATTGTGGTCATCATGATGTATATAAATCAAATCACTATGCTGTACACCTTAAATTTCTATAGTGCTATATTTCAATTTATCTCAATAAAATTGGGAGGAAAATAAAAATTAAGAAAGCAGGAGAAATTCTTAGAATCTAGGGCAAAGAGATTTGATATCAAATTCATGATCCATGAAAGGATAAATTGGTAAGTTGAATTTCATCAAAATTAGAAACTTTCATTTTGTGAAAATCTCTGTTAATGGGACAAAAAGACAAGCTTCAGACTAGAAGAAAATATTTGCAAATACAAATTCAACAAAGGACTACAGTCTAGAGTTTATAAAAAAACTCTCAAAACTCAATAGCAAAAACCAAACAATCCAGTTAGAACCTGGACAAAGACAGGAGCAGACATTTCAAAGAGGATATGCAGATAGCAAATAAACACATGAAAAGATTTGGATCCATAGCCATCAGGGAAATGCAAATCAAAGCCACAATGACAATAAATAGTGACAACACCAAATACCATTCAAAGACGCAGAGAAAGTGAGTCACTCCTACACTGGGAAACACAGAATAGTCCAGGCACTTTGGAAGACAGTTTGGCAATTCCTTAACAACAAAAGTAGGCCAGGAACTCAACAGTTGCACTCCCAAGAATTTACCCCAAAGAAATGAAAACCACATTCACATAAATACCTGTACACAACAGTTTCTAGGAGCATTATTCATCATAGTCCCCAAACTGGACATAACCCAGATGCATTTCAATGTGTGAATGGTTCTACAAACGGTGATCTACACATACCATGAAATCCTATTCAGCAGTAAGAAGGAACAAACTACTGATTCACCCAACAAGCTGGATGAATCTCCAGAGAACTAAGCTGGATGAAAAAAGCTGATCCTCAATGGGTATATACTGTAAATAAATGAGTATATAAATGACTCCATTTATAGAACATTCTTGAAATGACAGAGATGGAAAACAAGGTCATTCTCTGGGCTGTGTAATTGTTGCAGGGAAGGGCCAATTCTGACTCCATGTTAGATCTGTTTCTTTTACTCTAACTTTGCTTCCCAAAGCAAAGTTCACTAAAAGGATACTGTTTGTACTCAATGGTCTGCCTCAGGGAATGCTGCCCCATAGCCTGAATATTAAACCAAAGTGCCTTTGTTGATGAGCCTGTTCACTTGTGGATGGCTACAAGAAGGAAGATTAACACATCCCCTCCCCAGGGTTTGCCATTCTAGGAGATATTTGCAAGGTTAATAGCCTTTTTACTTTATTTCCTCATCTCCCACAATCTCTGTTCTATAAAAGACCCTGGCATCCTGACCCTGATAAGATGGTTTCTTTTGAGACATTAGTCTGCCATCTTCTCAGTCTGCCAGCTTTCTGGATAAAGTTGTATTTCTTGCCTCAACATCACATCTCGGATTTATTGGCCTTTCGTGCAGCGAGCAGAGCAAGCCTGGACTTGGTAATATAAATATTACACCATAGTTACCACTGAGGGAAATTAGGCAAAAGATACTTGGAGTCTTTGTATTATTTTCCTACAACTACACATGACTCAGCAATTAATCTCAAAATAAAGTTTAACTAAAAATGAACTGAACCCCATGGGACTTCCTTGGTGATTCAATGGTTAAGATTCTGTGCTTCCAATGCAGGGAGCCAAGGGGCCCCAGTTCAATCACTGGTCAGGGAACCAAGATCCCACAAGCTGCAAGGCATGGCCAAAAAACTTAACAAATACAAGGAGGTCATCACTGTGAAAGCCAGGACAATGGTTACTTTTGGAGGGAAAGAGGGCATCTGGGATTGGGACTGGGTGACTGGCAAAGTTCCGTTCCTGTCCTGGATGGTAGTTAGGGGGGAATTTATATTATTCACCAAACTATACGTTGTTCTGTGTGATTTTTTTTTTTTTTTTTTGGTATTTGTGTTTTGTTTTACAGTAAATTTTAATAATAAAAGATAACAGCTTCTCTGTCTGGTTGCTGATCCAGAAGTTACCAAATGTGGGAGAAGTGGCCTAGCCAATCTGCTATCAACAGGCAATGGGAACAAATAATAAGCACGTATCATCAGCCATGAGTGGCTTCCCAAGTGGCTCAGTGGTAAAGAAATTGCCTGCCAATACAGAAGACGCAAGAGATGTGTGTTTGATACCTGGATCAGGAAGATCCCTTGGAGTAGGAAATGACAACCCACTATGGTATTTTTTGCCTGGAAAATCCCATGGACTGAGAAGCCTGGTGGGCTACAGTCCATAGGGTTACAAAGAGTCGGACATGACTAAGCAACGGGATACGGCAAGCATCAGCCACTAAGGGTTTGTTTGTTGTGCTTAGTCGCTCAGTCACGTCCGACTCTTTGTGACCCCATGGACTGTAGCCTGACCACAGGGATTCTCCAGGCAAGAATACTAGAGTGAGTTGCCATCCCCTCATCCAGGGGATCTTCCCAACCCAGGGATCGAACCCATGTCTCCTGCTTTGCAGGCAGATTGTTCACCATCTGAGCCACCAAAGAAGCCCAAGGGTTTATTTGTTACCACAACATAAATAACCCCGACTGATGTGCCCATAGTGGGAGCGTGCACAGGTAAAAGTTTCTGGACTTCAGGACTTAGGCATGGGTTACAGTGAACTTGGCAAGGAACAAGCCATGCATCCTTGGGGAGGCCTTGGAGAGATTAATACAGCAAAGCCTCAGATTAATGTTCTCTGTACACCCTGAGGCCCACACCAGCTCTACACTCAGCTCTCTCTTCTGTGGACTACAGTCATTTCCACTGTACAGAAGAGACAGGCACAGAGAGGTTCAATAACTTATCAATGTCACACAGCTGGTTGGTGGCACAGCTGGTTAGCTAATGCGTTTACATAAAAACTTGAAGGATTAGGTACTAAAGAGCCCATCAGTGACAGGATTTCTTGGAATTTTCTCTAGTTTTTCTCAAGTTACTAGTATAATTTCTAGTTAAGAAATAAAAAATTTCTCGTGGCTCAGTGGTAAAGAACCCACCTACCAATGCAGGAGACATGGGTTCAATCCCTAATCTGGGAAGATCCCACGTGCCATGGAGCAGCTAAGCCCATGCGCCACAATTACTGAGCCTGTGTTCTAGAGCCTGGGAGCCACCACTACAGAAATCTACATGCCCCAGAGCCCATCCTCTGCAACGAGAGAAGCCACCACAGTAAGAAGACTGTGTACCGCAACCAGAGGGCAGCCCCCACTGAGTGAAACTGGACTAAAAAAGCCCTTGCAGCAACAAAGACCCAGCACAGCCAAAAATAGAAATAAATTAAAAAAATTTTTTAATTAAAAATTCAGGACTTCCCTGGCAGTCCAATGGCTAAGACTGTGCTTCTACTGCAGGGAGCAGGGTTTGATCTCTGGTTGGGAAACTAAGATCCTGCATGCTGTATGATGTGGCCAAAACAATAAAGAAAAATAATATTTGTTTAAGGAATCACAGAAGCACTGACACTGTGCCTCAGTGTAAGGTAGCACACACAGGTTAAGCATTCACTAGGAGCTGGGCACACCCCAGGCCTAAGAAGTCCCAGAGGGACGGAGGGCCCACAGTACAGGCTGCCCTTTCCTGGGCTTCCATGTGAGCATCTGTGAGCGCCACACCCCTGCTTTCTATCTCTCTGCACCTTAACCCTGCCAGGAGCACCTAACAACAGCACTTAAGTGAGATGCAGCAGACATGGGCCACACAGCAGCTGGCATGGACGGGCTCATTCAGCTTTGCCCAGGGAGGGGCAGGGGGCCTGCAGCTGCAGAAGCCCTTCCCTGCCCAAGAAGGATGGCATTTGTAACATGCTGCCAGCTGAAGCCCAAACTGCTCCATTCCCTTGCCCCTCTGTCAAGGAATACTTCCTATCAGAAGGCGAGGTGGTTTAAAAAAATACTTACTTACACGTAAAGCAAAGGTCAGAGCCACAACCCTAAGAAGCAGGCAGGCGTCAAGAGCCACTTATACACTCTTTAGAATCCTCAGGGTCCCACTTGACATTTGGTGACCTTCGTGTCCAAGGCTCAAGCTGTAATTAAGAGCTGGCAGGGGGGAGTCCCTGCCCCGGCGGCTGGGCTGAGGGCCAGGGCTGGCTGGCGAGTGCATGGTGACCAGCTGGAACCCCCGGCCAGATGACTCAGAAGGCAAGGGCATCATGGAGGGCCTCAGCCCGATGAACAGGCTTGCCCGGTTTAGCAAATAAGAACAGAGAACACTCAGTTCTACATTTTCATTTCAGATCAAGAACAAAAAAATGTTTTGTAGAAGTAGGCCTCCTGCAATATTTGGGTAGTTACACTTTAAAAAGTCACTCCTTGTTTATCTGAAATTCAAACATAACTGGACAGGCTGGACCTTATCTGGCAACCCTACCTCTGAAGCAATGGTATTTAAGAGAAAAATCCCCTCATTTTCCCCTCTTCCCACAGAAGCAGGCCATGGTACAGAATCAGGCAGAATGTTCCACCCACCTTAGAGGCTGCAAACCAGCCTTTTTACACACCTGGTTTCTATTCCCAGCTCATCAAGGGCTCCTCTAAGGACACTTTACCCCAGCAATACCTCTCAATGGATCCTCAGTGAATCCTAGGGGCTTACTGGGTGTTGGACATCATAGTCAGCAAGGAGATAGACAGGTAAGGTCCCACTGCCCCCATAGTGCTGAAACTCTAGAGAAGCTGAGAAACTAGAGCATCTCAGGCAGTGGAAAAAAGACCAAATGACTGAGCAGTCAGGGAAGGAAGCTGCAGGGACGATATTTAGGCTGAGAGGCATATGGCTACTGGAGGGAAAATCAATGCTGGCAGAAAGATTTGTATGTGCAAAGGTCCTGTGGCAGAGGAGAGCTTATAGAGGCCAGGAGCAAACTGAAAACTGCTATGGCTGGAAGAGATAGCAGGGAAAGGGAGAGCCTTGTGCAGGGGGAGGCTGGGGCCAGAGGGGTTTCTGAACTAGAAAGGAGTTGGGTTTTATTCTAGGTGTTCAAAAATCCTTGGGGGTTTTTAGAGGGACATGATGGAATTCAGAGTGGTAAGCACAGCCCAGGGAACACACACAGTATCACAGGCTGCCAAAACAGGGCTAGGAGGAGTCAGGTAAGGCATTTATGGTGTAAAATCTAAGGAGATTTGTGCTGTCACAGCTCACCAGCGCCCCTCCCCAAGACCCTGCATGGAAGTCCATAACCAGGGAGCACCTGACCTGGAGTGACGTCCCCTGCCTCACCCTACAGTAAACCTGCCCGTTATCTGACCAGCCACTGGAGTAGGAGGGCAGACCAGGAAGACAAGAGACAAAATTAATTCGCGCTCCAATCCTTTGACAACAGGTTGCAGGGTCGGTTTCCCACCTGGCTGGGCGCGTCCTGCCCCATCCTCACGAGCAAGGGCGTAAATCGGGGCACACTGGGGCCAGGGCGCCTTCTAGGGCACCGTCTCCAGCACCTGGGGGTCAGCGTTATCAGCCCAACCGCGGAGAGGCAAGGCTGCTGGGGCATTCTGAAATTTCTAGACCCCTGGCCTCGTGGACTTCTGCTCCCAGGGCCCAGCGGGTCAGGGGGCGCTGGGCGTCTCCCCAGACCACTGCTTCTCTGCTGTCGCCTTACACTGAGGTAAGGGTGCCAAACCTCTGTCTTCGGAACGGGGAGCTTAGGAACTTTCCTTGAGCCCCCGGCCACGCAGCTCTGTGGCCTCGGGGCTCCTTTGACCTTAATCAGCGGTAACTGGAAGCACCTGGCTCCCCGGGCCCTGAGCCGCGGCGCGTGGAGGGCCCCCTCTGCTGGCGGCTGTCAGCATCACAGCCTCGGGGGCGCTCTGGGTCGCGGTCGCCGGCTCCCACCTCGCGGACGCGTAGACCTGGGTGGACCCGCTTCCAGGAGTGGTGACTCCAGCCCTCGCCAGAGTCTCCCCCACCATCCCGGAGCGTCTGGGTCTAACCCATCCTGGGAATTCCAGATAGTTCTCGTCCCTCGTGCCGCAGCCAAAGGCGGCCGCGCGATTTCCCTGTTTCCTGATTCTGTCCCCAGCAACGCTCTGCTGTTGTTTCTCACCGGACATAGGTGGACGGCCAGTTCCAACACGATCTGCAAAGCTCCTAGAAGGAATCCACTTCTGGAGCAGGTCTTCCGTCTCCCAGCAGCGTCAGGTATAGCCTGATGCTCCAGGAAATCATCAGAGATTGATGCTGGTTGATGCGAATTTGAGGCCCCAGTGGCGCCCCTGAGTCCCCGGTCTGGCTGAGGCTGAATGATTATTTTCAGTTCCTGCTATGACCCTAGTCCTTGACCTCTGTGGCATTAAACTTGGTGGGACACGCAGAACTTGCTGCCCATGCAGGAGGCCCAGACCCATCTGAGCATTCTGATTCAGGGGATGTGGGGGATGGAGGCTGAGACCCTCTTGTTTATCAGCCAGGTGATCCCGGAGGTTAGTACATTAACTGACCTTAAAGAGACACAGCCGTAGCTGATTTATACCCATTAGGACACAGGAAGGTGGGTACAGTGGTCAGTCCCTCGTACAGCAAACAAGGGACAAAACTGAAGTCAGTGACTAACCCAAGGCCACACGGCCAGTAAGGACTGGAGCTGAGATTTAACCCAGCCTGGGGACCTCTGAGCCTGTGCTTCTAAACCCTCACATCCTATGACCACATGTCTGGGTTGGAGCAAAGTTCCACAGTTGATTCCTGTGTAATGGGGGATTCCTGTGTTATGGACCAACCTCCATAGCCGTGTTTCCACCTGCAGGTGTCTTGGGGAAGGGTGGTGGGTAGGAGCAGTAAGGGGAGAGTGAGAAATAGTGAACGTTGGGTCGGTAGGGCCTGCATCCATTTCCTGACCTACACCTGCCAGCTGTGTGACCGTGGATAAATAGCCTATCGTGAACCTCTGTGTCTTCTCTATGAACTGGCTATTGAGGTACCATGCAGCTGGGTAAGTGACAGGAGAGGGGAAGTCAGGGCACGTCTGGCACGTGACAGTGAATAGTGCCCATGGGTGACAGCCCTGTGCTGGGAGTCGGAGGCTGGCTCAGATCCCAGCTGATATTGAACAGGTATGAACTGAGTTGCCTGCTTTCAGGGTGCCATTTGGTACAAGAGACCCTAGACCTGCCCCATCCATGTCAAGGTTTACTAGAATGAGAGGAACTATGTGTGTGAGGGTATGTGATGGAGCTGAAAAGTAGTCCATTAATGAATTCTGTTGTTATTCCTTATTGCAAGGCTATTTGCAATTACTAAGAAACCATGAATCTTTCTAAGGCCCGA